>NW_012026779.1:557485-662738 GCF_000956235.1 Wasmannia auropunctata
GTGGAACGGGGGATGGGGAGCATTGCCCTATATCCCATCCTTTTTTTTTCGATCTCCCGGGTACGCGCGTGGCCACGTTTTTCCGCGCGCTGACCGTACTTATTTGCACGCGTGCGAGTATCTTTTCCGGCACGCGGGATAAGAGAATCTATATAGGTATTCGATTCTTCGCGCGCGCGCGAGCGCACATCGCGACGAGAAAGGTTAATTACATAATGCGAGCGAGTCGCTTCGCGCTGCAATCGCGACCGTTTCAAATGCCAGTGTGCGGACGTGGGATATATTAAATATTTTATTACACTCAGCGGTTTTTCGATCGCCTTGCGACGACGGTAAACGAAGCCCTCTCAAGATAGTGTGGGGAGAGTCTGGTGTACGCAAATTGCTCCGATTGCAATTTATAGCCGCTTGCCGTGCGATTCTATTTTTCTTGTTCCGGTTTCTTTTTCCCCTTCCGTATGTGCATGCTTCTCCCGCTCGAAACGGTCCGCGCCGCCGCGATCGTTTTTCCGTCCCCACGCCGATGAAAATATTTTGACGGTCGGCTCGGTTTGTATCCGTCCATAACATGACGATTGCGATACGCTTTTTGATGCATCGTATATTTATTACGTTATTACGCTGCCGACAGTAACAGTGTTGCATAAGAACTATTAATGATCCCCGGAGTGATTTATTCGCATTGTTCGCTCTGGATCGTGGTGCATTTATTAATCTCGCGTCGCACGATCTCTCACTCATCACCTTTTCATTCTCCCCCGCGCGTCTGTTTCGCTTTGCTTTCTTGCGTGCATGTGTACGAATACAATATGTGTCGCGACTTCTTGCGACACAGCGAGAATATATACACTCAGCATTTTTGTATCATCTAGTCGGCGAGGACACGGCAATGAATGGACTATTGAATATTTATAATACTCATATATATATATATTGTTCCCATTCGTCCGATTACTGGAATTGACTTCGTATTGCTTTTTTCTCGCGCGCATTTATTGCGCATCTATTTATTCGGTTCGGGGAAACGCAAACAAGACGTGAATAAAAGATTTTAAATAAGTTTTACAAAGAAAGACAAAATAAACATGAATTGTCGTTGTACACATCGCTGGTGTACAACGATATAGTTACAAAATTTTTCTTTTTTTTTAGTCGCTTGCAAAGAAGAACAGCAACGTAAAGAAAAAATATACTTTTATTCTTCTACATTAATCATTATAATTAATTATTACACTAAAATTACACTTCAAAATTGATATCACAAAATTTTAATGATTCAAAACATTCAAATTTGTTTTCTATAGAAAAACTTTATTTTTTTAAGGTGTATCATTGTTATAACAAATGAGCGACATTATTTTACTGAGCGATTTTAGAAATTTATTTTTTTTAATATTACGCACATTTTTACTTTCCTCTGTGATGATTCAGTAAATTCTCGTTCAATCAGTATCGTAACATTTTTATTCTCATGTATTTTTATTCCACATACCTTTTTATTATTATATTCAACGGACTTAAAATACTTATTACATGACGCATTCTCTCTCTCCCTCCTTTCCGCCCTCCCTCTTCTTTCTCGTATCCCTCTATCTGTCCGATCCTCGTCGCCTCCTTCCTTCTCATTCCCCCCCCCCTTCACCGGTCGTCGTTCTAGAGTTCCGAGTGTTTCTGTTACAAGAGGAAAACAGACAACGGTCATTATATAAAGCTGCAGAAGTTTCAAGCGTAATGTTACCGTATCCCCTCCCCGGCGGAGAGACGGATAATGCATTATTAAGAAAGATAACAATTATCCCTTTGTGTCGTACGTGCATGTAGCGACGGGAAAGGAATTTCTCGAAACGCTTTTAGAATTACGCACGCATTTTTTTCCCGATGGAAGGGAAGGATTCGCAGATATACATATTACACGCTCCACGTTCTAAGCTTTGCGTTACTCGCGTAATATTAGCGCCAGTCCCGTTCCCAAGGGCAAACACCCAAAATGGCAATTACAGAATTGAGAGAGAGGATGTTCCGTTCGTTGTTAACGCGGTGCGACGTAAACGTCCGGTTCCTCTCTCTCTCTCTCTCTCTCTCTCTCTCTCTCTCTCTCGCGTTCTCTCTTATTTTTAAACAATTCCCATCGACACGTGGTGGCACATTTTACATATCGCGCGCACACGCACGTGACATGCTGCGTCGCGCTTGCTTGTACTTCGCGCTCGCACGCGCGCGCTCACTACGTCTCCAGCATCGAAAAATAATTAACAATGAGCGAATTGGCAGAGCGTCGCGCGATTGCCATGACGCGTCGTCGCGACAGATATTTATTTACATGGAAGTGTTTTTACGCGAAGGAAAGAGCGCGCACGTACGTCGTCCGATATGAATAATGCATGTGTCCGTTGTGCCATTGTGCATCCGTGCGTGGGGAGAAATATTTGGCGACTTTTGATAGGGCATGTAATTGGCACGTTCCGATAAATAATAACGGCAACAGCGGGACTGGAAAATTTAGTACTCGTACGTGCGCGCGTGTGCATGTGTGAGTGTGCACATGCGCATGTGCGTTACGCGCGTGTGTACCTATAACATACGTGCGCGCGTCTCGCGTCAGTGCACTTGTCCGTGTAGATAAAAGAGCGTCGTAGATGCAATCGCGATATCAATGGCGGTAAGTTTCGCGTGCGGTGCAGCGCGCGCGGCGCGGCGGCGGAGAGAAAACGAGATTAACTGCTATAAATACCGTCGTCGCGGCTGATCTCTCTCTCGGCCGCTCGCGGCCGACCATCGGGCCGGAACTCTTGGCCGCGACTGTACTCTTAAAACATTGGAAATAGTTATGGCAGTGGTGCTCAACGGGTTCCACCCGAGTGATACCCGCCGATGCCCGTGCTATCGATTCAATTATGTAATGCGAACGCGATTGATAAACGCGTAAGCGTGACACACGCACGTCGATTTAGCGAAGTAAGCGAACGAGCGAACTTGGCGACAGTTTTTTTTTTTTTACATATATCGAGGCGTATTGTGTACATGCTTTATTCGTTTTCGAGGGTTTCGCGCGCGCGCAACTAACATGACCCAATATCGGATTCACTTAGTCGGCAATTAAAGGGACTTTGTTATTCGAGGCTAGCCTTTCGGAATCATCTTTCTCCGTGAAATCGATACATTGCCCCCGGAATCGCCGTTCTGGCGTTACGTTACAATATAAAACGATATAAATCGCGGATAGCGGAGGAGGGGAGGGGGGAGAAGAGGAATTCCTATCGACCTGGACTAAAAATGTGGGGCATTTTTACATGAATACTCTCCAACATCGATCTTTATGCGCGGAGGTCTCTGTCTCTTTTACGTCCAAATCCGATCCATTTGAAATTTCGTCCGGATAAATAAAGCAAAGGGAGTAATGGACAAGTCTCCGCTGCAAAGCAGCAGACGCCCGTACAGTCCGCGCTACAAAGCGACAAGCATGGATGGATCTCTTCGTGTCTCGTGTGTTTTCCTCCCTTCGCGATCGTGCGTTCGCGATTGAGCCCAATATCGAGCATATATTTCTCAATTACAACCTTACTGGAGGAGAGAGAAGGGGGGGGGGGGGGGCAGCCGATCGTCCTCGCAGCCGCGAAAGTTTCGCGCCGATATCGCGTCCGTTACGTCCGATACGCCGCGATATTCGACATCTGTAACCACTCGATCGGACGCCGGACGCGAAGGAAAAAGGAAAAAAGAAAGCAATAGGAGAAACGACGTTTGTCATTTCGCTCGCGGATCCGCACGAGACGCGGCGATCGGCGACGAGACTGATTGATTTCGGTTATTGGAGCATTCCGTACATAGTTCCGCGACTTTCTGCGCCGGGACGAGTCGCTTCGAGGGAGTGCGGGGCGGCTCGCTTGTCAATAATTACAGAGTGATTTCCGGTGATTGATACATATCAAGCGCCAACAACACGCGCACGCTCGCAAGACGTTCCCTGTTCTCGCTACTCGCTATGCAAGAGTTCTAACGTAATTGGGACTCGACGATACTCGTTGCCTGTCTCGTTAATCACACAGACGTGTTAACGGACGTTGAATCTTATTGTTGTTGGCGAGAAGAAAAGTTGCGGGGGCCGACCTGAAGGACTCGGATTCGCCGCTCACACCGATGAGAGCCAATCCATCGGGAATTATGCGGCGGACTGTACGCGCCGCGTGCACGGTTCGTTTGCTCTTTCGTTTGCGGAATTTTTTTCAGCAGCCGGATAATAAACATTTTTCTCATTGAATAATAAATAGTTTTTCTAGGGCAACGAGGAGGGGAAAACACTTGCGACGTAAAAATCAACGTCACACACACGCACACACCGTTCGAATCTTCGCTTTACGCTTTTTTATCATTTCATTCGCGTCTTTCTCTTCTCAACTATGAAAATGCGAATTAATCGTCGCGTTCCTTCGCCGGGGAGCGAGGGAGTCGTTCTTACCTATCTGTCTCGCATAATAATACACATTCGGACAATTCCCTTCGGCGCGGTGGATAATTAATTTTTCATCCGCGCGTTTGCCATTTAATTATTTACGGCCGCGCATCGCGCGTTTCCCCCTATCGATTCTAATCGCATTGATTTTAATCCGCATTTCCAACGCGAAATCGCGGAAACCGCCTCACTTTTAGCGCGAAGATTTCCCCCCGTTCGACGAAACGCGCGCGTTCGAGTTTTATCTCGCGTTACGTATATTTGCGTATACGTGCCTGCGTGCGTGCGTGCGAATGTCGCGCGAGTGTGCACGTGTTTCGTGCTCCGCGTGGTACACGCTGCAAATACCCTCTAGGGAGCTGTACCCTCGCCTTTCCGCGGCCCCATCTCCCGCCACCACGAATCTCTCCCGGATGGTTGTGCGTATTCGAGGGGGATGGTATTTTAAAAGCCGACTTTCTCGAACGAGCTCTTACCGGTTCGAATAAAAAGAAAAAGGAATGAAAATATACGTGTTTTCATCGAGTATTCCTGAAAATTAATCTGCAACCGAATTTTCGATGCTCTTTGTTGCGCTGATTTGCCACCATATATATGTATATATATATATGCCCGCCTGTTTATCATCCGATTAATATTGCAGCATAATACATTCTAATATTCAAACGCATTTCTCATTAAATATTAATATATGTTAATTATAATATTAATAACGGTACGAGAATAACTATTAAATGGCATATATCACGAGCGTGTTATTAGAAGCGACGTTACGGGAAATTATACATATAGAGGAAATGTATTTTCTTTGAGTGTTATGTACAGATACATTTATATGCACGCCGATATAGTGTATTCCTATATAATTTATTTTTTTTGTAACAATATAAAAGACAAGTTTATCCTTGTAATAACAATCAAAAATTTAATAAAATTAGGCCAAGCTAACGAGCAAATTAATGAAGATGACATGCGTCTTTTAATATAGAATACATTTGCGTATGTGTCCGTCTTAAATTTTCTGTATTAAAAGATTAATAAACGCTAATTTTATTAAATTTTTTTATTGTTATTTTTTTTATCAAACGTCATAATCTTCGCAGCGTCAGACAATGATTCGAACTACGAGTTGATGAATTCTCTTTTCTATACTCTTTTTCAGTTACTGGGCGGTGCTTGCTTCAGCCACGGCCCTTACACATTTTACAAGGCAGTGAGGATAAGTAACGGTCGCGTTCTTCGTCTCGGTAGTTTCTTCCTGACGAAATTATGGAGCGATACCGATATCGTCAGCATCGGTGAACTTCAGCTACTGTGGATGGACAGCCGTGGACCGAATCAGCCTCTGGCGTCCTTGCGGCTCTATTTCCTACCTGAAAACACGCCGGACGGAAGAAAGGACACGCACGGAGAGGTATGTTTTTCTCAAGGAAATATCTAAATGAGCATTTCGGAGCGGAAACTTGAATTTCGACAAAAGAAATTTTGGTCTAACGAAATGCGGGCGCACGATCGATTCTCACTTTTGTATACACGGAAAGAACAATTTTGCTGAATCCAGATCTGAAAATAATTTTTGTTCAATAATCAAAATTATTTTGTGCGAAAGTCAAAATGATTGCTAGAATATCAAATCGTTTTACAGCAATACTTATCAGTTTTAACATTCCAACAAATTATTTTGATGATTCAATAAAAAATTATTTTCAGATCTGTTTTTAGCAAAATTTTTAGGTCTTTCAACAAAATCGTTCTTTCCGTGTAGCTTTTCTCCGAAAGTAGTCTCATATTTTTTTAACAAACGCACTCCTCTTTCATGAATATTTTGCACAGTTTTATAATACATAATTTTATTCTCTAAAAAATACGTCCCGCGAAACGGTTTGGAGATATAAGTTTTTGCATTTGAATAAGGGCTCGTTAAAGTCGCTTCATCGACGTTTCACCGCTGCATGTTGACACACGTAAGCACTTCGCGGCTGCTGCGATAATTTCTGCTTTACCGACCCGTCGATAATAATACCTCTCGCGGCGTGATACTCTGGCCTTATCATTTTTCCATGTCTCGTGTTATTTCGTCTCACAGTGCCGCATTTCGATGCATATAACTCTATGGAAATTTTATAGCGGCGAACAGCCGCTCGCCATTTCGCCAGTCGAATACATCGACTTCTTTACCTCATTGAGAGTATACCCGAGTTATTTGTATACGCGCGTGTATATAACTCCAAGTTATTTATCTTTGTTCTACAATATAAATTCAAATATTCTCTCATATCTGCCGTGTATGCACACTGCTGTTACATCGCTATACACATGTCATTAATTCAGGCCGACTGCATCGTTAATGCAATCGAAATAATCATGTAATCGCAACGTCGCGCGCATCAGTGGTAACTATTTTCGCGCGCGCGCGCGAGATCGAATCGAACGATTACGCGAATCACGAAAGAGGCATTATTCAAATATGCGGAAACACGTTGAGCGCGGAGCGCCTCGCCTCCCCGGGGGCAAATAAGTGAGCGGAAAGGCCAGGCAAACGAAACTTGTGAAATATTGGCATGGGTCTTAGAGCCACTTCGAAGACCTGAAAGGATACGACCGTTCGACTAACCCCTCGCCCTGTGACTGTTAGGGTGGGCTTTTTAGGGTCGTCACGCTCTACGCCCTGTTGTTTCCATTGAGACATCGTCAATTAAGAGCACCCCTTCGCTCGTCATTTTCACTGTTTGCAGGGCCGATTATTTCGGAAGGGACCGCGGGGGCCAAAAGCTCGACTGTAATCAGTATCCGCCCCTCGGAAATGCCGTCTTTGATCCTCTCCACTTTTGTTTATTGACTATGTACACGTGCAAGATAAATTTTTGTCTCTTAGCGGCGACGTTGTTTATCAAATTTAGCATTTTCGTATTTTCCTCCTCGTTTGAAACTGTGTGGAACGAAATCTCTCCCTCCCTTAGAATGGAATCGATCGATACCGCGTTTAGTGTACGCGACGAGGGGACAGGTCGATTTATAAGTGAAGAGAAATGTTGTTTCTCTCATTCGTATAGCGTATGGGAGGAAAAAAAATGCTAAGGCGGGAAAGAGCTTATAGCGAGAGAGAAGGGTGCGCGAACTGTTCTTTGATGGGAATAATATTATGGACGCCGGTAGCGTAACATCTCCCTTCTCGTCGCATCGCGCCGCGTCGTCATTGCATCGAGTTTGCGTGCGAGTTCAGAAATTGTTCGTAATGGCCACTTTCTTAAAAAACAACAGGGTAGAATATAATCCACAGAGTAGAGAGCGAGAGAGGGAATGGGAGAGTGGAAGAGACAACGAACTAGAGATAGAAACCTGTAATTGTGGCTGCTACTTTTGACCCCTTTGTTCTTCGTAATTGCTCCAGAAAGGAACTGAACATTTTCTCGCCGATAATTATGTATGAACAACGCGATAGAAAGCATTATCTTAAGTCGGCGCCATTGTATCGGTCCTTTCCTTGCCTCATTCCCAAAGTGACATTATTACAAATTTGCTTATCTTTTTTAATTTTTACATATATATTTACATATTTACACACGGAAAGAACGATTTTGCTGGAAGGTCAAAATTGGATCTGAAAATAATTTTGTTAGAAAGTCAAACTGATTTGCTAAAATATCAAAATATTTTACAGCAATGTTTATCATTTTTAAGTTTCCAACAAAATTATTTTGATTTCCGTGCAACAAAATTATTTTCAGATCCAATTTTGACCTTCCAGCAAAATTGTTTTTTCCGTGTGTGTATATATATATATTTTTTTTTTACATATATTATTTTACATATATATCTATATATGTGTGTATTGAAAAATCAAACTGATTTGCTAAAATGTCAAAATATTTAACAGCAATGCTTATTAATATTTGACCAAGGTCAAAATTAGATCTGAAAATAATTTTGTTGCACGGAAATCAAAATAATTTTGTTGGAAACTTAAAAATGATAAGCATTGCTGTAAAATATTTTGATATTTTAGCAAATCAGTTTGACTTTCCAATACATATATATGTATATAAAAATTATGAAAGTTAAACAATTGACAAAAATATATATGTATGTACAAATCCGTTTTTTGCAAGCAATTCAAAAATGACAATTTTTTAATTATGTATTAGGATAGACCGTGGAATATTACAAACAATTAAAAACGGAAAACGCCAACACGGTCAAAGCGGATATTGGTGTTCCATAATATTCTAAAATATGAATCTTACAATTTTGGTTAAAATAAACCAATTTTGTATTTAAGTTGTTATTGTAGCAATTAAAAAATTGTCATTAATTGCTTGTAAAAAAAAGAACAGAAACATAAAGAAAAACAAAAGAAAAAACATATTTTTACTCTTATCTTAATAAAGTAGTTATTACAGCAAAGTTGCATTTTAAAATTAACATTCCAAAATTTTAATTATTTAATACATTCAAACTTATTTTTTGGAAAATCTGATTTTTTTTAACGTTGTGTGTAGCAAATGAGCGATATAGATACATATGTATGTACATACGTACGTATGTATATATGCCTAGTTTGCCTTTTCATTCTCTCTTGTGCGCGCGCGTGTTATCGCGAATCGACCATGTCGTATGTAATTGACGTGATTGATGAGCTCGACTGGGACGGGGGACTTTGCTTCATCTTGACTATCGAGGCAAAATATTTGTCCAACAGCTGCTGGCAATCCGGTTTTCGGTTACTTTACAGCCAGAGAAAGAATTTTCACATGAAATTCTCCCGGTATATTGCCGTTTGTAACGATCGAGGAGGACTATTTCTCGAGGAACAAACAAAATGTCAAACTGTAATGAAATTTTCAAAATTGGAAGATACAATAATAACTCATTATACTTTAAACGAGATAAATCAATTGTACTAATTGAATATTTTGTGCGCATGTGTATATAATAATAATAATAATAATAATAATAATAATAATAATAATAATAATAATAATAATAATAATTTATATTAATACACGCTATTTTAAATAATATAATCATTTTCTTCTCTTTTAATATTGATGTACATTTACAAAAATAAAATTTTCATTTCCATTACCATATTATATAGAAAAACAAAAAGTATTCTACTAATTGAATGACCTTATTTAATTTTATGTGCTTATTTAATGATTCTCTAATAATATTTCCTTTATTATTTGGTTTAATTATACCTTTTTAATTTCTAAAATTTATAATGCCGAGATGATTCGAATAAATTGTGTAACTGTAATAAATTTGTACTAATAAATACTAATCTCAAACGAAGAGGAATGTTAGTGCAGGTGCAATATTCGCACGATACAGTTGATTATTGGAACGGAACCTGTGCGGTTGCATTAGCCAATAATTATACCTACGTATTATCGCAATCGACATTCGCGTTGCAATAATACTTTTATATTATTCCATCGGTTCGGTTCTAATTAAAATTTCATCGAGATTGTTTACTCCGCAATTCAAAGTTGATTACATTGCATTCTCTATTTTTACTCTGCGATGCTGCCAATCGAAAGTTGGCGCAAATTCAACGAGAATCCGTTTCGCGAAACTTGCTATTCGAGTAACCGCTATTAGTTTGCGTGAAGTCATGAGAAATTCCAACTACGGTTAACATTTATTTATAACATTTACTAATCCACGAATATATATGAATCCGAATCCAGGGAATATTGAAAAGATTAACCAATTTCTCTCTCTCTCTCTCTCTCTCTCTCTCTCTCTCTCTCTCTTTCACATAAATGTTTATTCGTTAATCCAATATTTCAGCAATAAATTTGATGAAAAGTGATATTTACGTTAATTATTTTATTACGTTATTAATCTACTTCGGTATTATACCTAACGTAACAAATTATTCCCATTATATGAAAAAAGCTGTCGAAAGGATAGTTAATTGATTTTAAAGTATCTAGAATACCGCGCGATAAGGAGGATTTTATTAAATTCTACAAGAAAGCGAAATATTTAATTAAATTTGCCCGAAATGAAAATGTAACTTTATTATCTCTCGCCGAATTGCCGCCCGTGTTTGTTTTACAAACATATTTCGCTGTGATGAAAAATTTCTTCGCCTATACCAGTTTAGCCAATTTTAGAGACGGCGAGAGACGTTTTTAACTCTCTGTCTAAGTAATGCAGAATAAGCTAATTAATTATTCGAGCGTGATTACGTGCAGCAGGTACACTCTCCGGTCCGCGTGGAATGCGACGGACTTGTTTACGTGTGTTCTCAGCACACCGACGCGCGCGCGCGCACGCCCGGCGTACACCGTATACACGTCCGCGTGCGCGTGCGCTCGTCCACCCGCCCGCCCGTCCGGCTTTTATCAGATGCAGCAACGATTTTACTTTCCTACCAACGAAAAAAAGATAGCGCGCGCGCGCGTCCCGCCTCGTTACTTTGTAATAGTTCAAAGAACACCGCGCGCGTCCGCCCGCCCGCCCCGCTCCTCTCCCGTAATTTTCGTAATTTTAATTCGCCCTGCGCACAGGCGAAAGTATGCATTTTTTATCCGGCGTGCAAAATTTTAATTAAAATTCTCGTTCTTTCCTCCGCCCGATTTCGTTCGATAAAGCAATTACGCGTGTCATTATCTTCCGCTGTACGTATACGTACGTACAAATAGGCACGCGCAGAAGAGAAAAGTTCAATTCCCCCACGGAGTATAGATCCCGGAGAGATAAGATAATTTTTCGCTCCGAATCTCGAGTTTATGCCGAGCGCGAGGCACTTCAATTAACGCGCTATTTTTTTTTCGGAGCTCTCTTCTTCGATCCCTCTCCGTCCTCGCCTCCGCTACTTCATCGATTCGAATTTACGACGTGTCTATACGACGTATCGCGCTACGAGCGATGGTACTTAATACTTATCGCTCTGTTCTTTCTCCCCCTCCTCTTTTGCGCGCACACGAGTGCGCGAGCGCAAACTCGTCACGTTAGAATAATTCGATGTTCTAAATAAAACTCATGGAATTCGCGTGCACCGTGCGGTTGTTGTTCGGCCCGCTGGAGGACGGAGGAGAATCCACGACGGGTGAATGTACCCTTAAGCCCGTCACACAACGAGAGATCGCACCGATTAAGACCCAGACCACCAGCTCGGACGCGAATTCGCTTTGACGAATGTCGAAAATTTTTCAAGCCGCGATCGTGTGTCGTCGTTATGCCGTGTTCTCTCTTCGCCTGTAATTTGCAAAATCCGCAATATTGAATTTCTACTACTTGAATGTGGAGAGCTCTGCAAAAAACGTATTAAATTCCTCTTCCTAAAATACACATGCAAATATATGTATATGTATATATTTATATTATATGTACATACATATATATTGAAATATAATTATTCTATGCGCCGTACATTAAATCCACTCAAATGGAATAGCTAGAATTAATAGAATCATCGAATATTTCATGGCGATTCAATTAAATGGTAAAATGTACTTTATGTATGTACATTATATGCATTAAATTGCAATCCATGAAATTATATTACATTTATATACACATTGCGCTTCTATGATTTCAATCTCGTAAAAATTTCGTTTTTCGAGATTTCATTTCACGCGCGCAAAAACAAGCATGTAAAAACAAGTTTTCACGGAGATATGTTGTTGCTTTCTGCATTACAAATAGAAAAGTAATTACATTAAGGCACAAGGCATACACAATCTAAAACTCTCTACATTAAATTGCAACCTAAAATTAAACTGCGAGGAGGGGGACAACACTTACAATGATTATTTTTTTCCATTACCTGTCAATTAAAAAATCAGATAGCCTCGCGTATCGAGCTCGCGTTTCTCGCGCAGTAAAAACAAATGGAAATAGAATCCGATATCTAATTTCATATTCCATTGAGATAATTTAGTTTCCTGAATGCACGGCGGAAAACGCAAGTACGCGGAGATATTAAATACGATGTACGGGGAATAAGTCAACATTATATAACGCTCCTCCTTGCGACATTATCATTAGCCAAGCTCTTCTCATTAACGACAACAATGTCGACGTAGTTACCAGTATTATCATTATTATTGTCACAACTTTCCTCATTAACGAGAAAATTGAAATACTTCGCTTATGTATAGCGGCGTAATATTATGGAGAAAAAACGGGTCTCTCGAAGAACGACTTAATAATACAAACGATTACTCATTTTTAAAGAAAGGAAGCTCCGATGTGAGGAAAACGTTAACTATCGACACTTTGATGCGAATCAAAAGCAGCTGGCAAATTAAACGAAATTATAAAGAATTTAATATACACGTTCTACGCAGAGAGACAATTTTTGTGTGTATAGGTACGCGTGTCGAAAATCAGTCTGTTCCGATATTTCGATATTTCGTTAACTCGAAATATGATTCTGATGACGACATTACGAAAAATTGATTCGAAACCCTTAATCGAGCGCGTCCTATTGAACGATTTGTCTGGTGAATTTAATCAATCGATCAATTCAAGAACCATGTTGTGTTTGCATCGGGAAAGCACAATAGAGTAGCGCACATCGATGGAAGGTCAATGAACGCGTAATTTCATCAGCCAGCCACCGTTGTGTTACAACAAGGCAATTAATATATTCATCGAGTCGATTTGATGAATTAGCAAAGCAACGAGTGGCCGATCGTTGCGAAGTTTCGGATTTGGACGACACGCTCGGACATGTCGGTCATCGATTTTCGACCGCCGCCGTACACAACAATATCTCTCCCATTCTAATCACTTGCGTAGTCACTCTCCGAGAGAGTAGCCTTTTCCACGTGGTCTTCGTTATACGTAACATAAATCTATTTTAGCGAGAAATTGGAGGCACGTTATACTTTTCGTATAACGTTCTTTCCGAGGAGTCAATCATTACTAAAAAGAAATGTACAGTGATTGCCGATTATGGCAACATAACACGCTTTATATAGCTACGAGTAGTATTGCTATTATATTGTTTTCGTATTGTCAGTAATATTGCCATCTATTACCTCACGTACATACTGTCACCTATTGTACAATATTATCAAGTATTGCTAGGTATTGCTCGAGGTATTGCTACGTATCGATAGTGTATTGCTATAGCAATATTGCCGCAATATATTCCTAAAAAAATGTACACCGATTCCCACAGTAGACCCCTCGGTTCTTTCCTCCCCTCAAGCTGAATAATTTTTTCATTGTTACTCGAAATGTTAATTTTGATTTGTGCTATCCTACGATTTTCCATCGGTTTCATTCGTTATTTGCGCCCTCGATAACATGGATAAATCCCTCAAGATAATAAAATAAAGCACAGTTCGCCGCTTTTCTCTGGCGACCGGTATTTGGCGGGTATTAGGCATTCGAGTGGATTTATGCGAATGCAGTTCGGCGTGTGCGCTTTGCTATGATACAGTACAGTGGCGCGCGCGCGGTGGTGGTGGTATTGGTGCGTTGCCGTTGCAACGTGGTTGGCATGGTTGGGTAGAGTGGGCGACCGTGGGCATGGAAACTGGGGTGGGGGCGGGGAGGGGAAGGGAAACGAGGACAGGGGGATAGGCCACGGGGGTGTCGAAGAGAACCTATAGAAACGGGGTAGGGGAGCAGGGGTAGAGAGTCCAAGCCACTGTACTCCCGGGGTAACCTGCAGGGTGAGAGAGAGCGAGCGCGAGAGAACCGCGAGGGAGAGGTAGTGTTATTGGTTTTTGTTGCGCATGCCTACTGCCGGCGCCAATCTGGCGAATTATTAGCCAAGTTTAACCGGCCGGAGGTGAGATAGATTATGACAGGAGCCGGCAATTTAATACCTTCCTCCCACTGCGCAAACCTCGAATCTCGAATCCAAAGGAGGAAGGCGGGGGGAGGGAGGGGGGAGGGGGAGGGGGAGGGAAGGAAAGAATCATTCGATAAGTTCTCGATGTGATGGGAATGGGCGAAAATTCCACTTGTGCCCCACCGTGCTCTTTCCAGGATACTTCCTTCCTGTTACGAGTCGCGAAACTTTATAGAGTCTCCCAACAGATCTCTCGCAATAATTTCGCAAACTTTACGTTAATAATTACATTTAAATATAAAAACTGTTTTTATAATATTTATAATATTATAACATTAAAACACGTAAAAAATATATATATATTTAATTTAATTTATAAGCAAGACAATTATTTACGTTTTATCAGTATTCCCGGGTAAACTCATCGAGCTTAATTTACACGTCATTACGAGCGCTAATGCAGAATCACGAAAGTTTATCTCGAATGCGGTATTTTGTGTAACAGATTTATGAGAGACGACTGTGGAGTAATAATAATAATAATAATAATAATAATAATAATAATAATAATAATAATAACAGGCACATGTAACGCGCAAAAGAAACAATAAGTAGGATTTTAATTTATTAAAAAAAAAGAGCTCGGAATCTTTCAAAATTGAAGATTCATCCGTGCTATCTCGTGAGGCAGCGGCGATATCAATGACGATGATGATACGGAGGAAAGCGTCGGCCCTTCCAGCAACGTTAACCTTTAAATTGCTGCAAGGTAGCATCCGAACGATCCAGACGAGGAACGTCTTGACGATACGCGTGTATGTGTGTGCGCGCGCGTACACAAGAGCTGGTGGCTGTGTGTGTGTGTGTGTGCGCGCGCGCGCTTGTGTGTTGTGTGTGTGTTTCCTCGTGTGCACGTATACACGTCTTAGTTAGCCACTTTCACGGTGTGCATTTGATACCTGCAGCGGTTCTTTAAGGCGCATTCACAAGCACATCTCGAGCACATTTTGCCTTGCTTACGATCAACGGGATGAGATCCTCCTGGAATTGTCGGGGCTTGCTCCACTAACAGTATATCCGCTCACGTTTAATACGCAGTATATGTATGTTTCCCGCGTACACACGGAAACGGTGGGCGGAGTGGAACGCATTTTGTACGCCCCGGTAGGCCTTTTAAATTTTACCTCTCTTGTAATGGTGTACCTTTCCTTTATTCTTTCCTGCATTCTTCGGGATAAGGATCGGAGAATAGTCTTTCGATCGAATAGCTTTTTTTTCAATTTGGAAATCAGTTTGCACAATATTGTGTTGTCTCTTCGCCGTATCGTGGCGACGACGAGTCCACATATGCGGCTTCTCACAACTCATCGGTAAACATTCTTCCTAATCATTAATAACGTACGAGTTTGATTCATAGATATACGATTAAATGGCAGGTGGACATGTATTTTGATGCAATAGCGATCAGTAATTTTCGCAAGATGGACTAAAGTTTATGCCCGGTGTACATTCTACCGAGGAGAGGAGGGGGGGGGGCGAGAGAGGGGTCGAAGGAACGTGGCGTTTCCTCGAAACGTAACGTAACTCCATCGAAGTTTGCGCGTAACATTACGCTAATAGCTTTATTACGTTGCCGCACCGCGAGCGACTTGCTCGCCCCCTCCCCCCCCTCTCCTCCAAACTGTTTCCATCATTTTCAAGATTGTCTGATCGGCTAATTCCAACGAGATGCGATAACCGAGATGGATACGTCAGCATATTCCGACGTGTATAGTCAATTATGATTCCTTGATCGATCGGCACGATTTTGCGGATGCCCGTACACGTTACGTAATGCTCTTTCGCTTATGACATCTCATTAAAATTCACAGCTATAATAATTAGAAATCGTATTTATATAATGATCAGTTTTATACGTTTTATGATATTTTTTCTTTTTTTTTTTTAATGGAGACCAGAGGCCTGTAATTTCGCTTTATGCGTTTCCTCGTGTTTTTTTTTTTTTTACCCAGAGTTGGAAATTAAAGTTACTTTGTTTACCATTTCTCGACGATAACGAAAAAGTGAGATGAATTGATTTATATATGTATAGCCGCTGACATTTCGCATGCGCGACGAATTCATTTGTATTTATATATTTAGCTTCTAATTTTATTAATGTTTGAATTATTTTGCTTGATGTCGGCACAAAAAAAAATAAAGTTTAACGTTGCGAAAAAAAGATGTGTGAGATGTGTACGCGCGCGCGTGTGTGTGTATGTGTGTGGGTCGATGAATGAAAATGATTTTTGTGTGCAACACGAGATGGCATTCTCGCATAGATACGCACTCGCGGCTCAATGCATATCGCACACGGGCGTGGTATAATAATTATTATACTAATATCATTAGCGCGGTGTGCTTGTTTAAAATTCGAATTTACAGCTCCCCGTGCGGCCCCGTGCGATCGATGCAGCATTAAATTACCCCCCCCCCCCCCCTCCTCCCTCTCTCCCCGGAGTCGGGGGCTAAAATTCCGCGCCGAACGAGTCTCTCGCGGAGGAGTGCTTTGGCTCCGTAATAAAGTCCGGCGTTGTTACAAAACATTAAGCTCGCCGTTGCTCCGCCAAATTGTTGCGCGCGCGCGTCTTTTTCTCTCGTAATTTCCAGCGTTTCGAGTCAGCCAGACTGACAAACGGAAGAGGCGAAAACCGCCCGGTTCTTAACGCCCGTTACGTCTGTTACCAAACCGAGAGTTGACTAAGCGGGCTTATCGATCGACGCATAATCGAAGCATGATTCGATATTAGGACGGCGGGGGTGGGGTGAGGGAGAAAGGGGGGGAAGGGGTGGGGAGATACGGCGGCGTAGGGACAGCACACGAAAGAGGCAATGTAATTTTACACGCCACTGTACATTCCGCGTGTACAGCTCGCGCACAGTCCTTTGACGAGACTGGATAATTCTGATACATAGTCGCGCTCGCACACTTGTTTGTATTGCATGCTTTGACCAACTCGTAACAACTGTACGGATTCTCTCCCTTTACAAGAATGTGGCAGGCAGAGCCGGCTTAAGATATTTTTGGCCCAGGGGCTAATATTAAACCGGGTCCCTCTTTATTATTAAATAATAACAGTGATTTAAATATACATACATATTTTGCATTTGCTATTTAAAAAAACGCGATTGTTCGTATGACTTTTGTCGTTTCTGCTTAAAAGATACAAGACAGTTTGGAATACTGAAAAATAAATACATAAAAATAATTCACATTTTATTGAAATTACAGTGGTACTTCAAACTTTTTTTTTTTTAATTTATTGTACGCAAAGTCATTGATTAAATCATTAAAATCAAGATTTCTCAGCAGTTTGCTTTCTATTACTAATAATAAATAACGCCAAATGACGATAGTCTAATATCAATCATTGTGAATCGATATTTATTTTTTATTATTCAAATTGACAATGTTAAGCTTATAAAGGGCCCCTTAGAAAGATGGGGCCCGGAGATACAGCCTTCTTAGCCCCCCCCTCTGCCCTAAATCGGCACTGGTAACAAATATTTCTCCTTATACTGTCCTATACTTCTCTCTCTCCCCTTCTCGTCCTCTCTTTCGTTTTTTCTTTGCCAACTTTTTCATCTTTCTTAACTTTTTCTATTTATCCTAAATAAATTTGGAAGAAAAGCTGAGCTTTCTAGCTTTCTTTCCCATCTGTATTTTATATATGTAAATCTAGACATATGTATTTATATATGTAAATACGTGTATGTGCACATATATATGATTATATACGCATACATTTGCAAAAGAAATTTACTGAATAGGAAATTCTTGAATTAAATCGTCTTCAAGTTTCGTAAAAGTCGTAACTTTCGTCACTTTAACGAGGGATAAAGATAAAGTTCGCCCCGTTCGAAAAGAATTTATGACATTTTCGTAATCAAAGAGAACAGTTACATTTTTCCTTTTTTAAGATAATAGCGCTTTATCGAAAAACGTTATGTTTACACACTTTCTTTCTTGATAAAATCAAATAACTATAAACATGGATAATTTTTAATACAAGTAATTTTAAATTTTACAGTATGAGTAATTTTTAATTAAAATTAATGAGTATTTTTAATGAAAAATGTATTAATTTAATATATTATTTAATAAATCAAAAACAAAACACAGTGTATAAAATAAATGCACTTTTGATGAATAAATGAAAAATATATTATTTAATATAAAAAAACACAGTGTACCTAACATACAAATAAAACAAACACACAGTGTACCTATTAAAACAAACGCACTTTTTGTTCCTTTTGTACCTCAAATTGTTTGAAGAACGTTATTAAACGGTACGTAATATCGTAATCTAGTGCTTCTCGCACGTATTTACATGCGGTAAATTAATTTCGTTATTTATCGCTCGCGCAGATTACGTACACTCGTGCCCCAATTGTGACAAACGCATAAACACTCGAAACGCTAGCGCGTCTTTTCCTTTTTTTTCTTAATCGTTTTCAACCGCGTTACAAAATATATACGCCGATTCCCGTAATCCTCGGACCTGGCGGCGCGGCGCGGCGCGACGGCGGATCGACCGCCGCAACATTTTCGCGGTTGCAATTTTTCTCGCGCGCGCGCGCGGAGATTTTATTTAAAGCCCTCCGCAGGTCGTAGGAGTACCGCTTATTTTCGTTTTCCCGGTATTTTTAAAGCCGATGCTCTCGCCTTCACGGCGAAATGATTACTTGTAGCGCGACGGTATGGGCGGAGTGATAACAAATTCCGAAAGTCTATGCCAACATCGGTGTGTCGCCGGTTTACTCTGCGTATTATCGGCGGCGGAGTTACACGCTCACACTATTACATTTTAACGTAATACACATGCGTTATACACGTACACACTATACTCGTTCGTGAAGATCGTTACCTTGCGCTCGCCGAAGAAACGCGGCGCGGCGTCTTTCCTCCGTCTTTATCTTTTTACTTTCTTCCCCCCCCCCCCTCAAAAGTATTACTCGCCGTTACATCTATTATTTCGAGATAACGTCTAATCGGCTGTAAGAACCGTCGCGCTAAAATCACGTATAGTTTTTCCGACGTTTTACGAATACATTTCCCGAAGCGTTTTATTTTTAACGTTGTACTTGGGCGCGCGAATCCGACCGCATTTTTTTCCCCTCCTTTGAAGTTGATTGCAATCTCGCGATAAATTGTTTTCTTTTTTTTTTTTTTACTCATTGCTTTTAACGTCGCGTATTTGAAGCGTGGGCGGAATATTCAGTCACCGGATATATACTATCCCCGGCGAAATGGAGCAATTGGATCTGTATTATTTTATATCGCCGAGTGTCCCGCCCGGGTGTGGCCTCATTTTCGTATTGAACCATTTGAAACGAGCCCGAACACGCAAACGTGTTTCGAGCTTTGCTTCCCGATAATCATCCGCCGAATGGAAAGCATGTACCGCGCCGTTTGCGCGTATCAGCTTACTGCCCATTTATTTTCTATCAATCCTTACCGAAAAATGTTAACAAACGTCGAGAAATTAACAAATATAAACCGATTATTTAACGGTGCCTGAGCAATGAAAACTTTTGAACAATAATTGATTTTACGCCGCGCCGATTTTATCACATGTGTTTCTCCCATAAATCGGGGATTTTTGCGCGCGTCGCTTCCAATCGAAATATGAGATCTTCTGTAAACCTGATGAAATAACTTTTAGCGAAATTACTATAACGTTTTTACCATACATGCGTTTTTGTAATAAGGTAAATTAATTAATATTGGAATTATATGTCTGACTCGCTGCGTACATATTATTTTATTTAATATTTATTTTAATATCTTTGAAATAGCGACCATGTGTATAAAGTCATATTAGAGAGAAGAAATTTTTATAAACTCAATATTTATAAAATCGTTATTTCTCCGGCACTTTTATTCACTCAAGGATAAACATTTCCATTTCATTTTTGTTGTTGAGACTGAATCGCTGCGTCCTAGAAAGTCTCAATTCAATTTTCCAATCGTGATATATCTGTATATCTATATATCTGTATGTCTGTCTGTACGCGCGCGCGCGCGCGCGCGTGTGTGTGTGTGTGTGTGTGTGTGTATACACGACTTTTATATCCTTTCCTTTGAATTTCGTTTTATTGAAAGATTGCATTTATTTTTCTAGTACAACCCATCATTGAGCAGAATGATCAATTGAATGTCGATATATATGTATACATCTAAATATTAACTCCAAAATAGAAACGTTCGCTTGTAAAAGAAATCTTTAATAACAATAAGCATAAATACGTGAAATTAAACACGCAACATAAAATTGCGGACAACTAATTGCGAAATATAATGAAAGAATTCTTTTCGTTTACACGGCAATAAACCTATTTTATTGCCGTAAGAGTTATTATTATTGTGTCGCAATTAACAATAGGAGGGCCACGCTCTATCGTTCTATAAGTGAAGATAAAATCACAGTTTACGCCTATGCGCCTTGCCCTGTCGTCCATTAAAAGTCGTCGGCCCTTGTCTCCCTCTGTGAGGAGCACAAAAACCAGAAAACGTAAAAGGCATGGCACTCGTTCGGAACCAGTTCACGCTCCGGGGGGAAGAGCTGCGCGCAGTGCAGAGCGAAATAGATTGTTAACGAATAAGGCGCGGGGGGACGGAGGGGGGAGGGGGAACTTGACAATAAGATTAACACGCGGGGAAATAATCACGTTCTTCATTAATGATGCGCGTACGGGGGACGCCGATAATAAATTATCGAGCGATCCCACCGTGCGCGGTATTTGTCTTTTAATTTCATAAAAACATGGGAAATGTCATGAGGCATTGTATGTCAAAACTAATGATAATTCCCGCAATAATAACAACGTAGCAACCATTTTTTAAAATAATAATTATACGTATTAAAAGCTTCTGAAGAGAACACAGATATATTACGTTAAAAGGCAAAAATATGGGATATCCGCAATTATGAAAAAAAAATTTACGAAATCGCGAAAACTGTAATGCGAATAAACGAACAACAGAGGCACGAAATGTTTTCGTTATACTTTTATTATTGGGAATAATATTTCATTTTTTGTTTTGTTATTTCCTTATTACAATTTATTTCACAATTACACGCAACGTTCGTGCATTTGTGCGGCAGAAATTTGATATTCTGTTACACTTCTTGAAGTTAAGCCGCGATCCAGCCCTCATCCGACGAGTTTTCAATAGAGCATTCTTCGGTTATACCGCTTGTTTTCTTCGCCTTCGACCTGGGAGATCGATATACATATATGTACGTACATATATACGCGGCGGGTATTCAACGAATTGGAGTATTATGGCAAGCTTTTCTGCATGCTTCACTCGCGTACATTTCCAAGTATTTCCAGGATGAAAATATTCATAAATATTTATGAATTTAAATTTAACATAATATATTAATGAGATAAAATTATTAAATTATTATTTAATATCGCACACGATTGCGTATCTATATACAAAAGTGTGAGAAATAAAAAAAAAGCGATACATCGTTGTTTTGAGAAATTCCATTTTCGACTTTTTTTCCCCCAAATTTCTCACATTCCTCAAGCGTAAAAAATTAAAATAACGCTGCAATAGTAGATTTCTCACGTAGTGAACTTTCACGCCTTTCTAACTTTACGGTACATTTTCGCAAACAAGTTACATACCAATTCTGAGTTTTATAATACAAGAGATCTCGGGTGGAGGGGGAGGGAGGGTGTTTGTGCGAAAAATCGTGATTTATGTTGAGTGGCATTCGCGGCTATTCTCCCTCATCTGTATGACACATTGAGCGGACAATTCACGTCGGCGTGTGTCATATAATCGCTTTTAAATTTATTGAATTTCTATTTCCGTCGACATCGGTCTACGCCAATGCGCTCTCCCGGAGTCCGGCGCGCGCGCGCGCGCGCGGCCGGAAGACACGGGGAGAACGCCGGTATTCCTCCTCGCGCGTATATCCCTAAGGCCCCATTGACCTACGAATCGTTCATCTTTACACGCGACGCCTCTGATTTCCACCTTTGACAGGTAAATGAGGGGCTGATGAGATTCGTCTTGAGAATTCTCTCGCGGGCAAAACCGAATTATCTTTAACGGCGCTCGCGCGCGCAATTAACGCGATATACATAATTCCATCGTCGGGCGCGAAACGATCGAGAGGCAGCTGTACCTATTTCACTTTTCATTTCGACCGTCGTTGATGATCTCAATGACAGTCTTAATCCGCGAGAAATCCTCTGTTTCGCGACTATATAGAACACGTAATCGTTCTAGAAAATCGTTTTGCAGCTTTTGTTGCCGGACACGGTCGGCCTCTCTGTGTTTTCGCATTATTTCACGTTTCTCTCTTTTTCTTTTAACCTTACGAGTCACGAATTTTTAGCACGCGGTTAATTACAATGGAGTGGTAATTTCGATTTTGCCACGGCTCGAAAGCATTATGAAAATGAGGTAGGTTAATTTAATATAAATGCTAAGCAGTATCCGTGCGCGCACGCTCCGCCGTGTTTCAACGTGGAGAGCGCAATTTGCTATACGTTTGCTCAAAGCGGACGACTCGCCGACCGACTCACAAAGCAGATGGAGAAGAAATCTCGGAAATTCGATCATTTCTTCAAACTGTCAATTCATTTGATAGATTCTCCTTTTGCTTAGAGACGGACGAATTCATCAGCGCATGTATACATCCACGGAGTCATGATTGATAATTCTCTTTCTCTTTATTTCTCTCTTTCTGTGTCTCCCTTCGGAAAAAAATGCAAATTAAATCCCGCAACACGTTGTAACGCAATCCCGAACGAGAAATCGCCTTATAAAATATGACCTCCTCCCATACGAATGCCCGCTACTTACACCATATTACGATCCCGGCGTATGTATATAATGCAAGCGTGTGTAAACATGTACACCTATATATCCTTATTCGAGTCTGGATGAGAGAGAACGACGCGTTTCCATGGTAACTCACCCCTCCTATCAAATTTCTCTCCCTCTCTCTCCGTCCTTCGCTCTCCCGTTTCTATCTTTTCCTCGCTTTCCTCTCTCTCTCTCTCTCTCTCTCGCTTCTCGTCTACCAGTCTCATCTCCTACTACTCCTCACTTTGCTAGCTTCTAGCTGCACTATCTCTCTCTCACTCCCTCTCTCTCTCTCTCTCTCTCTCTCTCTCTCTTTCTTTCTTTGCGCTCACCCTCTCCAACTTTCTGCTGCGGAAGAAAACTATTCATTGTCAATACTCGAGGCCCGACATTCTCCGACCGTGAAACCAACTTTCTCTTTTTCTGTTTCTTTCTTTTCACGAGCGACGAATTCCCTGCCTTAAAGGCACAACCTTCCTCTCGCCTTCTTCTTTCGACCGTTGTTCTTTCCTTTTTCTAACGACCCTACCCTTAAGGTCAATGATCTTTTATCATACTTCGGAGAGAGAATTATTGGGGAAGCGACGGAGTGGCGAAGGAGAGAGGGAGGAGGGGGGAGGGGAGGGTGAGAGGGACCGAATACGAGATCTCGTCATGATTACGCACTACAAGCATTGAGCGAGATAAACTCACTCTCCTGTGGATTGATTTACCTCCAAGTAATTACGAGAACGCGATTACGGCTAGCGTAATTGTAAACGATCTGGCGCGCGCGTTGCACGCCGCGCATTATCCCATCCGTGATTTTCCGCCGTGCGGTCATTCATAAATCGACACCAAGAAATTTAGTCGATCCATTGGATCCCAAGCAGAAGGTGTGAATAGGAGAAAAAAACGAATCTAAAAAATGGAACCAAAAGTACGTGAGAGAGAGGGAGAGAGAGAGAGAGAGAGAGAAATTATGACAGTTACGGTCTCGAATTTCGTGTATCCACGTAATTCATATTAATTGATATCCAGAAGGGTCGGCCATTGTATAAGTGTATCTTTCGAAAACAGCCCGGATCTGTCCGCCCGTCGACAGCCTATAAACCTGACCCTCGACATCCCTCTCGAGAGGTTCGTAGGTACAATCAGTGGTTTCCCCCTTCTGCCTCAGCCAATGCGGAAATCTTTCGTCTCACGACTGACTTCGATGGCTGCTGCAGAAGGCCGAACTTGTGCCGTGTTGCAAATCGCGCCGAGAAAGCGGAGTTAATAATTGTACGTGTCCGCTTGGACCGTGTCCATGAGATGCATATTTCGAGAGTCGCCTTTATTAAAACCGCAGAAGATGGAGGGACGAGAGAGAGAGAGAGAGAGAGAGTGAGAAGGGGGGGAGCGAATCTTCCGTGCGCTTACGAGGCATTCTGTCGTCGGCTCGATATACTACTTGCGGTGATAGAATTGTGAGTCGTTCTGCTTTTTGAAGCCGTAAATATGTAGATAATTATATTCGAATTTTTGTTTTGTCGAAAATAAATTTGAACATACGAGATTTTTCTCTCATTGCGATACATCTATATTCGATATTCACATCTGTGTGAAAAGAATATTAGAATACTTTATTGTATGTTTACCGAGTGTTTTTTTTCGTTGAATATTTAAATATTGAAATCAAATTGTAATATTTAAATATGTTAATCGACGAATAATAAAGTAAAATATTCAACAACCGAGTAGGTACTTTGAATATTTCAAACATCCGGATATTATTTCAATTGAATTTTGAAATTATTCCCGGATGTATTTTGAAACCTAGGCGCTATTTGCAAAATTAAACGAAGGCTGCACGTTACGATATATATTGGCCATACAATATTTACACAAACACATACGTTCAAACTTTGAAATCCGTACGGGTCTTGTTTAAGCTTCGGCGAGCAAATCGACCGCTCCGGGGATGAATTCGCGTGTCACGGCGTTATGATCTCACTCGTTTATGCGGATAAACGGTCGGAGTCATTCAATCTCGAGATTAAAACAGCTGTACAATTACGAAGATTGACTGTGATTCGACGTGTGCGATTCTTCTCCTCGTCCGAGGTCGTTAGTACACGTTCGAGAAGGCAGTTCGGCCGATCCGTCCCGGTCTTCCCGGGGAACACCAACATCCGCCGGTTTAAGGTATACAAAAGCTCGGGAAAATACTCCCCCGAGAATCCGACCGTACCGAAAATTTTTAACGTCGACGCGAGACAAGAGGACGCTTTATTCGGGCAATTTAACCACGCGGATCGATAATAATCTCGCGCGCGCCTAGCGGAGAAAGAGAGGGATTTATGTACGTAACGTTTTCTTTCGAGTGTCAAAACCACGCGCGCGCGCGTTTTCCCCGCCTGGATTACGGCAAATAACTTTCATTGTTGGTTGATTAGTTCGTCGCTTGCGTAATCTCGGTCAAGCGAAACGACGGATTAGTGAAATAACTCCGGCGCGCGCGCGGGCGCACACAGCTCACTGTGTGCCCCCGTCGCGATACGTTTTGCACATGAATGCGCAAGGACGAGCGTCGGGAAACGTCCTTTTTTCTCTTCGACGATTGTTCTTTATTCGGACGTAAATTTTTGACGGTACAGCGCGCGCCCGAGGAAATAAAACCGAATAAAATAAATAAACATCGCGGAACATACCGTAGAGATACCTATATTTCCTACGAAAATTTTTATTCGCTGTCGCAAAGAGATAAACGAAATTTTAACATCGAGTTTGTCTTGAGCGCGTCGCCTTTTCGTTTCGTGAAGTATTCCGTATGCCGTCCTTTCCCTCCTCCTACTCTCCCCTTCTCTCCCCTCCCCTTGCTTGCCCGTGTGATCTTTTACAATATTTAAACGGCCACCGATATATTGTTCCTATTGTAAGAAAGCGGAAAAACCGAGGAGTCTCTCACTACTAAAAAAATGTACATGCAGTGATTGCCAATTGTGGCAATGCAACAACTTTATTACTACACGGAAAGACTTTTGCTGAATCCAGATCTGAAAATAATTTTTGTTCAATAATCAAAAAAATTTCGTGCGAAAGTCAAAATGATTGCTAGAATATCAAAACGTTTTATAGCAATGCTTATCAGTTTTAACATTCTAACAAATTATTTCCATGATTTAATAAAAAATTATTTTCAGATCTGTTTTTAGCAAAATTTTTAGACCTTTCAACAAAATCGTTCTTTCCGTGAATAATTCGCGCAGATATAAATGAAGCAAATAAAATAGGTGATCGATTCACGATTGAAACATTGTTGATTCGAAATTCTCGAACTATTCGATTTCGAATCTTACAGATTTCGAATCTTACAGAGAGACGAACTCGAATCGAATTCACTGTGATTCGATTCGAATTTGAACTATTCGCATACCTCTAAAGCATTGCTATAAAACGTTTTGAATTTTGATATTCTAGCAATCATTTTAACTTTCACACAAAATTATTTTGATTATTGGACAACAATTATTTTCAGATCTGGATTCAGCAAAATTGTTCTTTCCGTGCACCTATTGCACAATATTGCCAAGTATTGCTAATATACGAGTATTGCTAGGTACTGCTCGAGATATTGCTATATATTATAGCGTATTGTTAGTATTGTACTGCCACAATACTGGCAATATATTCCTTAAAAAATGTATTATACACTGATTCCCCTAGGGAAAAACTATGAGGAAGGTCGGGGGGGGGGAGGGACACATAGAATACATTCATTTAGAGCTAGCTTGGCAACGAAATGGCGGCGCCACGTCGGTGATACAGATCTTCTTCGTTGCATAAGCTTAATTTCAAACTGATGAAATCGCTATAAACATCTGATGTTTCTTCCTCTTTACCTCTCAAAAGCGAGAGATGAAACGTATATACGTATAAACGTAGATACGTATTCGTATCTTAGCAACAGTATTACATCTAATGAATATTTTAAAATCGAAACATTGATCTCATACATCCCCACGTTTTTTTTCGTCCGCGCAACTATTTTTTTTTGTCTATAACGATGGCGGATGTTAGCAAAACATTCTTCATGTTTTAGTAAAAATTCTCGAGGGCGGAGTATACGCGTCATTAAAAATACTATGAAATTTACCCGTCCGTTACGCGCCGGAAATATAACTTGCGCGCACGTACGAGGCAGAATAAATATGCCAGCTAAAGAGATAACAGTTATGATAACGAAAATATGGAAAATGTAGAATACCGCGCGCGCGGCTTAATATGGAAGTGCTTCGTCGAAAATACGCGAGTGTATTTCTCTATATGTATTATTTTATATGTTATTTATGATTTACATATTCGTCCGCGGCGGATTTAATTAAGCAGTCGTGAAATATTTTCATATTAATATACATGCCGCGCAAATATATGAGAATAATGGAAAATAAAATGACAGACTTTTTTATTAACAGTGATTAAGCTTTATGAACGTTATTTCGTCTCTATAATCGTAAATAATACGGGCGAACGTTTGCGCGATTTTATTTCAGAGATATAGTCGCTCTGTAATCGGAAAAAAGCAATAATTAAACGTTTAAATTAGTTATTTTGAAAATGGTGTACATTCAATTTTGGGAGTCACGCTAGAAACGATAAGCTATTTATACATATATTCATGCTCATTGAGATTCTGATATTTCGAAATGACGTTACGCTACTTTTTTTTACATATACGTGCAAAATCGATTAGTTTTGGAATTTCATATCTCGTCACGAACGCATAATAGTTAAACGAAAATAACGATTTCAATAGGAAATGATTGTGGTAAACGGATAACGTGTTACGACGGCAAACACAGTAACGATTAGCGGGACGTTATACGCCAATGGTGATACAGGCGAGGCTGCAGTCTGTTTAAAATCATTGGCGTGGCAACAGCGGCGTTTCGGCACTCCTGCCGAACATGACGTGTATTTTACAATTTACAAATCGACGAGAGAGTCGCCGCCTTCGCCCTCCGTTGTTAATATTTCCATTGCGCAAATCTCTTTACTCGCATTTTTCAATCGCTCCGTCTTACAATCGATCGAATTGAGAACGAACGAAACCCCGGTGAAGAATTAGAATTAGATTTCGAGATACTTTACGATTATTTATTGGAAAAAAGGGTAGAAATATATATGCCATAAACGGTTTATTAACGATCTTTGAACCGTGGCGAAACAGCTCGTTTAATAAATCTTCAAGGTACCTGCGCGCTTTGCCATTGGTAAATATAGTGGTAACACGCGCACTCAAAGGAGTATCTCGTTGCCTATTGCGAGGTCTGTGTATTGTATGAATCATCGCTCTGGTGTGCATACTTTCTGTATTTTATAAGTGCCCCAACAAAAAGATTCTAATGTCGATAAGAAAGAAAATCTAATCGGAAATTCAGCAAACATATTTTAGTCAGTTGAAATTTATTTTCATGCATTATTTTCCATCTATTTGTGTAACGAATTTATACGCATATACATATGTATATACAATTGATATTCAATGAATAAATGGAATTTCCGTGTCGCTTCTCCCATTAAAATTAAATTGTAAAATTCGCGAAAAATCTACAAATCTTTCTAAATTTAAGTACAAAAAATTCTTCTACACTTTAAATGCGGTCCAAGCGATCGCCGGCGATGTTTGTTGTTCTTTCCGGTGCGTGTATTTCCGTGGCACGAGTTCCAAGTTCCAAAGGCCAGCTTTTCTCGTGCGAATTAAACGTAATCTGCGCCCGGCCGGGCTTCTCATCTCCGAGTTTTCTGATTTTACGTGTGACCGGTCGAAAAATAGAGAAAAGCGCCCGGACTCGCGCGCGGCCACTAATGTAGACGCCTATGTACCGTCCTTGGTACTCGGCCACGCCGATCAAGTATTGTCCGCGCGTGAACCGCCCGGCGCGACCGTCGGCGGACGAAACATCGCCGGCGCGGATCGACGAGGGTTTCACAATAATAGGAAAAAAAGGCGACCCTCGCTATTCAGACCCAAAGCGGTTATTTCTCACTATAATTTAATAACGATCTGTATTTTGATAACGATACTATTTCACACTGTTCGAAAGAGGATCGCTTTCGAGAAATTTTACAAATGGATTCGTTATATCGATAATTATATCATGGCATGTGGAGATACTTGAAATCCACATAAAGGATGCGATTGCCCTCTCGTGCATGTGTGCATCGGTGGACCAAAAAAAAAAACTTATAATCTTCCCAGTTATCCGAGAACCAATTAATACGAACAATACGACAACACGCGGCTGTTTTGAGGGTTTTCCATCGGTATTACTTTGTTTTCGTGGCAAGCAAGATATTGGGTCATGCGAATAGAAGTGGAGCGAATGCTTCCAGCAGAAGATAAAAGTAAAAGCAGTTGTTTTGAAGTAAAAGCATAGAAGCGAGAGCATATCCTACATTTCGCATGAATAATCTCTTGCTTTTACTGCCTGAAGAATTTGCCTCGTGTTTTGAAGTATATGCATGCACGAACATCAGATGGTTATAATAACTAATTTTAACATAACAATATCCAATTTTTTTTATTTTTATACTTTTTATAATATTTTTTTGCAATTTTTTTTATGTACACTGTTAAATATTAAAGGATCGAAATTTAAATCAGGAAAAAATTTTCTTTGAGTGAAATATTAAAGGGTCAAAATTTAAATCAAGAAAAAATTTTCCTTGATTTAAATATTGAAGGATTAAAATTTAAGTCAAGGAAAGATTTTCCTTAAGTTAAATACCTATTAAAAGATTAAAATTTGAACCAAGAAAAAATTTTCCTTGAGTTAAATATTATTTATATATGCAGAATGTATGTGTACAAAACATGTAGTTAAAAAGGCAGCCCGTTCCTGTGGTTGAATTGCTTAGTTTCAAAGTAAACAACATCCACATCATGTTGTATACATATTAACGTATGCACTTAGTAAATAACTGAACTAAATTCTAGTCAAATTGAATACATTTCTTGAGTTAAATTGCTGCAACTCCGTTGTTTTAGTTAAATAACGTCATACTGAATAGAAGCATCGGCGACCTATATAGAAATGATTAAAAATAACTCTAATTGCATATAATTTGACGTTACGAATTTAACAAGGCATATAAACGCGAATCTTTTCATCGCGATTGCAAACGTAAATACTTCGACATCGTTCGTACTTCCCGAAAGCGTTTACTCCGGAATAGCAAATTCGGGGCTCATTTTACTCGCACGACTATAGTCGCTTGAGAAACGATCTCATTAATTCCCGTTTGATTCCCCCCCCCCCCCCCTCCTCCCTCATCCCCGTAATTTCGCTCGTCTAATCGATTTCCTTTATTGTCATCGTCGAAGGTTAAAGAACTTTTCTCAGCCGAGTACGACATACACCAGCACGCCGCGCGGCAAAAGCGGTTTAGCGTCTCTCCTCTTACACGCGCAACCGTATATAAATGTAAACGCATACTTAAGCGAGCAGCGCTCTCGTCGTCGGACGACACACATTTTGCATGTGCACATCGTATATACATATAGCACATAGTGCCACGCGGCTCACTGCAGGTGTCGCGATCCATCGTACGCACATACGCGCGCGTGCGCGCGCGCGCGCTCAGCCGGCCGCGTGCGCGACAGTGACAAAACGGATGGTGACGCATTTGCGCGTACACGCGGCCGCGTGGTACATGCCTCGGTGGATGTACACACGCGTTCCTCCCCCCCCTCCCCCTTCTGCGTGTGGGATATATAAAACGAAGAAAGCGGCGCGGCGGCCGCGTCGCGCCGGCCGAGAGTATAAAGAGTTCGAAGATCTCTAAGCGGTTTTCTCTATACATCCGCGCGAGAGAAGAGCGCGATCATTACCGCACATCATTTCGCGATTATGCGTGAACACGCGGAGGGAAGGAAAGAATGAACGAAACTGCGCCGAGTAGACGCGGAGACCGCGGCCGTGTAATTAAAGTAGGAAAGAGAGAGGGGGCGGAGGAGGGAGAGGTGAAAGAGCAAATAGCGAGCGACGGTTTAATTAATGCGCGGGGGTCTTTGTGTACGGCGCGTTTCTGCTATGTTAATTAAAATTAACTGATTAAACAATTCGATTCTCTCCCTCTATCGACGTCCGATAACGCGCGACGCAATCCTGCGGAATACCTATAACTTGATCTGTGTAAGGACGACGGTGCTATCCGAGCGAGAAAATAATTAATTATAGCAATGCGCGCCGTCGTCGTCGTGCACCGTACAGCTGGTGCAGTCATTTTTTCCGATGAGTCAGCCGATTGCCGCGAACGTGTATCGCTCGATGGAAAGTATCGGTCATATTAGAGATAAGTAAAAGGCCATTGTTTAACGTCAATCCGCAGGAATGTATATCTAATTGAGCCGTGCGGCGTCATGTATCTCCATACCCTCGACTCGATTCATCGGGTACACGCGATCTAAAAACTTTCTCGGCTCGTTACTTATACATATATTCTGAGCACGATGCGCTTAAATAACACATCCGATAACGATAACTTGCTCGTGAAAACATATTTTTTTTCCCTTCTATCGTAGCGCGCTGTATTGAAATTGAAAGTGTGTCTTACACCCGACTTCAAATTAAAAGTGGCTGCTGCAAATTAAACGTTACATAAAATTATTAAATTGTTTATACATTAATTAAAAAGTTAAATTAAATTTTGAAATTATTTAAAATTGTAAAGCATTTCTGCCGTCCACTGGATATCTCTCTTAATACGCGAAGCGCTGCATGCATTCATATTTTTGCCATTTTCTATTCTATTTATGCATTTTTTAACTCTGTATTAAATTTAACGATGCGTACGCGCGCGCGCGCGCGCACAGAATACCGCGTTGGCGCAAAAACTTTCGCGAAGAAAAAAATATATATATATTTTGTCGACGCTTCAGTTGCGCGTCGCGCGTAATCTCACGATCGTACACTTTCGCAAATAAATATTATACCGTGCCATTTGTCGAGAGGAAAAACATTCAGACATTCTGAAAACGCGTGTCGCTCGCGTCTCCGCGAGATTATTTATTTTTGATAATTATTTGTTTTTGATAATTACTACACTGCGTGTGTGTGTGTGTGTGTGTGTGTGTGTATGTTGTGTCGGAATTTCTCTATGCGCGCACGCGCACGCGCGTCAATCTCGTATTCAGGACGTGAAAAATACATTAACGAGCAAAAACGAGGTATAAAACTATTAATTTTAATAACATCAAAATTCAAAGGATATTACATGGGAGAAGATACGGGCGACGCGCATAATCGCGCATCAGAAATAGCAACAACAGAATTAACCATCACGAATTTAAGAGTCCTATCTCGGCAGGCTATCTCGGGTCAGCAAATGATGGCTTATTCATTCAAAGTCCTATTTTGTCCTAAGAATGCCGAGCTATTTTTTACATGTATAATATATCGAGCGCAGTAACTTCTTCTGTGGTATCTTTTAGAACGAAGAAACCTATTTATATATACGTATATTATATATATTATACATTATATCGTCGAAAATTTTAATATCTATTATAAAAATTTGTACTCAAAATTAGTGAAATGTGATTAAAAATATTTTAATAAAATTTTTATTAAAATCCAAATTTTTGCAATAGATAGCATAGAGTACAACAAAGAGGTACGTTATATTTATTTATTATAACGATTTATGAAAATGCATTAAAATGTCAAATTAAACAATTTGAACCGAATTATGTTTTAATGCTAGAGCTTATTATAACATTATTTTAAATATTAAATAAACGTTCCAATTTATCTTCAGTATCAAAAATCTAAATTGTTATCTATTTTTAACTATGACTTATCAACTGTACATGTTCAACTGGTACTTAATTTATGTTTTTATATTTGACATTGAAGACGATCTGATAGAGGTCGAAACGTTTGTGTATTATTTAGAATAACGTCATAACAAGATTTAGCACTGAAACCTAACTTGACTCATAAGCTCATTACTGTTTTATGCGATTTTTTTAATCTATTGAAAGAACTTTAATCTATATATTGATTAATCATTATCTTTTTATTGTATTAAAATTATTATTATTATTTATTATCATTATTTTATTGTTGTATTAAAATTTGTATTATTATTATTATTATTATTATTATTTATGATAATTAAATGTTTATTATTATTAATTATTACTATCTTATATATTGAAATCATAAAATTATATTTAAGAAAAATACGATTTAATACAAATTGCAATTTTTTATTTTTTATTTTTGTGTTTGGTGAATTAAGTTCTCTTACTGGAATTCCATTTTGTGCTCTTGCCGGACCTCGAAAGCGAATCATTATTCGCGCATATTACGCACACGCGCGCGTATACATCCGTATACGCGTGCGTATATACGGTCTCGCGAAAGAGGGGAAGGGGTCGCGAGACCGAAAGGTAGATAGGAACGAGATAGAACGAGAAGCAAGAGAGATACCGTGGGATCGGAATTTCTCGAGAACATTATTATCATTGGAAATAACGCGCGCCAATTTGATCCAGTCGAAACGCGGTCGCGCGCGCGCGCGAGTGTGCACTCAGCCGCTTTTGCGCGCGCGTTTGCATATGACGCATCGCAGCAGCCGATCGCGTAAAAATTCACGATATTATGTTGAGTACGTTAATCCCAGCCCGCGGAGAAAGAGAGACGTGAAATCGAAAATACCCGACATTCTCGATATTCAATGTTTCGTTACGACTACCTCTGACCTTTTAATGCACATAAAACTTTTAATCATAATATTATTTTTAAATTATTTCATTTCCTCAATTTACATTTTTAGAGATATTATAAATGTAACGTATGTAGGTGTGTCCGTGTATGTGTGTATGTGTGTGTATGCTGTGCGTGCGTGCGTGTGTTTGCATTATCATTCGAATAACGAATTTAAAAATTATTCCAGCGTTCGCGTGATTCCATTTTTCCTCTCTCTCTTTTTATTCCGCCTCAGTCCTTTGTGTCACGGTTGAGATAGTTTTGCGGGAATTAAACGTTTATCGTGCGTGTAAAGGTATACATTGGCGCGAAGGAATGAGCTGAATAAATGTGGGTTAGGAACGAAAATTATTTTCAGGGATCGCTCACGAACAGAGAGAGGGGGAGCGGGCGTTATTTCGCAAATTACCTCAGGTGTTCAATTACACCTGAGATGAATTATCTCCGATTCGCGATCTACGATCGATGCAAGTCGCGGTATTACGGTCATTTGCTTCTCTGATATTGTTTTTGTAATTATATGCGGTGAACGAACAAACGGGGGATGTAAATGGACGGAGAGGAGGGAGGAGGAGGAGGACGTTTCTCTCCCACATTTTAATCGAAAATAGCGTTCTATACGGGAGACGCGTGCGCGCGCTCTCGTCATCCTTTTCCCTCTCCATCTTTGTCTCTCCTCAAGTAGCTTTTCCCGCTCTCAACATTGTTTGCATATTCTTTCATCTTATACTTTCTGTTTGATACACGAAGAAGAATTCGCATAATCTGTGCCCCTTGAGCCGCTTGGGTAAATCGGAGAAATAAGATTGGCTAGTTTATCGCCGCTTGGAAATTAGAGCGCCTCTCTCTCTTCCTCTCTCGTTCTTTCTTCCTCCCTCTTGTCTGCTCCTGTTTACTTTACCGCGCAGCCATAATTTGGTTACGTGGAACGTATGAGGAACGTACGAGAGGAGAGACTGCGGTTTGTTGCGCGCGCGAGTGGCTTCTTCGAGTGGCTGAACATGATGATATCAAAAGTTATTTATAATGCACCATTGCGCTCTCGAACTCGCGCGATCTGTGCATAATGGAAAATGGAAACGTGTATGGTAAATCGCCGCCGCGCAATACATTTCTGCAAAAGTGTGTTTAATTAGTTTATCCTAGCTTCGTTACACACAATATTATCGATGCATCGACCAAATCTCTCTCTCTCTCTCTCTCTTTTCTTGTCCTTAACTCGCGGGGTTAACCACTTCTAAAAAAACAGTGATTGCCAATTATGGCAATACAATACACTTTATTGCTAATATTGCTATTGTATTGCTTTCATATTGTCAGTAATATTGTCATCTATTATCTCATATACTGCCATCTACTACCTCATGTACTGCCACCTATTGTACAATATTACCAAGTATTGCTAATGTATTGCTATAGGTATTGCTATGTATTGATAGCGTATTGCTAGTACTACCGCAATACTAGTAATATATTTCTAAAGAAATGTACACTGATTCATAGTGGTTGACCCCTTGTCGCGCTTTCGTCGCAATCTTTTATCACCATGTTGCTTCGCATATGCCAATTGTAATCACTGCTAATTAAAACTTGTTTTACGGACGTTCCTTATTTTCAAGTTTGATGCGACGTGCCGACGATGATGAATTGGGAGGTACAAAGGAAGCAGGAGTAGTACAGGGAGGGAAGAAGCACATCTCTCTCTCTCTCTCTCTCTATCTCTGTCTCTCCTCGTCACGGTCGACGAGAGCAATACGTTAGTGAGAGTCCAACGAGCCGAGTGCTGATTGTCGATTTCTATTAGGCTGGAACGCGAGCACAGAGAAGTTGACGGTATTTGTGTGCTTGTACATGTGCGGTTGTATGCCGTGTGTAAGTACGTATTATACCTCGGCATGTTGCACTTCGCATAAAGCGCAGTTAGGTCGAATCGATAATCCGTTCAACGCAAAAAATATCACGCCCCCAATGAGACAGAAGACTCACAAATGCTAAAAGTTAGTTTTCCCGAAGTCCCGCGCGATCGACAGAGAGAAAAGGGGGGAAATCACATAAAATTGTGCATTGGGCCTTTTTTTCGTCGGCCATTGTTAAATTATGCATGTGGTCGTTATGGATGAGTTGGCCGCAATTTTCTCATTTTATGAAATATTCTCGTAAATTAATATTAGTACATCAAATTTAACATTTCCGTGGTATGTGCAAACAAATTTGTAATTTTTACCAATCTTTCCGTTTTTTTTTAATTTATACATTAAAGCATATTATTGGAATTATTTTACATGATTTTATTTATTCCTGTTATTGTTAAAAAAATATAAAGAATTTTTCGAAATTAATTTAATTAAAATTATATTTATTTTACAATATATTTAATTTCCATCGGAATTACCCCCAAAGATTACTGATAAATAACAACCATTCCATGCACTTGATAAATAGCTCGGGAAAATGGCACTATTGCTCTCTCGAGCCCGGCAATGGCGCTCGGAATATCCATGTTTCCAGTAGAAAGCTCGATCATTGCCAACGTTATAATACCTTTCTGTGTAAAATGACGATTTTGTAATTGCGGCTTATTTTGAAGGCGCACCAAATGTCCTCAAAAATACTAATTTTCGAGTTAAACCGAAATTAAAACGTCAGGAGTGCAACGTTCGATTACAATCGATTTTCCGGATGACAAATATTGAGGGGAGTACGCGGTTGTTTAAACGAATTCTCTTCCTTCGCTTCCATGCGCTCTCTCTCTCTCTCTCTCTCTCTCTCTTTCTGTCTGTCTTGCATTTCTCTTTCCTCTATCGGTTCTACGCGCCAGAGTTAAACAAGCGAAACCACCTAGTGTCGAGCAGCAATGCGGCTGATTTGCGAGGAACAACTTCGAGACCAGGCCGGGAACTCGCAGGGAAGTCTAAACGATTCTCTCTGCTCGGTGGTGTCCCACGATTTTCGCAGCGCATACGAAGATCAGCAACGCGTAAGCGACGTTTACAGGGAATTCGGTTAAACTATTCTCGCGTAAAGTTGGAATCGGGGCGGGGAAGGAGGGGGAGGAAAAATTTCTAACTCCGGAGAGACGTTCCGGATTTTTGTCACGACAAAACGCGGAAATGGACCAGAATAACTTTCGGCTATCGATGCTAAAATCCTTTTTATCTTTGTAATATCGATATCACATGAACCGAAACGTAAAAGAGAATGATTGTAACGAAGAACAGATATAGTTTCATTTTTCAAATAGTTCTCTGCTGTGCGTGTGACAAAGATAAAGCGACGAAGAGATATTCGAAAGTAATATTTTAGCCGGTTTAGACAAGAAACACGATTTTACAATGTATATGTATTGGTATTGGTACATGATATATATATATATATATATATATATATATATATATACACACATATACATATGTATCCGGTTGAAATTAAAGTCTAGTTGAAAACCGGGACAGGGTTAAATGCATTCAAGGTTTGTCCATCATTCACGTTGATTGCACGCGAATGTTAAATTCGTTTTAGCCGCGCGGGATATCGTGCAAGATCGCGCTCGAATCAACTTCGCCGCGAAGAGGACAAAACGTGTAAGCAGCGATGCTCGCAATCTCACGGACGTATTAATCGAACATATTAACTTAATTAGGCGCCCAGTCAGCTCTCCTCTGTCTGTGTTTGTCGTCGCGGAGCTTCGCACGGATCGATAGAGCCGCGCGTAGAATTCTTCCGCACGTTTTCCCCAACTTCGCCTTCGGAGTGCTTCCTCCCTCTTACCGATGCGAAAAGAGTCTTCGGAGGAGTTTTCATAACTTCGAGCGCGATCACTGCTTGTCGTTCTACTTCGGGAACGCTGGACAATAACAGTGTAGCACAACAATGTAAAGCAGATAACAATATACTGCCAATATCGAATGTCATCATGACACAAACAATACAGATATGAGGCAACAATGCAAAATAACGATACAGAAAAATATTAATAATTAAGCATTTATTATAGAATGTATTAACTGTAGAATTGATACATTAATTATTTCATCGAGCAAATTGTCTATTTAATTTCTAATAAGGCCATTATTTAATACGAGTCGTTCGTTATATACTTTGAAATATTTTCTCCATGATATTTGATAAAAATTATTTGAAAACTTATGTTATTTTATTGCTTTCAAGCTGGCTTTATTATTAGTAGAAATAAACAGCGGTATATTAAAATGATAAATAAAGTAACGATTTTCTAACATTGCTCCCAATGTGTGAAATGCATTAATTTTTCTGGAAAACAAATTAAATAGCATTTATTACAAAATACATTAATTGTAGAATATATTAATTGTAGAATTAATACATTAATTATTTCATCGAACAAATTGTCTATTTAATTTCTAAAGAGGCCGTTATTTAATACGAGTCGTTATATTTTGAAATATTTTCTCCATGATATTTGATAAGAATTATTTGAAAACATATGTTATTTTATTGCTTTCAAGTTGGCTTTATTATTGGCAGAAGTAAACAGCGGTATTAAAATGATAAACAAAGTAACGATTTTCTATCATTACTCTTAATATGAGAAACGCATTAATTTTCCTGGAAAACAAATTAAATAGCATTTCATTTTTAATAAGGGTATTGTTTAATAAGAGCCATTCATTATACTTTGAAATGTTTTCTCAATGATATTTAATAAAGATTATTTGAAAACTTACGTTACTTCATTTATTTTAAGCTGACTAAGCTTTGTAAATATTATTGAAAAAAGTAAACAGCAGTATTAAAATGATAACGATTGCAAAGTAACGATTTTCTAAAATTACTTTCAACATGAAAAACACATTAACTCTAGAATACATTATTTTGCGACGCAAATTAAATATCTATTTAATTTATAACAAGGATGTTGTTTAATAAAAGTTAATCGTTATACTTTGAAATGTTTTCTAAACAATATTTGATAAGAATTACTTGAAAACTTATGTTTTTTATTGCTTTCAAGCTGATTAAACTTTGTAAATATTATTGATAAAAATAAACAAGTATTGAAATGATAGCGATTGCAAAGTAATAATAAGATTTTCTAAAATTTCTGTCAACATGCATTACTTTTGGAATATATTAATAATTCTGTGTAACAAATTGGATATCTATTCAATTTCTAATAAGGAAGTTGTTTAATAAAAGTTATACTTTTAAATGTTTTTTCAACGATATTAATTTGATGAGGATTATTTGAAAACTCATTTTATTACTTTCAAGCTAAGTTTTATATTATTGATAGAAGTAAACAGTAATATTAAAATGATAGCAATTGCGAAGTAACGATTTTCTAAAATTACTCTCAGCATGAAAACGCGGAAGTGTATGGGGAAAGGAAAAAGTTGAAAGTTACTTCCGAATAAGATTTTCTGGTAGTAAATCTTGACTTTTTAACGAGTCCCCCTGCCGCCTGGGAATACGGTCAGAATCGATATTCTCGGAACGTTCGCGTTCCATCACGAGAACGCGACATAAAACAACGTGTCTATTTGTATTCATACTGTAATTAAATTTCCACAAATAACATCTGCTTACATCTAATTTGCTCCGAAATTCAAATGATTCTATGAATGAATCATGCGTGACCGTTCCGCGAATATTTTTAAACGATACGGAATGTTCGAAGGACATATTTATACTCATGTACCCGCGACGACAAAAGGCGCCGAATCATGCTGCAAACAAGCTTGCCCCCGACGTTTCGCAATAAAGTCGGGAAAGGGAAGAGGGCGATAGAGAGAAGAGTAGAAATGAGACGAGCAGGTTCGTTGGCGCGACGCGAAATGCGATGGGGGGGGGGGACGAAGGAGAGGAAAAGAGAAGGAACGGGAAGAAACTGAGGAGAGGACGAAAGATGAACTAAAGAGGTGCGCGAGCGCGGGAAGTCGAAGTGAATAGAGCGAGAATTTTCTTTCGCGTAAGCAATACGAGCGGAGCATTACGAGCGTTGCAGATGTACATTCGCTTTTTCGATTTTTCTAGAAGGTTTCGCGAAGCAATTATAGGCTACGGGAGTCTCGCGCTGACTGTTAACCTTCGGTTGTCACATCTTTTTTTTTTCAATCAAGTTTATCATTTGGGGTCAATTTGTCAAACCAATTTTTAAAAGGCTGCCTAACAGTTCAATTGGATCGCAAAAATTCTTAAATAGAGTTTGAGCATTGTAGAATGTAGGGCAACTCCGGTATATACGCCGCGCGAAGATTTACGCCGCAGAAGTCAGAAAAAATAAATGAAATGAAAGTAATTTTATCGCAACCACTTTGTTACACACTTTTATGTTATATTAGTATTGTGTTATGATTTCAGTTTTTTACTGTTAATATTTACAAAATTATTGTAAGATAAATCGATTTATCACTGTAATAAGTAGCGCAACCATAAGTTATAATCTGCATAAAATGGTTATTGTAGGAAATATAAAAGGCTTTGTGGTTATTCCGTGGTACATAAATGTAGAGGAATTGTAAAGGGTAGAGTATAGCAAAATACAAGTGCTTCGCCCTTGTATTCTTTGTTTATTGTTTAGTTTATTGTCTCGTATGTCTCATCTGTTTAGGATATGCGGCATTTTTAGCGCGTGAGATTTATGCCGTAGTACAAACGCTCTATTATTTATTTATAAATATAAAAGTAAATAATAATACGTGATAATACACCCTTTACAATACATTAATCATAATATTCATGTATATATATATTTATGTATGTATTTATTCATAATCTATGATAAAACGTTTTTTATTTATTTATTAATAAGTAAATGCAAATTACGTTATAAATTCACGTGTTATTTATTATTATTATTATTTAGATTATTTTTTGAGTCATTTATCCCACCCGTGAGTAGCCGTACAACCCACCCATATTTTTATACGACAAAAATGCAAGGGTTTGAAGAATTTTTGTTTTTAATATAAAAAAATAAATATTTTGTATTCTTAATATTTTTTTTATAGTAGTAGACAGTCTAAAGTTTTTACTGGTATAGTTCATTTACCTTAAACATAATTAATAATAACTGATAAATTAACTTTTTAATAAATGCGGAGTTACCTTATTTTGATTGTATAGAATTTAAAATTAGTGGCATCATATTGACAAATTTTTTTTAAAGAAAGTAAGTCTTGAAAAAATCCATTACCCAAAGTAAAAAGGGAAAGGACAATTTTGCTGGATCCAGATCTGAAAATAATTTTTGTTCAATAATAAAAATAATTCTGTTGGGAAGTCAAAATGATTGCTAGAATATCAAAACGTTTTATAGCAATGCTTATTATTTTTAACTTTCTAACAAATTATTTTGATGTTTTAACAAGAATTTATTTTCAAATCTGTATTTAGCAAAATTTTTAGACCTTTCAACAAAATTATTTTTTTCGTGTGCGGTCATTTTGTCCAAGTGTTGTAACAACCGAAGGTTAAACGTCCGCAAATCCGCGTTGCTATGGCATTCGCGCGTGCACGTGCACGGTCACTTAGAGATATTAAATCAGACTACAACGACATATAAGAATGGAAAGAGCTAGAAATGAGATCTACATTTATCGTTATCACAGGTCTCGACGGAATGGCACGGTATTGCGGCAGTCACCTCGATTCGCGTGGTTTTTAGTCACATTATGAATATTACAATGCGGCGGGGAGACGCGTCGATCTCGAAGATTTATTATCGCGCGACGAAATATAAAGTTCTCCGCGAATGAAACTCTCGCGCCCGTTCGCATTGCAGTATATAATTTGCGCAATGGCAGATAATTCTCTAACTCATCTGGACACGGGCGCTTATGTTGCAATCTGATTTGAAAATTCTAATCCTCCGTTATTACTCCGAAGTCAGCAAAGGAGTGTTTACCGTGAAAACAGCTAGGGATGGTCAATAGCGAATGATATGTATAATATGGCCTGGTAGCGCGCGCGCGCGCGCGCTCGGCTTGTTCTAAATCTGAATTTCATGTTGCGAGAGAGGGGCACTAAATTTGCACGTAATAATCTGAAAGTCAACTATCCCGTTTTAAAGGCGAAATAGAACAACAACAACAGTGGACAGCGACAAGCTGCGTCCGCACGTCTATATACGCGTCTATATACGACGGTGTAACGTTTACTGAGAAATTGTAGAACCGTTTCGCGCGACGCCAAAACACCTAGTTCGATAATTTTTATCTAAATTGCAAAAATACTTCGCCATTTTGCAAATGTGTATCGCAAGTTTCTCGTATACGTTATACACTTATTGCTAGACGGCTGGCTCGATTCGATCACGCGCCGTATAATGACTCACCCCTCTCGAAAATCGATGCGACCGTCAAATCGGCGCCGGGATGCGGTTTGTGCGTTTGTTGCTTCGTATATACGTATATCACTTCGAATACTACATCACTGACGCGCTAAGAGTGTTCTTGTTTTTCTGTTTCAGGTATGACGCATCAAGTTGCTACTTTAAGAAAAATAGATCGCGCGGCATGCGCAAAAGCACCTCCTATACCGAGAGGGAGGTAATGGGACCGACATAAATCAACGTGATGTGTTTACGGGAAGTTGAGACACGTATACACGTTTTGTCAGAACCGCAATTCCGCGTGCTTTAGGTCACTTCAATTAGGTCACTTTAATGTTTTATTATGCCGCTCGAATATTCATGTTCAGGAAACCTGACTTCGTCGATACGCTTAATTTTGCAAATTGCGGAATTACTATACGAGGGAGTGATAAAATAAAAATTCCTTTGGAATTTTCAGTTGCATTAGAATTAATATTCGTTAATAAAATCGAGAATATGTTAACAACGATTTTATATACGAAATGGAATATTGCGATAATGTTAAACGCCAGGAATTTATTCGCGCGCGAAATAATTAGTTTATTAGTCATCGAAATGTTTGCATAATTTAAACGGACGTCGAGCACAATCGCGGCGAGGTCGAAGTAAAGATTAAATGCAAGCAATTGCATCACTCGTGATTAGTCACGTCGGCGTCGACGTTGAACGTCGATGTCGACAGGCCAGAGAGATTTTAATTACATCCATCAAAATTGTTACATCAATTGGCCGGTCGTAACTTTTTAGGGAGCGGGAAGGGAGGGTAGAAGGAAGGGGTGGGGGATGCGTAGGCCCGCGTGTAGCTATTTAACTCTAATTTCGTATTAACTTTGATTTGCAAAATATACACGCGCACGCACGCGCAGTATAATAATTTCCCTAAATACAAATTAATTATTCCATCTACGTGGCGCCCGCCGTTTCCACGGCGGAATATTCGCTGTATCGAGCAAGTTTATTCGCAGACTGGCTGCAGTATTATCAACCCGGGAATAGTGCACTACTGTTGATTGCATGTTGCATTTAAAGTACATTCAAGCAGTATCTTATTCGATTCGAGAAAATGAATTGCGTGGTAACAACGTTATAGCGTTATATTGTTATAAAAGAAAAGAAAATGTGGGATGCATAATGAGACCGGGCAATAGGCGCGTTTGCATCTCTCTCTATCTTTTTTTTTAATTACTAAGGGAGGATATTAATATCGTTATCGTGGCTGTCACATCCGTTATTATTCAAGCGTGTTCAGCCTTGACTACAATTCTTCCGCGAACGTCTTCGCGAAGGCTACTGCACCAATGAATTCTCGCGACGGTTCAAGGTAACAGTTTCTCTTTTGTCACCACGAAATCGTATTTACGAAAACAAAAAAAATTGAAGAAGAAAAAATCAGCTGACGAAAATGGTGGCCGGTGATCGATAGCGTGTATATTAGACAGCGTTGCTCCACACGGGATGGACGACACCGTGCTTTTTATCGCGTACTCTCGCGAAATGACTCTTTGGCCATACGTGATAGCACTTACAAGCGTACAAGCCACACACACACACACACACGCACACGCACACGCACGCACACACGCGCACGCACACGCGCACACACACACACACACACACACACACACACACACTGATAGAAAAAATTTTTTATGTAACTATATTTGCAAAGTACTATAATTATGATTACTATAATATTAGTAATAATAATTATATGCCTAGTTTTATTAACAAATATATATAGTTGACGTCAAAAAATTTTGAAATTTACTATTTTACTATATATTATAGCTATTATTGCCCATGAACATAGTGGCAATTACCATAAAAATAATTGTAATTATTATTATTTAACTATAATTATAGTTTAACTAGAATATTTAACTATAATTATAATTTATAGTCGTTTTCAAGGCCAACCATATAATATAATTGGCCCCGAAAATTACTATAAATTATTTTGGCAATAATAATTATAATATATAGTAAGTTTTAAAATTGGTTGATGTCAATATACATTTGTTAATAAAATTATACATATAATTATTATTACTAACATTATAGTATAGTAATAATCATATTTATAGTACTTTGCAAATATACAGTTACAAATACAAAAAATTTTTCTCTCAGTGCACACACAGCCGCAGGACGTGAGCGAGGAGCTTCTTCTGTTCTCATGCGTTGCCCGCTTTTATTTCGCTATACATTCGTTCATGCATCAGCGGCCGGGCAGCTGTACGATACTATTCGCGAGATATCGTAATTTACATATGCACGTTTCGGCCGAGCACATTAGCCCGGGTGCGCGCACGTTATATACATATACATAACGAGCGAATCATTATTTAATATGACGGAACTTACGTCATATTTATTTCAATCTCTATTGCCGCATGGCGTGCATCGCGTGCGTACTCTACGCCTTTTTGCCAGGCGAATCTGAAACGAGAGTCACGATTTGACGCTGATTATATGATGAGCGTGCGAGCGCGATTCGTAGAGCGAAATTTTTGAAGTAAAAGTATAAATTTTTTCCCCGCGTTTACGTAACCGTTTTTGACGACGTCGTGATTATCAATCTCCTGTGTTCCTCGCTATAAATCGAATAAATCCGCGTCTAACAGAAGAAAGGGAAGGGGGGGGGGGAGCGACTAGGAAAGGCAGCAATAATATAAATGTCTTGTTTACCATCGAATAACGTCGATTGCTTAATACGATAACGCATAATTGTAAATTAGCAGTTCTTTAAATTTTTATGTGTATATATAATACGAACGCGATTTGTTTTATAAAAAATTAATTTATGCAATTCTACTAATTAGACACATTGAATTGCAACATTAATAATGTTACATTACGGTGTATACCGCGATTTTCGATTCCCCCCCGTCCGGTTTTAGCTACCAATCTACAATAAGCAGCAAAAACCTGTTCCTTATGTACGTATGCGTATCAAAAGGTGTTAAGTATTCCAACAAGCGAATGAACGAGCTCGCGAATGCAAAGCAAGCAAAACGAAAGCGGACTGCATGTCGCTATAATGGCTACGAGAGATCTTATTTCGTTCTTCTTCGTATTTTGCCATAAATATTCATAAGCGAATATCACCGCCGCGATTCTCTCGCACTTTACAATCGCGCTGCATAAAAACTAAGCCAGATAATTTATCGTTTGCAACCGACCGATTTGCGTATGTAAAATTAATGGCAATAGAAAATCCTTTTTCAGATATACATATTTTTTCACGCGGTTTAAAAACCCTTCTGTTTCAAAGGATAAAAACGGTAAATTCTCTTAATGGAAAAGCGAGGATAATGTGATAAAAAATGTCAGTATTAATATATTAATGATTTATAAAAAATTAACTACGAGGATGAATTATATGCTAATAGAAAGAATATTTTAAGCTATGTAAAATACTTAGTTGCGGGAAATAATCTAGAAGAAGGGTTCTTAAAACGTTATTATAATTTCATTAATAATAATGCTAAATATACTTTTTATAAGTAATACTGTTTAGATATTTTTAATTTTATCAGTAAAACATTTTAGTCCGATTTATTTATCGATTACACTATTTATGCTTTTAAAAAAATATCACAATTACATTTTTACAATAAAAATAAAATAAAGGATCTTAAAATTATTATCATTTCGTTAATCAATAATAATCCTAAATATACTTTTTATAAGTAATATTATTTTGATATTTTTAATTTTATCAGTAAAAAATTTTTGCTCCGATTTTTGTTCATCGATTACACTATTTATGCTTTTGAAAAATAACGCAATTACATTTTTACAATAAAAATAAAATAAACGACAAAGAGAGGAAGTTTTAATTTATTATTAATTTCAAAAAATATTACCAAACGATACAATAAAATTCACGTTACGCTTTGGAAGAATAATATAATTGTATTTTTACAACAAAAATAAAATAAGCGACAAAGGAAGTTTCCATTTATTATTAATTAAAAGACTGCTAAACGATAAAATTCACGCTGTTTGCCGAATCGATGTGTATAATCGCAACATATTTGTGTATACATGTATATGAGAAATATGTATATTCTCTCTATCGAGGATGTATATATGTACATGTACATTCTTTCTATCAACCTTTATGACAGCCATGATGATTTATCGCGTCTCCGCTTTCGCGATTAGGAATGCCTGATGTGCGTACGTGTGTATGTCGCACGGATATCGGCATCGCGAACACGTGTGTCTGTTCGATGCGTATTACGATGTGTTGAAGGAGGAATAAAAATGAATGTAACCGTCGATACGCAGCCCGCTTCTTCATGCCATAAATTATATATACGCGCTAATTATGCGAGTGTGTTACATCCACGCGAGTAGATTAAAATCAACGAAATTACACAACAGAATGCGTGCAACGCGCGTATGTATCTCAAATATGTGCAAACGAAACTCTCTGCTGATCGTCGCATATTCGATCGTGTATCAGTTATCTTGTAAATAACGCGCGTCGCACGTCGTAAATATTCCATACAGTCATCGATCGTCGATGTTACGTTTTTCCTTTTGCTATTGTTGTTTTTTAATGCAAACAAGAAATGAAAATGGGACACGTGGAACGTACCGCGTATTGTGCAATGTATTTCCTTCGTTTTTTCACGATATCCATCGTTCGATTGGTATTATTACAATATTTTTGATATCGTTATGATTTTACTTGCTGTGAAATGTTTTATTGTATTTATTTTTATCAGTTATTTTTAATTTGATTTTTAATTATTATTCTCGATATTTGTTAACATGTATATGTACATGTATAATTAATATAAATAGCTTCCAACGCGGCGTTGAATGATGGAATAACTGTAGATTTTATGAAAAAATAGAGAGAGAGAGAGAGAGAGATGCTATTTTTGCATTACAAAATTTGTATACAAATGATGAATAATGATTTTGTGAGTATTTGCATTTTATTTGGAATGCCATATTTAATTATTGACAAGATATAATAAAAATTAACGTTCTCTGGTTGATGTTATCGATTTTCTCATCCTTTTGCATTCATCGTTCGTTACGTATTCGGCTTTGTTAATCCTTCACTAAGCGGCTAACATTTATAAGTCACGCTCATTCTCATTCACTCTTTAACGTTTTGTGATCCTTATTAATTTATGGCGTGAAATTAAGCGCAAAAGTCGTCGAGAAAGAATCTGAAGGAAAAAGTGGCGTGAAAGGGAACAAGATGAAAGTGAAGGTATACTAAGGGAAAGAACCAACGAAAAGGAAGGAAAGATCGCGAAAGATGCAAAGAGATTACTGTCAATTGACGAAAGAGAGACGAGAAGAGGGTATACGGATTTGAAGGGCAGGGTAGAGAAAGGATAATAAAGGATGGAAACTCGAGTTTATCGAGTTTTTCGTTGCTCGTGGTTCATTAACGTTCGTCTTTGTCGCACTGATCTTTTCTCCCTATCTTTTAATCATTTCCCATCCCGTCCCCGCATCTGCCGCAAATTTGCATCTGTTTTTACGTTCGATGATATTTGCTTCTGATTGAACAGAGACATCAATTCTTCAAGACGTGCCCCACTTCCTCTTATACTCTCCTCCGTCATGTCATATGGCTTTCCACAATCGTTTTCCGTAACTTCTTCCGGGCTGGTTAATTCCCGTCGTTAATTTCGTTTCGACATTGTGTCTCTCGATATCGATCTCGACGTCGAGTCAGCGTTTCCGCACACGCGGTGCGGCGGTAATCGCGCGTAAGCGAACCAAACGTCGCGCGAGCTTAACGAAGTCGCGTTTCGCGAGGCGGGCTCTTCATTTTCCTAAGTGTCATCGGTCTGATCGATGGACCTACACCGTTGCGAGCGCGCGCGCGCGCCCCGGAATAATTGCAGATTCTTGGGATGCAGATTGCGTTTCTGCTGATACAAATATTTTCCATTTCGTACGAGATATATCATTGAAGATAATATAATCTACGATTATCAGACAAAGAGCTAAAATGACTCAACTATAACGGACGATTAGGCAAGCATGGATAGAGATTACTTGAAATAGATACGAGCACTGTTCACGACATGTTTAAAAGTTATTATTTACTTATAAGTTGAGATATTTATTACTTCAGCTTACATGCCAAGAAGGGACTTGGTTTACATAATTATTATCCTCAACTCATTCATTCATCCATACATGAAAAGAACGAAGATAAAAAATTTTGCTAGAAGATAAAAAATTATGAAAATAATTTTTGTTAGAGCATCATCAAAATAATTTTGTTAGCAAGTCAAACTGATTGCTAGAATATCAAAACATGTTTACAGCAATGCTTATTATTTTTCAGTTTCCAACAAAATATCTTGGTGGTGCTCTAACAAAAATTATTTTCAGATTTTTTTTTGATCTTCCAGCAAAATCGTTCTTTTCGTGTATCTTTTATATTAGTTTCTGCGTACACACTTTTTAAGATACTGTGTTCCTTACCTCTCAACTAAAGAAATATATTATTATTTATTCTTTATTTTATACACTTACAATTTACAATATAATCCAATACAATACAACAATTCCTTACTTCATAGCTTCATAATTTAACTTAGCTTAAATTGCCATACTATCATAGACAAATTGCACGCTCATTCCTTGCTTGCACTCCTAATGCTTTAATATTTTGACTCGCTTTTCTTTAATAACTGTTCTATATATACTTACTTAAATTATTTCTGTTTCTTCTTTTCTCCACTTTAACATTATTTTCCTTTCCTTATTTACTTTCTTTAACACTTCGCTTTTTGCCGTATCTAATTCCTCACTCCAAATGTTATACTATATTTCTTTTTTATCCTTATCTTACTCTTTAAATCAGCTATTTGTACTCTGGCACTCCTCTACATAGTGCTCCAGTCAGCTTATTTACTTATATAAAAGAAAAAATAAGATAAAATTCCTCGCCTTTCAGAATTGAATTTTAACGCCTTATCATTATGCGCGCATCAATCGATCCTCTGCTTTAATTGTCTGATCGTTAATCAGATCGTTTTCATCTTTCGCGCAAGTAGAATTAGCAAAATGCACGTGTAATATTCGCTATCTTGAAAAACTCTAGAGTTCATCTTTAAGACGAATTAACAAAGAAGATAACGTGAACAAATGACATTCCCACCGCGGGAATCTGAACCAAATCGACGTTGCACCGATGCGATAGATACGCATTCGATTGTATTCGACTGTATGCACGGTGATGCAACGCTTTATCGGTCGTATGTCGCGCGTTTGACGCCGTTTGTTTCATGCGCAGATGCTGCCTCGCGAGAGCATGGTGCTGATATTTATTGTTAGTCGCGGCTGCACATTTACGCAGATCTAAGCAGTAGCGTGCTTGGGAATTTCCATTAAATCGATTAGATCTAATTTAATGTAAAATAATTATTGAAGCGCTTTCCCTCTCTCTCTTTCTCTTTCTGTCTTTCTCTCTTTTTTTTAGACTTTAAATTCGTGCACTTATAATATACTACTCACATATCTACTATGTTATGCGCTTGGATTTTATTTTTTAGTATTTGTACTTTTCCTTTATTTTTTATATTATTTTTATTATCTGTTACATACAATTTAACTTTTAATTTTTTTTGTAACAAGCTTGGTTACTATTTAGTGTATTTAATTTTAATGTTTGAAAGGACGCTTTTCAAGCATTCAATAAATAGAAATATCTCTCTCTCTCTCTTTCTTTCTCTCTTTCTCTTTCTTCTGTTATGATTTTGAAATAAAAAAATAATCTAATGTTTTTTTTTTGTTTCAAACAAAGCATGCTCTGTTTGAAGATATAATATATCGGATTGCCTATAAGAAAATGTCTAACCAGCGTCTTTGTCATAAAATGCGTCGTGTCTTAGCGAAGTTTACAATCGCTATCGTTATCAGCGTTTTTTTGTCGCCGCGCGTCCGACATTATTTATACTAACATCTCACTCATTGCTCAAACGGGTACTCGCGTTTCCCGAGATAGTTGCACAACTTTACGAATGCATTAAGTCGCGTGAGTGTGTTATATGCAGACGAAACTACTCGACGTTACTGTACATACCGAGTGTACGATTTAATAATGCGCGGAGTGCTCTCTCGCGCGCGAGATAAAATCCGACCGGGTACGATAAGAGCGATAAACGCGTCGAATATCATTATTTTCGTATGCTATTGCGGGATACGGACGTGCCGGAATAAATCACTCTCCGCGGTGCGCGCGGAGAGCGCGGGATTAAAATAAAATTAACTGGGGAGAACTGGAAATATATATTGCGGCATACCAATCTGAATATTCGGTATATTATGTCCTAATGCATCGCTTTCGTGCGCATACAAAAAAAAAAGAGAAACAATTTGAACGCGTAATTATAGATTTGCGCGGCATTTGCAATTAATTGTGCAACATTTTTATAATATTTTGCGAACGGCATTTACCTCTCGTACTCCTCGATTACCTGCAGCTAACTGTAACGCATTGCAGACGTATAATCTGTTTTGCAAAACTAGAGAAGTAATCGAAGAATCCAATCTCCCTCCCTTTCCGTTAAATTGCACATGGCAGGGATGCGTTTTATGAACTGACACGGATCGTAAATCTTGGCCTAGCTTCTCGCATTTACATGTATGTATCTTCGTAGAGCGAACAATTTCTTCAAGCTGTTATCCCTCGACAGACAAGTAAACGAGCGAACTCGACGTGTTGTAATATTTCTATATTTGCGACGCGCCTTTCTCTGAATATCCCATACATACAGCCGTCGATTACAGACCGGTAAAGGCAGTAAAGGATGAGCTCGTCGTGACTGCACGTAAATGTGTTCGATATTTTATCTTCTGATGTGCGCGCGATGCACGTATTGTTGAAATTAAAAAGTTTTTACGTTATTCGAAACGTCTATTTTGAAAAGCGACCCTTTCGCCTCTTTGCTTCGCTTCGCGAAGTTAAGGCTTTTGTTCATTTATCATGTACTATCTCATATTGTGACGTCAGAAATGAGAAAACATACAATAAAAATTCTTGTAAATTACATTTGAATAGAAATATTTTTTAATAAAACAACATTTTTAATCGTAGATGTAGAGAGAGACTTATATAAAATATACCGAAAACTATCCTCTTGTTCGGGGAGAAATCAAATTATATTTATTTCTATATATTATTAATTTAACAGTTGTCGTAGCTATAAATAGTTTATTTTGTTATGCATAATTCATTTCCCGATATATGGTTATATTTATTAATTAACGAGATAGATGGAAAGTTTTTGACATATTTTACAAGTCGATTCTATCGATCATAAATGTTATTTTTTTAAATATATTTTCATTTTAATATATATTTTGCAAAAATTTTTCTTGTGCATTTTCTCGCTTCTGACGTCACAATCCGAGTGGTTAGTGAACAGAAGGATTTTACAAAACAGTAAAAAAATTCTGAAAAAATTACAGATGAAAGGCAAAAAGGAAAATAACAAAATAAGTGACACGTATTGTTTTATAAGTTTTTTGCGTTCTCGCACTTTAAGGAGATAAAATTCTCCCGTGAAAAAAACTAGGTTTTTCCTTTTTTTTTTAAGTGAATGTTATATATCTCAAATTCTAAATCGTCAAAGATATAAAAAAATATTTTTCACGTTTTCAAATAAAAGTTTTTCACATTTTCAAGTGTGCTTTACAACAGTGCATTTGAATTTTTTAAAATATATTTCCAGTATACCCCTGTCTGCCTCCATTCTCAAATTCCAGTAAACCTTATTTATTTATTTAGAAGAATTAATTTTTGTAGTATAACGAAACTTGACACAAATCATCTTGTTAAATACTTAAAATACTTAAACAAAAAAAATTGTTCTCAATGTATTATGTCGTAATATCATACGTTATCGTAATGTCATTGTTTGCTTGTTATTGAAGTAGATGTTGATTTAGATTCTAAATTGCTAAATTTTTTGTATTACTTTTAAGTGCAATATAGAAAAATCTATAAAGTAATTTTTTCCGAAACTTTTTCATTGTTTTGAAAAAAATCTGTTTATATATATTATATATAAAATACATCCTTAATGACGATCTGACGTGGCGAATCGGTATACCCTCCGATCGGCCCGTCACTCATTCCCGCGATTGTTTGAGAAATGTAACGCCAGCTAACGCGTCACTTTTATCGCGCTGTCGTATTATAAATTATGACGAAATGGACGTGCGCGTAACGATAACACGAAAAAGCAGCTGCTCGAAGGATTACCGCAGCGTCGTGATGCAAGTGGCCGAATGACTCGGGGAGGGGGGGAGAGAAATGCATCGCGAGAACGAATCCTGACTGTATCAGCCGGGATTATCCGGTCGAGACGGATTATTTCGTCGGACTGCGTATACGGGGACTACTGCCGTACAACTCGATTAAATTTCATCGCGACTTCCGTCTCGCTACGGTATAATTAGTATATCGCGAGTTACAACTAGAAATTGCGTATACGCGCGGCGGCGGCCTCGCCCATCTCGCGCCGTTCTATCTATTATTAACGAATGATCGAGCAGCGAGTCGAAACTGCGTGATATTATTAAGTATGACAATACGGGCGTGGTTTATACGTGTAGGGGTAGCGAATAACGTATGTTGTCGCAGAGAATGTTTCGCTACCGCTACTCTAAAGTTGCATTTTATAGAGATGCTGCGCGTTGTAAATTATATCAGCGTAAATATAATCGCGAGACGCTATTTGCTGCAAATTTGCATATTCAACGTTACGTATTTTGACAATTAGGACGCGAAATGAGATTGCTGCTAATTTATTTAAAATTAATTTTATACTTTTTGCAGCGTGACGTCAAAGACCGAATTCAATTCTCCCGGTATATATACGTGGACTTTAAATAAAAAAGAAAGCACTATTATTTATTAACGGATCGTGCGCCAACGTATTAATGAATAATTAAATGTGGCAACAGCATTAAACCTAACTGTCGCCGAAAACACATATTTTATGACGCGCACGGAAAGAACAATTTTGCTGAATCCAGATCTGAAAATAATTTTTGTTCAATAATCAAAATTATTTTGTGCGAAAGTCAAAATAATTGCTAAAATATCAAAACGTTTTACAGCAATACTTATCAGTTTTAACTTTCCAACAAATTATTTTGATGATTCAATAAAAAATTATTTTTAGATCTGTTTTTAGCAAAATTTTTAGATCTTTCAACAAAATCGTTCTTTCCGTCGCGCGCATGACGAATTATTATTACGCTTCGGCGCTCGCGCGCCGCTCGTTCGTTTGCAATCGACACGCAGTCGCAGTATCGGGTTCGATATATTTCATTCATTTGCAACATGTATGTATGATTCCGTATGCCGCGTGCTGTGCTGCGCTAGCAAGTAATTCGTAGGGTTTTAAACTCGATAAATAAATGAGGCGCGTCTCGTCCTCGGGGCGTAATGGATGTGACTTGTTTTGAATTCACGCAGAAACTTGACTGCGGTAAATGATGATCCGCGGTACATGCAGTAGTAACATGTTACACACATGCTCGCAGATTTATGTGTACCGGAAGTGCTTATTAATTTCAACGCCAGAGAAAGACAGGCAGACATATATATATATATATATATATATATATATATTCACCTCTCTCTCTCTCTCTCTCTTTCTCTCTTTCTCTCTTCCTCCCTCCCTCCCTATGTCGGCTGTAATAAGACACAACTTGATGCGCTTGTAATGAAGAAGAAACTTTATTACTTCTAGCTTACACAAAAACCATAGAAGGGACTTAGTTTACATTTTTTTACTTATCCATCACACACATCCATTCATTCCTTTTATTTTTGGCCTTTAAAATCTAAATCCATCAGAATCATCGTGCTTATAATACTGTCTTTCTTACTCTTATTCTTCTCACATAACTCTTTGCTTCTATAAAGATTTCTATATGTTCTCTATACAATTCACATTCTTATCCTATATACTTGTGCTTACCTTGTATTCTCATTCTATCCTCATGATAAGTTTGTAACGATTAAATTAACGTGGTTATTGATTTTTACGCACGCCCCGGGGTACATCAGTATAATTGCTATTGTCATATCGAAAACCTCGATAAAACAGGTATCAAGCTTGTCGACGTCTCTTCGGTATCTGCTTTTCGCTTCTCCTTGGGGCCGCCAGTATTACGTCAATATTTCGTAATGCGAATGTATCACAGAGAGGAGAGATGGTAGGTTTTTTATATACTCGGCCGTCATGTTTTCCACGAATATTACAGATGTTTTTAAATTGTACGAATGCTTCGAATCAGTAATACTTCGATTATTAACGTAATCCAATTAATTGTTTTTTTTTATTACATTGAATAACTTTCGCAGACGCGTGCAACGATTTGACTTTCAATATTCAGGGAACATTTTAATAAAAGCATTTTTTTGATAATTTTTTGATATTTATATTGCATTGAGATTCGCATAATAAAATGAGAAATAGATATCGTACGGGAGATCACAATAGATGAACAATAGAAGTCGCCTGTATATTTGGCGCACAAATCAATGGATTTATTGTATCAACGTGTTTCGCCGTGAGGTAAATATCGTCGTTTATTTACGATAAATCTCATAAATGAAAAGCATTGCGGAGCAATCGTACGAAACGGGAATGACTTCCGATCCATTGAGGCGAAAGCACACGCATACAGGAACAATACGGAGCGATAAAACGATACCCCCCCCCCTCACCTAAAAATACAACATGCCCCGTCATCGGGCTGCGTGCCCTCTTAATTAAAATTGGAATTTCATATACCGTTTGCCTCCTCTCGTATACCGACGATTGACGTGCTGCAACATTAATTTACTGTATCGAGGCAATGCATCAGGCACGAGGATATGCACCCCCTCCCCCTCTCCAATGTGTCGGACATGTACAGCAATCGCTCCATGATTTCGATGACTCCTCTGTCTGATCTTCGTCATGAATTAGCTATCCAGTATGAAATATGTCGTTGATTATATTATCGATACAAAAAGAAAACGAGACGAGGAGAAAGATTTGACATTGGTCACTGTTAAATCTACAGTGTCAAATTTAACCTTATTTAAGTCGCCACTGCTCCTACTTAATAAATAGTTATTTTTAACAATTAAGTATCAGAATAGACCGGTACTGTTACATACAAATTAAGAATTGAAAAACGCCAATACGGTCCAAGTGGATCTTGGTGCTCGATAATATTATACATTATATTATATTATATTATATTATATTATATTATATTATATTATATTGTGTGAATCTTAAAATGTATCAATTCAAATAAATAGTTATTTGTAACTAAAACAACGGAGTTAAATAATTTTAAACAGTTCAAATTTAACTCAAATTTGGGTTAAATTTCATCGTTTTATTTAAATTTTAAAGATAACTATATTGTTTTAGTTAAAAATAACTATATATTAAGTAGGAGCAGTGGCGACTCAAATAGGGTTAAATTTGACACTATAGATTTAATAATTATGTTTATTTAATTATTACTACGTACTAGAACGAACGTCCTGCCTGGCTCAACAGCCCTTTTTCATCACCTCTTGCAAAAAAAGATGCTTTTAAACAAAACAAAACAAAAATAAGCAGACTAATTCGAGCAACATCAGTCTAAACTATTATAGTTTTAAGATAAACAAATTTCTATTTGGAATATCGATAGAGTTATTCGGATGTCAACTATCGAACATCCATATATTGGAATATCGTTCTCTGGCTGAGACGCCCTAATTCCGCTCATGTTTCATTGTAAATGTTGTTTATTTGTCACAAAACTATATCAGATTTTTCTGCTTAGTTTTTTTTTTTCAAATCTTCGCGATAGTAATCGTGACGTTTGTGGTCTTTTGCGAATCGCAGCCCTCCGTATACGCGGCAGCGTGTACGAAAAAATTTGACATGTGACAAATCGAAGGGGCGCCTTTTCGGGGGAGAGACAAATATTATGAGCGGTCAATAGTTTCGCGACGGCAGGCGGGAACTCGCGTTTTGCGACGAGCGCGAAAGAGCGCAGGGTCGGGTCGGGAAATTGTCGACTGACGCGCAAAGTAAAGCGGAGTGACGCGCGACCGGGAGGAAACGCGGTGGTATACCGGCATGTATACGCGTGCGTTCACATGCTCACCGTATCGAAATTAAGCTGGTGTTCAGTGGTGTCAGTCTGACAAAAATATCGATGCCGACGATAAAGAAAAGATATCGTATATGTTATATTACTGCGGGATCACAAGTATTATTACACCATGATTAGACGCATATTAATAATTCGAATAAATGAGAATATAAGGCTCTGAGATAATAAATCAAATAATTAAATAAATGCCTTTCAGAGCCGATGCAGTTCTTGAAGCCTAAGTGTTTACGGAGAGAATTTTCTTTTAAAATTTACCCTGAAAATTATGTTCATCGTGGGACAAAATAGTATTTCGACAAATTTTATATGATTTTCTCTATTTTTTCTACTGTGCACTACAATAAATTTGTTGTATATTAAAAAAAAAATATTGAAAATTACATAAAATTCGTCGAAATACTATGTTGTCTCATGATTAACATGATTTTCAGGATAAATTTTACAATAAAATTCTCTCCGTGTTCCTTTATTATAAATTGCAGTAGACGTCTCGACCCTTGGATTGGATCCTCATCAGTACACGTATCTTAACAAGTATTGTTCCACTTCAAACGTGGCAACATAACTTCAATATTCTCTAAAAGGCATTTATTTAATTATTTGATTAATAATTCGAATTGACAAACGAGATTCTAGCGAATTCTATCGTGATGAACGATACACGGAAAGAACAATTTTGCTGAATCCAAATCTGAAAATAATTTTTGTTCAATAATCAAAATAATTTTGTACGAAAGTCAAACTATGCTGGAATATCAAAACGTTTTATAGCAATGCTTATCAGTTTTAACATCCCAACAAATTATTTTGATGATTCAATAAAAAATTATTTTCAGATATGTTTTTAACAAAATTTTTAGACCTTTCAACAAAATCGTTCTTTCCGTGTACATTTTGCCTGTTTTAATGATTTTAAAATTTATATTTATTCCTTATTCGAATATATGTCTCTTTAGCATACAATCAAATAAATTACATAATAAAATGATTTATATACTTAAAAATAGAATCTTGTTTGTAATTTAATTTTCGTAAAGATTGAATTGTCTTATTTTAATAAAATATGAGGAAACAACATGAATATTTTAAATCTGAAAATATCAAAATATTATTCTTTTTTAAATGCAACTTTGCGTTACGTTAAATTACGATATCGTGACATTTATATTCTATTAATGATTGCCAGCAATATATGTATAATATTTCCGTTTAATTATACCTGTTTTTGTCGCACAACCTGCGATGTCTTCACTTTTATATCGGCGTTTTTTTTTTTACGTCGATCCAACATAGTTGACTCGACATAGTCCGAGTGTCAACGTCACCGATGAAATAAAAGGCACAGGCGTGGCGCGACGATAGCGAAACACAGATGGCTCGTCACCAAAATTAATTCTAACGATTCGTTCAATCTCGTCACAACAAAGCGGCGGCTGCGCCCAATCGATTAGTTATCGGGATAATGGTTAGCAGTTGGACTAATTCGCATAGTCGCAATCGGTAATTCGGCTTGTCAGATTGTATCTGTACTTCTTAACGCCAGATACAATTCGATTCAACAGTTTCATTTATTACCGCATTGAAATTATCGGCGCTTGAATTTATATCTTCATTTTCAACGAGTTTCGAAATCAAGGAGAAATCGCTGAACGTTAAGAACAAATTAATTAAGCCATTGTATCAAAACAATTTTTTTTACATAAACTTGTATATTTATTTAAACTTGTATATTTTGAAAGGTTTATACCGCATAAATTATACGAGATTTTTTTCAGTTTAAATTTTAAATGAAGAAGAAATATTATGTTGAATTATCGCGTAGAGTTCTGTGAAAAAAAAACAGAAATTAATTAATCGTAAAAACAAATCGTTATCTATCATATCTCGAATCGCTAAAACTTAGCTACACGGAAAGAACAATTTTACTGAATCCAGATCTGAAAATAATTTTTGTGCAATAATCAAAATTATTTTGTGCGAAAGTCAAAATAATTGCTATAGAATATCAAAACGTTTTACAGCAATACTTACTTATCAGTTTTAACATTCCAACAAATTATTTTGATGATTGAATAAAAAATTATTTTCAGATCTGTTTTTAGCCAAATTTGTAGATCTTTCAACAAAATCGTTCTTTCCGTGTAGAAAAAAATTTATACATTATTTAAATTTACAATTTTTACGTAGCGCTGATATCGGCGTTTGTACGCGATAAATGTTGTAATAATACGCTCACGCGTATACGTCGAGAGCCCTCGGCAAAATCGTAACTTTAATGAGATTACATACCGGCAAAGGTTTCATGTTAAAACAATATTCAGTAGCAAAGGCTCTCGTTAGTTTGACTTTTAACATCGAATCGTTGATAAAAAAAGCTTACCGAATCGCACATTTATTACCAGTTACGTTCGATTTCTGAATTTTTCGTGGAAGCTCGTTGCCAGAGGGGTGGGCCACACGTACGCGCGCGCGCGAATTTCCGATAAAGCGTTACAGGGAATTTCGCGTGTAACACTTACGAGAGCTGCGAGATAACGTCGCGAGACGAGAGGAACAGGTTTTTTTATTGTCAGGCCGTTGCTTTATCGTCGCGTTGCGCCGCCGAGTGAGTGCAACCTCTCGTACGGTTGATTAATCACCGCTCCAAAAAAAAAAGAAGCGTCGCGCGCGCGCAACATGTCGTTATGTGCTCGCGCGCGTCGGCGTGATGTGCGCGTGACACACAAGCGCGCTTTACATAATATATTTTCATTTTCCGCGACTCTTTAGCTTACTCGCCCTTCCCCGAAAAACACAACTCCCTTCCTGAAGGACCCGAAGAGCTTATTTAATACACGGCGTGTACAACGTACGTATACGTATACGTATATTTGCCGGTTACGCGCGTAATTACGTCGCGTTAGCGCAATGCAGGAACCGCGCGCCGCGCGCGGCTCGTGTTTGAGTAAACGCATTAATCCGCGCCGTCGAGTCCCCATTTTGATTATTTCCAAATGAACGGTGGGCGAATAATTACTTCCAACGTTGGCAGTTTACCTATTGGGGAGCAAACAACTATTCCTAATCAGGGCGTAAATGTTGCCGTGTGGAATGGCGGTGACGTAGCTTTCGATTGCAGCTCTCGCGAACGTGGACGTTATATTGCAATATTAAATCCGGCGTCGAGAGTTCATATTGCTTTTTAACGAATAAAAGAGTACCCCTGTACCCCCACGCCACGCCACGCGGGGCGCGCGCGCGCGCGCGCGGCTTTGAAATTCCGCGAATTTATTTCCTACGACCGTACGCGCGCGCGGTACGGTGAATATAACCGTTCTGAGAACGAGAAGGGAAGGGGGAGAAAAGAGAGGAAAGGAGAGGCGCTCCTCTTCACGAAAGTTTGAACAATAATATTCCGCGGAGGAAAAAGAAAAATCTCTCCTTCCCGCGAGAGAGCGCATCCGCTAGCGCGCGAATTGATAATATGAAATTTGTAATCTGGTATTGTGTGTGCAGCACACTCTCTTTCAAATTCTATCTCAATGACGCGCATCGCTTTTATTCGCTCGCGCGAAAGGACACGTTGTATAAGGCGCATACTATTCCACTCGACCGCGATACTCTGGGAAATTGATAGGTGTGGCTCGGCTGGCTTTATTACATTCTGATATAAACTCCAGCAAATACACGCGCGAGCGCGATATCGACGAATACGAAGATTAAAGAAACGCTCGGCGATTATTAAGTACCTTTAAAAAAAAAGCATGTATATATATATAAACAACGGCGTAAATCGTGGATGAAAAATAAAATTAGAAAAAGATTTAATAACGATGCGCAGGATGTATTTCGAGAAAATCGTTGTATTCAGGGATCACTCACTGCTAAAAAAAATGTACAGTGGTGTCAATTATGGCAATACACTTTACTGCTATTGCTTTGCTTTCGTATTGTCAGTAATATTGCCATCTATTCATGTACTGCCACCTATTGCACAATATTGCCAAGTATTGCTAATGTATTGCTATAGGTACACTGTTAAATCTATATAGTGTAAAACTGAACCTTACTTAAGTCGCCACTGCTCCAACTTAATAAATAGTTATTTTTAACTAAAACAATACAGTTATTTTTAAGTAAAACAATGGAATTTAACCCAAATTTGAGTTAAATTTAAATTGTTTTAAATTATTTAACTCCATTGTTTTAGTAAAAAAGAACTATTTATTAAGTAGGAGCAGTGGCGACTTAAATAAGGTTTAGTTTGACACTATATATTTAACAGTGTATTGCTCGAGGTATTGCTATGTATTTGATAGCGTATTGCTACACGAAAAGAACAATTTTGCTGGATCCAGATCTGAAAATAATGTTTGTTCAATAATCAAAATAATTTTGTTGGAAAGTCAAAATAATTACTAGAATATCAAAACGGCTTATCATTTTTAACATTCCAACAAAATTTTGATGATTCAACAAGAATTAATTTTCAGATCTGTAATTAGCAAAATTTTTAGACCTTTCAACAAAATCATTCTTTCCGTGTAATATTGTATTGCCGCAATACCGGTAATATTCTTTAAAAAAATGTACACTGATTCCCGTAGTGGTCGATTCATGCATTACGCATTGTCGCCGAAGAATTTTCCCGCGGGCGGACTGCGCGAAATTATTTTTGCCTTTATCTGCCATCCGCAGAAGCAGTGCTCGAGTATCTGTCCAATTTAGTTTTATGCGGCACGCTCCGCGATTCTTTCCCGTATATACGCTTCTGTAATGAATCCAATTGTGCGAGTTTAAAAAGAGAAGTAATTTTGCTCTCTGATTCTACGCGCGATTTCCCCCCCCGCGAAGATCAATCGCGTGCCACAGCGCGCCGATTACATTTTCGGTAAATGACACGTCGGTGCAGGGTTGAGGGGAGGTTGTCGCGCAGAGAGAGAGAGAGAGAGAGAGTGTGTGTGTGTGTGTGTGTGTGTGTGTGTGTTTGTGTGTGTGTACGACAAAGGGGACGGGATCGGCTCGGGCCGTGCTCGTAAAAGCGATTTACCGTCCGTTTCTGTCCCTGTGTTTGACATATGCATACAGATGCGCGTCATCGGCACCGGGGCCGCGCGCGCGCAAGTGCGAGAGCGCAAAAGTGTGTACTACTACGCGCGAGATATGTCGATCGAAGCGTACGCCGCGCCGGTATTACGCGCGGTACGCATCATCGGTACGCGGTGTACGTATATACACGGGCTACGTCGTGGCCAGAAACCCGTTTTGCACGGTTAATAAAACAAGTAATAATATAGTCCCCGGCACATCCAATATTTGTTCGTCCGTGCGCGGGTGAGCGTAAAATTGCGAGGCGCCGTAAAAAAGATCACTGCATTTATGTTTACGCAATATTATTGATAGATAGTGCTGTGTTTGCACTCTGTTTAATATCACTTTTTTTTTCGCTCCACTCCCGCGTGTTGCGCGTGCGTTTGCCGCTTCAGCGCATCGAATATTCTCACGCGCACGGCTTTGCAAATTATAGTTTGAAACATTGACGAGACATACGACACAGTACGCGAAATAAATAATAAGTAATAAAAGGAGCATGCTAAATGCTGCATTTTGCATTAGATCTGCCTCGGGGTTTCTTTGCCTCCCAGACGAGATTACTTATTTAAATCGTCCGGGTAAAAACTAGTTTTCAATCTTAGTTTTTAACATGTCGGTTATAGCGTGTGTTTTTTACTGAATAAATGAAACGCGTGTTTGAGTCCTCTCCCCCCTTCCCACGATTACAAATTCATGGTACGTAAAATACGTGATACATACCGCGGTAACGACAATCGCTAATAAGCCGTTCCGTGAACGATTTAAATCTCTCAATACTCTCTCGCAGAAGCGATAGATAGCATCGCGAACGTTGTTGCGCGAGCGCTTAGAGATAACTCGATAAACAGGTTTGCGGACGGCTATGCAGATCGTTAAGGAGCCATTGAAATGTATATCGCATTGTTATCCGTCATGCTGGGTATTACTAGCGGTCGTTCGCCCACACCTGTGGAATTTCATTTTTAGCCCAACGAGGACGCGCAAGGGGAAAATCTACGCGTTTTGCAGAACGGATAAGTTGAATAAACTGTTAATTACGTTCCTAACGTGGTGCCCTCTGACGTAGTGGTGCTTTTCGAATTGTTTCGAACCTTAATATTCTGAAGGATTATCTTTTTAATAAGTATTATTATTATTATTATAACAAGCTTTAATTATTATTATTGAAAAAGGCATCAAAAATATTTTGAAATATAATATTCAGCTCTGAATATATATAAAAAAAATGCATTAATTGTAACATAATTATAAAATTGATGAAAAGGACGTTAAGTTATATATTGGGCCCATTTTCATAATATATGGTTAACGAAAAAGTTAAATTAACTAAAACTTGAAAATTAATTAAAACACACTTTCATAAGCTTATAATCAAATAAACTAAAGATTACGTGTACATCAGTTGAATTGGCATCAAGTTAACTTGATGCCAAGTTCTAATCAAACGTCGTTAAACAATAAACTTCTTGGTAATTTTTAACATTTAGGTTATCATACATTGTGAAAATGGGTCTTAAAGTTAAGTTAAATCTTATATATATAATATATATTTACATTACAATGGTAAATTTACATTTTTTTATCATTTATTTATATTTTTATTATATATCTTTATATTATATAATCTTTATATTATATTATATTCACGTTTTACACAACACACTTTTTGAAATTATAATGTTTTTTATAGATATAACTTCGATATTAATACCTCCCTATCTCTGTGAATCAGTTATTATATTTATTATAATTATAGAAAACGATGCTAAATGCGATTTCTAGCACTGACAAATTAGCGATTCTCGGATATCACATTACCTTTAACAGAATTTAGATGGAAATTGAATTATTACTGATCTAAGATTTTAATTTAGTTAGCCCGAGTTTTGGGTTTTCGTAATGAAATTTTGTTCCCTCTGACATGTACATGTTTCAATAAAATATCAAAACGTGCTATTAGCTACCGAGAGCCACTACTCGCGCTTACGTCGATCCCCCCTCCTCCCCCCTCCATCCCGGCAATAATTATTTTGCATTGTATGCATAATAAGCAATAGCAACAGCAGTCCCGCCATCGCGCAATTTGAACTACCGACGCACACGTGGCACACGTGTGTGCCTGTGCCCGCGCAACGGACGTGGTTACACTCGAGAGCATGATTCATATGCCAATTATCGCGCACACACTTAAACGAGTTTCGATGCACACGCGCGCACGCATTGCACGGATTGCAGCGGTGTTTATCTCCTTTCGATTATCTATGTGTCTCTTCCCTCACACAATCGCGCAGCCCTTCTTTCATCAGCAATAACTCCATTATTTATCATTATTTTAAGTTTAACTTAAAATTGTAAAATTAAAATTTAGCGAAAATTTCATGAATTATTGTCAAGATTTAATGTAAATAGAAAATATTTTATCGAGAGATTTTTCCCAGCGAAATTATCTTTTCCTTTATAGATTCAAACTCAATTTTAAAATGTTATTCTATACGAAGATTAATTTCTTTGGCTAATAGTGAATGCTGGAACGGAGGGCTCAGATGGCTAAGGAGAAATTTTCAAAATATTGAGGATAAAATGAGGATACAAGAAAATGTGAACGCATAGAATAAGAATAGTAAAGAAGTTATAGAGGTAAAGAGAAAGTTTAGAATGTTTAGGAGAAAAAGATTGTATAAGATAAATAGGATAATGCCGGATAGAGAAAGAGGATATATACGAGGTACAAAAGAGATTTTGGAAAGACTAAAAGTAGAAGAGAATACGAGGTAAGCATAAGTATAGGATAAGAATGCATATAGAAAACGATTTCTTTAGATTTAATAAATTTTTGAAACAAATTTGTTATTTGGAATGGTCCAAACAAACCAATGTTTGAATCAATAAGTACGATTGTTTGAATTTGAAACAATGTATATCTTTGTCTTAAATAAATTGCATAGAACAACGTATATCAAAATATTTTGTTATTTTTACATAAATAAATTATTTGTTTTATTGTTCGTATTTATTATAATCAAATAATACATGATTTGGTTGAAAGATATTACTTCAAATAATATAGTGTTATTTCCGTCAAATAATAGAAGGTTTTTGAACAAAAAACTTAACTTTTATTCAAATAATAAATCAAGTTTCGTAGAAGCATATGTTGTTTCAATGAAACAAATATTAGTCAAATAAATAGGAATTCTAAATCTAAAGAAATCTTTTTCTCTGTGTGTGAATTGTAGAGAGAAGATACAGAAATATTTAGAAGCAAGAGTTATATGAGAAAAATAGGAATAGGAAAGACAGTTTTGTGCACGTGATGATTCTGATAGGTAATTGATTTAGATTTTTAAAGGCCAAAAATAAAATGAATGGATGGATGTGTGCACGTGTGTGGATAAGTAAAAAAAAATGTAAAGTCTCTTCTATGGCTTTTGTGTAAGCTAGAAGTAATAAAGTTTTCTTCTTCTTCTTCTATACGAAGATTAATATGATGTTTTCTGAGAAAAGGCGAGACATCTCAGAAAAGATGTACTCCAATATGTTTATCTATTGGACTTGCCGCCTGACGCAGCGTGACGCATACACAATGACGAGAATCTCCACGACAAACGACTGACACAAATAGCTACGTAAATGTGATTGTACGCACCGCAATATTGGAATCTTCGCCGTCGATATGGCATTTATTTTAAAGCACTACATAGATCCGTGGAAAGTCACCGGGAATTGCCGTCGAGATATCTGATGATTTTGCTATTACGCTAGCTGGTGCGGATTTTATGGATAATGCATGAGCGCGCGAGATCAAAGTTCGCCTCCTCGCGCGTATTTATTAGCCGTTCGCAATTTATCTCCAACTCATGTTTAATCATTTATTTATACGTAGTTTCGATCTTAAAAATTATCAATGATATAATAATACAAATGATCTTCGTTATTCTACCTTCCAAAGCGAAAATAATGCATAAAACAAAGTCAGGAAGAGAGAGAGAGAAATTTTACGTGGCTCCAAAGGGAGTTTATATTCTCCACAATATTGATTCGCTTCGTAAGGACACCTGCGGAATTTAAAAAGAATTCGCAGAGTATTTTGCCGCAGCTGCCATGACGGAATTTAAATACCAAGAATCTAAGAGAGGCACCGCGAAGACACACGACAGCTCGAAGTAATCAGCAGAGTAATAGCTTTACAGAAATAAAGAATAAAGATTAAAAAAAAAGTAATTTGTAATCCTGTCCTGTATAAGAAAAGTTTTTATTAGCCGCGCAATTGAAAAGTCTTGGGTAATCTGAGACCTCGGATCATCGGATATCTCGATGCGAGATGTACTATAAATTTTAATTAATTGATCACGTGAGGGTCACGGTCGTCCGTTTGTATCCGGGCGAGCAAAGAATATGCCGAGTAAGGCAAATAAGCTGCGAACACGTAATATCTTTTTTATTACATGAAATTAAGACGGCGAAGGCTTAATTATTATTTTCTCTAATGCATAGCGACTGCAGTGACACAGTAAAGGAAATATAATGCGATGAGTAATCACCCACACGCGACTAATTGCGCTCGCACGAGCCTGGTCGCGGCCGAAAGTTAAATGATGAGCAAAATTCGGGATTTATTCGCGGTGCGGCCGCGCACGCTTCGTCACGCGTGACGCGATAAATCGCAACCGTCGTTCGTGCGGCTATCGTCCTCAAATATCGGACGTATGACGCCAGGAAAATAAATCTAGACGGATCCGATTTTTTTTCCCCACCCGTGGCGCACAGTAGGTATCCATGTAACGTTTGTTTTGAAGATTTTGCGGAATTCCGTAGACCCCGGAATTATTTCGCCTGTCTGAAAGAAGCGAGAGGTTAATCACTACTAAAAAAAATGTACAGCAATTGCCAATTATGGCAATACAACACACTTTATTGCTAGTTTTGCTATTGTATTGCTTTTGTTGTCAATAATATTGCCATCTATTATCTCACGTACTGTCATCTATTACCTCATGTACTGCCTATTGCACAATATTGCCAAGTATTGCTAATGTATTGCTAGGTATTGCTATATATTGATAGCGTATTGCCGCAATACTAGCAATATATTCCTAAAAAAATGTACACTGATTCCCATAATGGTTGATCTCTCGGGAAGAAGGCGCAGGCCGCGTTTGTTCGGGACAATTATGGATTTCGTATAAATCGGAACTCGCTCCGTCGTTCGAGATAAAATTGATAAATTACAAGACATCGCGCGATTGACGATCATTGATTTATATCACAACGGTAACTTTCGCGAGAGTCGCCATATGGGAGGAAAGAAACTAACCGGATGTACTTCGTAGCGTTCCGAGAACACTTACCCAGTTGAAGATAAATATAGGAATTTTGTGTTTTTTTTTCTTTTACAAAGTTCGGCTTTCTGATGCCAGGTGTTTTCTGACGCAAGACGCGCGAGTTTATGGAACGCAAAGAGAGCCGTGTAGAAATCATCGAAATGGAAAGTGGACACTTGGAATATCTTTTATGGACATCTAAATGACGAAATAAATAATTCGTGATATTACATGCGCGATAAATGAAAGCGAACGAAGCGCATTCGTCCTACCCGAAGCAATGGCTTTTATCTGCGACGACAATTATCTCCCAAGGCCATTTTTTTCAATCTATATCGGTTTACCATCTGTTTCCTCGGTTTAACGTCCTCTGAATCCTCAATGCTTGTTATTCACATTCTGTCGCAATCTCTACACTCTGAAGAGTTAATATCAACGAAATTATTAATTCCATATCTATAAGAGCTATGTAAAACCGTCTGTGTAAAGGTGATTGGAAAGTAACGTATATGTTCAGATATAGGTACTTCGAATCAGCGCCGCGTTGTTTTTAACACCTGATTCGAAATATTTCACTGAAATAGGCTTGTGCGTATAATTAAACTCCTCCAGTTAAAAACCACGCGTGAGGTAAGAAATCGATCAATTATAGTCGAATAGAAAAAGAATAATCGACTATGATTGGTCAATTTCTTACGGCTTACGATTTACTACTCTCATACTTGTAGATGGACCTTTAATCATCGCTTCATTTGAAGAGTTAATATGAGCGAAATTATGAATTCCAGATCCGCAAAAGCTATGACTAAAACAGCTTAAACAGCCTGTGTAAAGGTGATTGGAAAATAACATCCCGATACGTCGAGAATCAGTGCCGTTGTTTTTAACACCCCGCGATTCGAAATATTTCGCTGAAACGCGTATAGGTTTCGCGCGCAATTACACTCGTTCAATTAAAAGCCACGCGCGACCGCTAATCACCGCTTCGTTTTAATGGGCGTGCGCCCATATAAAGTCGCTTAGAAATGCAGAATCGAGCCGCACACGCTCGATCGCCTCGACATTTTTTTCACCGCTTGCATGAGAAATTCATCGGGCATTAAGTGGAGTTCGCGGAACGTTCTGTAGGAAGGTAAAATGCTCCATTGTTTTACGCAAAATCGCTTCGCTAAACGGAACACAGCGCAGATTTCTCGCCTGTTTGTCCGTGTTAATGGCAGTATTGCGTTCGTGTTCTCACTCGAGCCCGCGCCAGCTCGTGGATGTCGTAAGTCGTGCTGTTAAGGATTATTGCGAATGTAGCGCGTCATGCGTGCGTTTATACAATATAATTATTAATAAATTTTTTATTTTTTCTTAATAGAAATCCTATTTTATAGAGGTCGACTCGTTGATGGATACCGTACGTCCGCGTGCTCGATGAAATCCAAATAGAAGCGTTCATTCCGAAATAAACCAACTCGCGCCGGTCGGTTTTATTGGCTCTCCGCGGAGAAATCTATCGCTATCTGGAAATACATCCTGAGTAGTTAATCGCTCGTAATCCACTTTGGCGTGATCTATGCCGCTCCGGTCGTCGGTAGGTAATGCCGCTGTTTAGAGCGCTGTCGTGCCGACCATCGCATGGGACGGCAAACTCAGCTGGCTGCAGTCGCTATATCGATTCGCACGGTTCACGCTGGCTTTACTTGATAACACATTATTCACGAGTCATCTGATACACAGACTAGCCGAATTGCTCGGAGATTTTTTTATTTTTTTTCCGCGTTTGTTTTAAATAATAAAAATTTATTGAATAACGAACGTGTGTGTGTGGAACCAATGGCTGTGTTCAGGAAAAACAGTTTTGCGACTGCTGTAAGATTCTTTAATATAATTGGTTTATACATTTGGATATACAGTGGAAAACTAAAGCCTGTATCACACTACACATTGGAGATTGCGGATTGCGAATTGGAGATTAGAATTCCGACCAGATAATTTCAATTTTAATCTGTTTCGTTCTAATTGGTTACTCTTTGAATTAGTGAAAAATCTCTGAAAAGTCACTGTTTGAGTCAGTAGCTATAACCTAACTTAATTCCTTGCATTTAGAGTTGCCAGCTGTAAAACCACTAATCTAAGACCATGAGCTCTAAAACCTCGGATTTTACAATTTAAAACCCGGAGTTTTTTTTCAGTGTTAATATTAATTTTCTCATCGCAAATTTCAATTATTTAATATATCATGTAACACGCTTTTATACCCAAAAGTTGCTTTTGCAAATAAAATGAAAGGTCAAATAGTTACAAAGTATATTTTTTAACTTTATATTTAACTAAATAACAATATTAAAATGAAATATAATCGATAACGCATGGTGCAACAGCCAATCATTCTTTCGCTCTTATGGAAAAGCCGGGAGTTCAATTACGACATTTACGACAACGCTTGTGCAGCTGTTATTTAATAATACGCGTACAATGAAAAATCATAAAAAAACCCGGACCGCTTCACAAAACTCGTGCGGACGCCTCCGGACGCCTTCAAAACTAGGACAAATCCGGGGAAATCCGGACGGATGGCAACCCTACTTGCATTGCTAATAAATAAGTGAAACAGAACCGAATCCGCTGTGCAATTCGCGAGAACAGTGAAGTCCACTAATATGTCAATGATTATAGCGATTATTCACTTATTTATTAGTAATTATCGAGAGTCAATGAAGTTAAATTTCACTGATTATAATGATTACCAGTGACATTATACTTGGGAGTCTTGGAGCTAATGCAATTTTCAATGTAGTGTGACATGGGCTTAAGGACAAGAAGGGACAATCACCTGCTGAGCGTGGCCAATCAGAATTGCATATAGATAATTAAATAATACAAGATTAGTGCGCGAAATGTATGGCTAAATTCTGATCCTATTTTCTGTCCGAAAGAACCTGAACCACTGTGTTCATCCGCCTGAAATAAGAAGCCATCGATTCGACGACGACGACTTGAAAACCACTGGCATTACGCACACAGCCCCACGCGTAACGTACACGCGCGCGCGTTACACATGCACGCGTACATTTGCGCGAATTTACGGAGGAAGCCGCACGATCTTGACGCACGTTCTTAAGCTTCTAATTAAAAGCCACGATGCCTGGCTTTAATTTGGCGTGCCTCCATTCACGGTTTCTCGCGATAAGTAAACCGGAACATAAGCTCGCGGCACTCGCGCGCGTCTCTGGCATCTCGAAAACTAATCTCGCTTAACAATTTCGCGATTTTAACATTAATGAGAATTTCGCGTTTTTCGCGCTTAACGCTTCTCTGAACCCGCGTATCATAATCACGCCGAAGACAAACAGGTACCACGGTCAACGTCGGTTTTGAAGTACCTTCTTTTTTTTTTTCAAAACTTGCTCGGCTCACGTGGGTACACAAATGTGCACTTTCAGTTTCTATTTGTTTTCTCAACTTTCGGTAAGTGTTTTGTGCTTGTCGACCTGAAGTACACACGTGCATGTGTACTTTTCGGCTTTCCATTTCCGTCACTCGTGTGCCCATCAAGGCACACGAATGCGCAGCGCACTTAACTCTGGAAGGAGGAAATTTATTAAAATTAAGATTTGAGTTGTTTGCTCCCTCCCCCCCTCTCCACTCCTTCCCTCCTCTTCCGCAGTGTCTTTAATAAACACGCGCTTTTACCGAAGATTTAAAGGGTGCGCGTGTTTCTTTCTTAAACATTCTATGATTTAATCTAGAAAGATTAAGAAGATTCTCCAACAACTCATTACTCTTGCTTTTATAATCGCGCACGCTGATCGTGATCGATTCGAAACATCTTTCATCCCCGATGACACATCGAGCGTCTTTTCGCTGATTAATTATGTGGAGACGTTCCCGCGGCTTTTGTTCCCCCGCGAGTGATTTATCGCCCGGTGTTAAATGATGAGCGGGGTCAACGCTAAATATCGAGGTTTTCATCGGCCGCGTATTTTAAACGAAACAACATTGCGAGTGACATTAAACGGCCGGCCAGATCGATACCTGCACACATCGCCAGCCTCCGTGCTCGCGCCGTCGTAAAATAATCCCTGAGAATGAAGTGGGGCTGTCGCATACAAGTTGGATGTTATATAATTAAGATTTGGTCGCGTGTTGAGAGCCGAGGGATTAATTAGAGCTGTGTCCTTCATTCCCCGTATATTCTCTCGGCAACGATGATTATTTCATCGTAAAGGGATCCAGTAGTACACGGTATACAGTAAAAAAAATACACATATATTTTTTTCTAATATCTTTTCGAAATAATGATATGTATTTTGTATTTTGCAAACGTTTTTTTCCGAGCAAATTAAAAAAAAAAATGAAAAATCAAGAGACGGAGGGCTCGTAAACCTAAAAGAAACTCGGTAAAACAGCGCATTTCGAGCGTGACCAATTTTGCGCTGCGAAAACCACTTTCCGGATGTGCCCCGTTATTACATGTTCTTCACTAGGGTAGCTGAAAAGAAGAAAAATCGGAGCACAAAAGAGACTCGCGCGTATGCGCGACGCCGGTTCCGCGTTTCGTTCCAATTTATAACGACAGCTTGAAGACGCGCCGCGCCGCCGCGCCGGCTCGATCTACTTTCGGCGACACCCGGTAGATTGAATGCATCACACACTATCAGACGTAACACACTCGAGTGCAGCGCGGAGGACTGCGGTTAAGGGGAACTGCCACACAGAGAGGCGTGGGGACCGTATAGGAGACGAGGGGGGGAAGGGAGGCATACGGCGGGCATCTGTTTTGTATGTGCAGCGTGAATTTGAACACGTGTTTCATTTAAATATTTGTACCTGAAACTCTTATACACTCATCGCCAATTTACACAAGAAGATGGCTTACGTTGCGTGTGTGCGTTATGTGTCTCCGCGCTGTGCGGAGACACATCTATCTCCGGTAGCAAATGACACTTAAAAACTGACACACGAAAAATTTTATCCGAACAGGCTTGCGCGCGCGCGGTCGGAGAATGATGGGAAGCAGTAAGTATATGTATACAATCTCGTCTCTTCGTCGAGAAAAAAAAAACGGGTCACCGGTTATACCGAACCTACATGCGTGGCTTTTCGTTTCGTTTTGCGGGAATCTGATGTCACTCTCGACTAACGGCCAAGAGAAACCGGCGCGAAAAATAAAACGTCGCACTTACTTACTTTTCGTGATCTATAAACGTGACGGATACGTATATTACAGTATTGTCGACTTGTACTCGCGAGTCACTTTTTCCATTGTGCCGCACGTGCTTTATTTTGCATTTTGTCTTGTCACGATTTTGACAAACGATAGAGAACAGATGTTACAGACACTACGGTACGATCTCTTTGTGTGACAGAATAACATAACGTTTATGAAGAGAGATAACAATAAATTCAACAGCACAAAATTCAATAATGAATTAATAGAATTTTACAATTCCACTCCAATATTCGGTGACGTCAAATAATATTTTAAATACATTTAAAAAAAAGTTTTTTTAAATAAATATATAATTGATTATTGAATGAATATTATAAATGTGTTCATATATGTATTGTGTATACATTTTATGTATAAAATAAATTATATACAGGGTGTCCCAAATTCGCGAATCAAAATATCATAGCAAGAAAGTTAGCTTCGAAAAATTAAATAAAAATGTTATTTTTAAATTTTTAATTTAAGCAGTAGTTTTTGAGATTAAATAAGAATATAAATTTAGCCAATTATAGATTACGGAAACATGTTCGTGAACACGTCGATAGTTAGTGGTCGCGCACTTCACGCGAGTACTAATCTATATAATTGGCTAAATTTAAACCCTTATATCTCAAAAACTATTGCTTAAAATAAAAATTTACAATTAACTTTTTTACTTAATTTTTCGAAGATTTTCTTGATATGATATTTTGATTCGCGAATTTCGGGACACGCTGTATATATACATACACAATATACGTATATAAATTATTATATAAATATAATTAAATTAGTATATAAATTATGACATTTCACACATGATAAAATTTAATGAAAAATTATACACATATATATGTACATAATTTATTTTAATAAATACCGATTTCTTGAAAGGCATCTATTTTTAATTCTTCAAAAAAAAAAAAAAAAAAAAGTTAAAATATGCAACCTTGTGATATAGTGTAAAACATGATGGCGTTTTCGCGAATAGATGGAATATTGTTTACTCTGTGACGGAAATTAATTCCACGTCTGCGATGCATCTGATATCATCGCCATGACTGGTACATAAGAGAGTTGAATTGGAACTGTGCCAGCTGCCGGCGGGTCCCGGATTCGTTCCGTCGAATAAAATAGGTATGAATGAGCGATGAATTTAAAGAGCGGACGGCGCGGAAATCGTCGACTCTGTGTGGCAGCGAAAAAAGATTTTTTTTACGAGCGTCCTGTCGTTGTTGTTGTTGCTGCCTCGTTTCGTTAGCCTTGAATGGAAGTCGCCCAACGTGACTAACGCGAAACCATTGTGCTCGAATTTTTGATCCGTTGTGTAAAAGTTTACCCGTTTACGTGTCGTTGAACAACGAAGATATTGAACCGAAATAGTTATTTCGTGTTGAACAATATTTGAATCTCGTAAAATAAACTTTTTCCTGTTAAAGAATTTTTTTTCCAGGTATTTTTTTTTTCTTTATCTTTCCTTTCGCGTCCTCGTGTGAGTTTCATCTGGAACTTGTAATACTTAAGTAATAACGATAAAGAAAAAAATATACAAATCAACTCGTGCGTGAATAATTTCTGTGTAACTTGCTATCTCGTCTTTCCGCGTTTTTTCATGATTATTTATTAATTTATCGTTGATAATGACTACTGACTTGAAATAATAGACATTGGCTTTCTCTCCTTCCTCTTCCTCTTCCCGTGTACGTCGACGTGTATATGTCGCGTCATCGCAATGCACGGCTTGTTTACGCACGCTTGTTTACACGTATCTTAGATGGAAGGAAGAAGATAGAGGGAAAGAGATATTGCAACTGCGAAGAAGATGAGACTATTGAAAAAAATATACGACCATATGTATGCCAATGCATATGATCAGAAAGGCGTGTGTGCGGAAAGGAGACGGAAAACGTATGAGCGAATATATCCGGTCGTTGCCACGACTGGCGCTCGTTCACTTGATTTGTCTCCTACCTCCCCACCCTACTCTCCCCTTTTTCTCTTTTTCTCTCTTTCTCTTCTCTGTCGCATGCATTAGGAGATACTCACGCGGTAAATTACATAGGTGCATGATATTTATATCTTGGGGTTTTGCATTTTGTTAATTTTTTTGACATTATTTAAGTGAGATTATTGAATACTTATCATTTGTTAGATTAAACTGAAGCAATCAATATACAGATAATAATTATTTGTATAAATAGTAATAGATGATGTCTATTTTTTTATAGAAACGAGAATTTTACATTTCTGAAAAACGAATAAAAGAATTCACGGTATTTTTTTCCTGTCAGAAATGCAAATTAATTCGCAATATTCGAACCGATATATTTTTCGGTCTTCAATTTATTCTTAATTAACCATTGTTATTTCACGATTGTTGCTCAAAAGAATATTCTTCAATTATTTATTACAGAGAGGAGCCTTTGTTATTTTATAATAATGTTATTTTACATCTTAGTAAAACATTTAATTCATTATTCGCGATGCTCAAACTGAATAATTAATACCTGTCGCTTTGTGACGATGCATTGATGTAATTAATAAACGCAACGGACCGTAGAGTTGTTTATCGTGCAATATTATTTGGCTTCTGATACGAGGAAATATCGCATGCACGAAATTTTCATCAATATAATAACGCTTTATTTTCCGAAAACAAACTACCTATAGATTGGTCTAAAATTACTGCGCAATTTAATAACTACGTCGCTGGTACGGAACAAAATTGTCATTATTTAAAATTCACTAACTTTCACGAACGGAACACTTTGAAAATTATATCGAATAAAAGTACGTAAATATCCCATCTGGAAAATAATAATTTATTTATGTTTATTAAATGAGTTTAACTTGTAATTTTTGTAACATAAATATGTTTATATTTTCGTATATATAATTACAAATATTTCATGTTGCAAATTAGAAAAATGATAAATTTTGTATTGTCGTAAATATGATCAAATGATATTTTAATGAGCCACGAAATTAAATTATTTATGCACGGTTTTTTTTCGCTTCTTTACAATTTTGCTGTTCTCTCCGTTTTAACCCACAAAAGCGAGAGAGAGAAAGGGAGAGAGATTCTCTTTTAAAATGCCTCAAGCTTAATTGTATATGTATTTTGAAACGCGCGCATTCGCATTCCGCGCGAAGAAACGAATTCGCGAGATATTATTGCAAGCATGCTGCTTTGTATCGTCCTGATATTAAATTTCCATCGTAAACCAAAACGTTTGCGTAGAATATCGGCGGCGATATTCCATATCCCGAGATATTCTACACTTGCATAAACACCGTCGAACGTTATTACGCGTCACGTTATTCGCCCCGCGCGTCTCTCCCGCTATACCATTTGTCATTATCTCCGCGCGATAAAAGCTTTTAGTTATCCTGTATTGACCCAAATAATCAACGGATACAAATTAGTTTAGCCACAGTGACTGATAATGCCGAGTGAATAATCTCTCCCCCTCCTCCTCGCCCCCTCCCCCGCATGAGCCGTCTATCGGCTCATTTGATCAAGAGACATTCGACATTTTTTATACATCATCAGCGAATTTGTGAGATTATGCGTTTCTGTTTTCCATTAATCAATATTACAAAGGCATACACAATGTGTAACTAAATTCCTATAACAATGGCAATTAGATTTTTAAATAACAGCAGTTATTATAAATTTTGAACAGTTTGATTTATTATTGTCACTTTCAATATAAAGCATTCAAAAACGAAATTCCCTTCGAATGGACTTGTTTCAATCTATTGTTATACAATTTCTTGACTTGATACGTAAATACCGAGGGCTCAACCACTATGTAGGAAACAATGTACATTTCTTTAGGGATATATTGCTAATATTGCGGCAACACAATACTAGCAATAATAGCAATACGCTATCAATTTATAGCAATTTCGAGAAATACCTACACAGAAAGAACAATTTTGTTAAATCCAGATCTGAAAATAATTTTTGTTCAATAATCAAAATTATTTTGTGCGAAAGTCAAAATGATTGTTAGAATATCAAAACATTTTATAGCAATGCTTGTCAGTTTTAACATTCCAACAAATTATTTTGGTGATTCAACAAAAAATTATTTTCAGATCTGTTTTCAGCAAAATTTTTAGACCTTTCAACAAAATCTTTCCGTGTAGCAATACATTAGCAATACTTGGCAATATTGTGCAATAGGTGGCAGTACATGAGATAACAGATGGCAATATTACTGACAAAACGAAAGCAATAACAATAAAGTGTGTTGTATAAATAAATACAATAACAATAAAGTGTGTTGTATTGCCATAAATTGCACGAAAAGAACAATTTTGCTGAATCCAGATTTGAAAATCATTTTTGTTCAATAATCAAAATAATTTTGTGCGAAAGTCAAAATAATTGCTAGACTATCAAAACGTTTTATAGCAATAGGTACTTATCAGTTTTAACATTCCAACAAATTATTTTGATGATTCAGTAAAAAATTATTTTCAGATCTGTTTTTAGCAAAATTTTGAGATCTTTCAACGAAATCGTTCTTTCCGTGTGGCAATCACTGTACATTTTTTTAGTAGTGATTGACCCCTCGGTAAATACCAACCTACTCTCACATCCCAAATTAAAATTAAAAAAAATGTAATCACACATACATACACGATATTTGCACTGATTTTCGTTATCAGAATTTATTCATATGTGTGTATTTTGTATCACAAGTAGATAAAAATATATTTTCACGTAACTCCTCCTTTCCTTTGCACGCTCCCTCGGCGCCTTGATCTACTCCAGTCTTTCATGCCTTGGTATCACCCGATGTTGCTTTTCGCCACCGTCGCTTTCTTCTGGATCGCCTTCTCCTCGTCGGAGGACAATATTTTATCGGTTTCTTCTAACATGTTACTATAGCAACCCTCTTGGCGGCCACCGAGTTCCCAAAAGCACGTCTCCTTTTTCATCCGCGAAATACCCATATTCCGACCGACTTCTTTCGGCCATTATGCAACGATTTGTCCCTATCCGCCGATGTTCGTCGACGAAAATTCGTCGACGAGGCAACAGTGATAAAATGTTTTCAGAGTTACGAGCGGTGATCTTGAATCATCGCCGGCAGCGAAGCGTTTTATCGAGTCTCTTGAATGCTCTAAACCGACGAGTACCTACATATTTACCAAGAGAACTGCTCGTCAAGAAAACTTTCACTTAATCCGATTCGATTTCCCGCAACAACACTCCTTTTCATCTTTTTAACATGCACTGCGAGAAGGCAAATTGAACGAATAAAAAGGCGTTGTACGATATACATTTTTGCAGAGTTTTAAAAACACGGAATTAAATAACAGCACATTCTGTCCGACGCAGAATCTCGATTGCTTCGATATATACTGGCGTGTCTCGCTTTGTGAAACGAACGCGTTAGTAAATACACAAAAATTTATTATCCAAATTATTGTTCCTCGGGATAACGCTTCCATTTCCGCCAATCGCACTTTATTTTCTATTAAATCGAAGCGCTCGCATTCATGCAACGTATACATATACGAATGAATGCAACGCGCGTATTTCATTTATGGTGCGCAGAGCTACGTAAAAAGAGGGAAGGAATTCGCGGGCGTGAAAAAACGGCAATTTAAGAATGGACAAAGATTCTCGCTCGACGCATCGATTCGACATATTGTATACGTTGTATAATAAACCATTGTATTAAACTTTGAACGGAGAGTCATCGGTACCGCGCATATACGCGCGCGGTCAAATGCTAAATTATTCACGAATTATAAATTTGTTGTTGATAAATTTCATATTAATATGTATATCAGCGAGAGAGGGGCCCGGGATATCGGGCGGCATAAATTATTTATGCGCGTTACGCGCGTTATGTGACCATTAATGTCCATTGCAATTGGCCGCATAAAATAAATGCATTATCCGCGATCAATGTTGTGTCAATACGTGCGTACGTTCGTACGTAGGTACGCGGTGTGTGATTTCTAGAGGTGTGCACGGAAAGAACAATTTTTCCAGATCTGAAAATAATTTTTGTTCAATAATAAAAATAATTTGTTGGAATGTTAAAACTGATAAGTATTGCTATTAAACATTTTGATATTCTAGCAATCATTTTGACTTTCGCATAAAATTATTTTGATTATTGAACAAAAATTATTTTCAGATCTGGATTCAGCAAAATTGTTCTTTCCGTGTAAGATTCGAAATCGAATAGTTCGAAAATTTTGAAACAACAATGATTCGATTTCGAATCGATCGCCTATTTTATTTTTGCTTCATTTATATCTCCCGCGCGATCAATTATTCTTCTCTAATAAATAAGTAAATATTGTTGATGTATGTAATGTATCCATGTATGTAGATTAATAAAATGTTCGAAAACATTCTATAATTATTCGTGTATAGCTACACATATTATTAATTACATATTTTCTAGTTCAAAATGTCACATAAGATCACGATCCATTATAAATCGAAAACGGGTCTTCAGTTTGTTTAAATCGTTGCGTAAAATAATGTTAATCATAAATTTTGATATTTATTATGTTTTGAATTAACATGTAATGTAAATCTGGGAAAATTTGATTCAGATTCAATTCGATTTGGAGTGAAAATTTCGGATTCAATCCGATTCGATTTTGAACGTGTTATAAAAAATTCTATTTGATTCGATTCGACCATACAAATGCTTGATTCATATACCTTTACACGAAAAGAACGATTTTGTTGAAAGGTCTAAAAATTTTGCTAAAAACAGATCTGAAAATAATTTTTTGTTGAATCATCAAAATAATTTATTAGAATGTTAAAACTGATGAGCATTGCTATAAAATGTTTTGATATTCTAGCAATCATTTTGACTTTTGTACAAAATAATTTTGATTATTGAACAAAAATTATTTTCAGATCTGGATTCAGCAAAATTGTTCTTTCCGTGTAGTGATTTTGCTCTGTTGATTTCTCTCGATTTCGCGCCGTTGCACGCCGATCGGGATCGAGTAGGTACATGTCGCTTTAAATCGCGCCGTGCCCCTTCGAAAGCTTAAGGTATACCTTACTCATAGGCGCGTCATAATTTATAACAATCTTTCTTTGTCGGAAGCAGTTATAATTTTTGGTCCTCAGGTCCTCACGAGGGCATGAACTTTTGAACACAGGCGACAAATGCGATGACGCTTTTGCAGTTGGATAAATTCAACTGTAAACGCGTCAAACGCGACAGTGCTAGAAATCACTACCCAGGCAAAAATGATCGGTCAATAGACCTCGATTCGACGTTTCTAAACATTGATTCGATGTCTATAGACATCGAATCGACGTCTACAGACTGATTATTTGTGCCTATTGGTAATCTTGGTATACACTGAGAAAGAAAAGTTGTTAAAATAACTAAATGCGTTTTGTTGACTGTTTTTCTTTGATTCAATTATATATGTTTTTGAATTAAACATACATCAATAACATGATATTTTTGTGAATTAACAAGTATTTTGTTGAATTAATAAATATTTGCTTGACAGCTCGTGACAGCCGCATTTAGTTGAATGAAATAATATTTTTTTAAATCAACAATTTTTTTTTCTTGGTGTACTTAATCTAGTTATTTCTCAAATGACGCGCCTATGAGTAGGTAAGCTTTCAAAGGGGCACAGCGCGATTTAAAGCGCGTCCTCGCGGATTCGTCGAAATCATCACACAGTCAATCGGTCGGGCCGGTTGTATATTCGCGTTGTATTCGCGTTCGTTTATCAACTTTCGCGGCTTTCATTCGAGTCCGCCCCCTCTGGCCATTCTCTTACACACAATCCGCACACGAGCGGACATACGAGTGTCTGCTGCCCACAACACCCGCGCTGGCCCTCCATTCAACAGTATTTTGTCCAGGTCAAATCAAGTTAAACCGAAGTTCGTGCCGTCATAATGAGGAACATTCCGCTAATCCGCTGGCGCCGCTAATGACGCGGCCGACGGGCAAGTTTTCCGCTTTCTCGTATCTATACGTATGTACGATGTAATTGAATTCCACATAATGACCGTGTTGTTACGCGTTTAGTGTTGTACTCCATTATTAAATTGAAGGATTCGTATTTTTATCCGATCGCACGAGAGTCAGCAGATACAAATATCGAAAAGATATCTGCTGGATATAAACTTATATAGAAGTCCAGGAGATAGGCGAGATATGCCTCTTTCAGATCCTGTAGAAATTTTTCTCGTGTTTCTTATATTTCCGATTGAATTTTTTCTTCCCGATAATTAATGGGCCATTCTTGATCCATTCCAGTCCTCCGGTCGGAACATCATAAATTTCTTCTTGCTTATTCAATCCTCGATCGCGGATAACGTCATAAATTTCTTCCTGCCTCGGACGTCGAGAATGTCTCGACATGCTTCCTAATGTGATATCTCTCCGCTTTTTAAGTTCCTTACGTAATTTATGTCACATAATTTGTTTATTTTCCAACTTTATATTTCATGTCGTTCAAGCCTCATTTAACGAAGAATCTAATAGGGCTGGGAGCTGTATATATGAGAGAAGAAAGAAACGAGAAAACTTAAACTATCTTTTCTGAAGTACGATTGAATAACTCGAAACTTCTCTAGGAATCATTTCTCACTTGTTATGGCTTCCGTGAGTCTTCGCTGCGAGGCCGTGTTCCACAGTTAATGCTATGGAATAAGAGAGCTATCTGTTAGAATGTCATCTCTCTCGATAATGTTTAAATCAATCGCAGATGCCGTTGAACAGAGAATCTCTTCAAAGAGGAAAAACGATGAGCTACCGGCGATTGATCGCTAGGCGTTCGAGAAGATCACCGATTACCGCGCATTCAGAGGAAAACATATAGTGGTAGCAACTATAAACTTGACAATTACCCAAGTTTTATATATGGAATCGGCGTTTATACATAATTGAATAAACTAATGTACATAGTTGAATGAACTATTTTATATCTATAGTTGCAATCACTATAAAACAGTTTGTTCAACTATGTACATTCATTCTATAGAATTAATATTTTTTACACGTATAATTGTCACCTTTACACTGTTAAATTTTATAGTGTCAAATTTAATTCTAATTTAACTCGCCACTGCTTCAACTTAATATATAATTATTTTTAACTAAAACAATATAGTTATTTTTAAAATAAAACGATGGAATTTAACTCAAATTTGAACTGTTTTGAATTATTTAACTCCATTGTTTTACGTTAGTTAAAAATTAACTATATTAGTTAAAAAACTATATTAAATAGGAGCAGTAGCGACTTAAATAAGGATTTAATAAATTTGACACTATAGATTTAACGGTGTACTATTGCTGTCACTATGACTTTTTCTCCGAGTATTTCGATTAATCCACATAATGATTCTGCGAAAGGCGAAAGATTCAACGACGGCCGCGCATCCGATCGCGCAGACCCGCGCGAATTCCGGGATCACATCGACGCGACGCGACGTGTCGAGCTGTTCACGTGGTATATGTATACGATCATGCAATTCCGCGTCACGTGACTCACGTGCAGCACGCGCGAAAGATTATCCCCGTCTCTCCTCTCCCACCCTCCTCTTCCTCCCCCCTTTTCTCCCTGCCTTTTCCCTCTCGCTTTCCTTCTCCCATAGGAAAGAGGCATCAGACGGCGCTCTTTTCCGCCTCGTGTAATCGGGGCTTTACGCGTCGGTTATTCATACGTTCCGCGCGTGTACGAATACGAGCGTTCGCGCATTCCCGCGATCGCCATTCATACACAGCGAAAGAGAGTATAAATACTACGTGTACGTTCGGCGCGTACGCACTTTGCGGCACGCACATGTGCACGCGCGTATACACGCACAGGAGTACCTAACGACCCCGTAAATTCCCGCCCTCCCCTCCCCCGCCGGCTTCCATCTCCCCACCCCGCCCGTCATAGCTTTGTTGCCACTCGAGGGGGCTTTTATTTATTTACGGAATACATCCCGAGATTCAATTTGGTACATGTGCATGCTCGCTCCGCTAGTTGCCCGTTTGTTTGTCCATTTTATTCGTCATTCTCTCTTTCTCTCTCTCTCTCTCTCTCCGCGGATTTTTTTTTTATTTTTCTTCCCTCCCTCTCTTCCTTCTCTTTTATTAATAATATTTGCAACGACATCATCATGAAATATCTTCCTGAGTCAACGGGATTCCTAGCTTTATTTTTTTCATTCGCTATCTGTTACGGCCGTAAAATAAAGAAGTCGCGCCGGAGAAAATCCAATAGCGCGCCCAACGAAAAATTACGACGGAACGTAAATCGTATATAAAATATAAAAATTATGATATAGAACGGAAAATTGTGTGCAAACGGCTAAGAGCTTTGAATCTAACTCAAAATTTCTAATGTTCGAGCAGCTCTTACAGAAAGATACAAGAGATTCACGATAAATTTTATATTTTTCTTTATTCGGGAAAAGCATCTTTAATAAAACATTTTCATTTTCATAATTTAGACATAAATTATTATAAATCACGAGTCAAATATTTTTAGCCATTAATAATTTATCTCAATTTTCAGAAAATACGATTTCTTGCACTTTCTCTCCTAATACAAGTCCCCAAATATCCAATCACATTTCACTTTATAAATTTGATAAAACGCAATGCTTTGTCATTATCAAAACGACTGAGTAATAATACTGACTAATATAATAAGTAATAAAGAAACATCTTTGAAGGATCGAGTATTTATTTTGAGGATGATCTTTGAACTCGATTGAATGTCACATCCTCGTACAAGCTTTTCACATCGAGATAGATTTCTCCGTTTTCTTACCACAGGTCTCATCCCCCTTCTGATCCCTCGCTTTCTCATCCTCGTAACTCCAAACGGCAGCTTCTCTTTTTGCGGTTCCACGCTTGTACGACTTCGTCGAATTTCCGTTCCCACCATCGTTTCGTGCTTAGTCTCCTCTAATACGTTTCTCCCTCGTTTTTCTCTGCGTACGATGAGAATTTTTCTACCTCGAGAATCTTAAATTTTAACACGGACATATAGAAAGATTGTTACAAGCGCAATATAAATGTGTATTTATACGCACACTGTAGAAAACATTTTGTATTTGCGTTAAAAACGGTTTCTTGTTAAAATTTTTATGATGAATTTTTTTACATATCCATAATGTTATTTCAACCTAATGTGAATATTTTGTATTAAATAAATATTTAACATTTCTTAATGTTAAAATAATACATTTTATGAGAGTTATGAAGAAGCCGAACGGAAAGTAAATAATATAAAACTAATGTAATTTCGAAACGTAAATTCTAAAATAAATGAATGAAAAAGTGAATGTATGTACGTGTTAATTTAACATGTTGTAAATGTTGATTAATTTTACTGAAGAAATACGCTTTCACAATTCATTTCCAAATTGTGACGAAGTGTTATTATTTTGTATTAATTTTTATATTGTTTGCGTTACTTTCTAACAATCTAACATATTTATCTTGTGTCAAATTAAAATAAGAAAAATATAAATTTTTATATTTATATCAAAATATAAAAATATATTTTTTATATTTTATATTGTTTGCGTTATTTTCTAACATATTGTCATCATCTTGTGATAAATTAAAATAAGAAAAATATAAAATTTATTATGTCTTGTATCTCTCTCCAAGCTGCTCAAACATTAGAAATTTTAAGTTAGATCCAAAGTTTGTACACGGAAAGAACGATTTAAGATTTTGTTGAAAGGTCTAAAAATTTTGCTAAAAACAGATCTAAAAATAATTTTTTAATTGAATCATCAAAATAATTTGTTGGAATGTTAAAACTGATAAGTATTTCTGTAAAACGTTTTGATATTCTAGTAATTATTTTGATTTTGGCACAAAATAATTTCGATTATTGGCAAAAATTATTTTCAGATCTGGATTCAGCGAAATTGTTCTTTCCGTGTAGCCATTTGTATACAAACCAAAATTCAATTGGACCGTTTGGAGTCATGTGAAATGTGTTAAATTTGACACAAATTTTGTCAAATTCATTTTGTCACGTCATGCATTACACAATTCGGGACATTAATCGTCTCGTGAAATTTCTCGTTCTCAAACGTTCGAATATAAAAATCGCATTGTGATTATCTTGACTGACTTAAATCAGGATTAATTTCTCCGATAGATACGACGAACGTACGTTGCCTTCGGCTATAATGCGAGTAATATACTCTATCGATTTCCCCCTCCCTTCCCCTCCTCTCTTTGTTTCATCCGCGATGCCAGTGCGTATATTAATGCGCGAGTGGATAGAAAGGGAAACGATAAAGGGTACACGTCGGCCTTCGGGAAATGCGAAAAATAGGGTAGAGCAATTTGCGAGTGAAATGTAATTTCAGAATGATTTCTCCAGGGCGGCGCGCAAAACAAAATTATAGACGAGTCACGACACGATATGTATACTAATATATTATATATATATATATATGTATATATATGTATATTATGTCGCGTTTCCGTTATCGCGCTTACAACGCCGGATCTTTTTTATCCAGAAGTCTGTTTTATGTAAACGTCCGGTTAGCCGGAGCACTCGCAGCAGGTGCGGATAATTGTGTAACGTTGCAGTCAATGGGCGTTTCCACGGAGAATATCCCACCTTTCTCCCTTCCTCATGTGAGACTTATTTTTGTAACGTTAGATGAGGAAGAATGCGGCTGTAGGATAAAAGAAGTTGCGCATATGCTTTGAGATACACCTATAAGTGCGTTTTATGTTTCCTTATAGATCATCGATACGATATTATCTTTATAAATCTATAAACTTACTTTTCTCTCGTATATTATTTGAAGCGCTCTTGCTTCAGAAGTGACACAACTAAAAAAATATGATTTTCGAGATATTCATATTACTATGAATAAGTTATAGGTGGACATAATTCTGTCAATCATTAAAAATGAAGTAAATTAATTTTCAGTAATTACGCTATATTTTTTGCGTACGGATACAACACACTGGGTATTGTGTAAAAATTGCATAAAAATAAACATACATAATTTTTTTTTATCGAAACGTTAGATTTTAGTGAAGAAAATGTGTGTATCTTTATTAATAAAAAAAAGTTATAACATATAAAGTAAAAGGAATCGTCGGATATGCCACACTCACAGTGATAACTAAGAATTAACTCATAATAAGATATATCAAAATATCTCTTCAAGTATCTCTTCTTGACATCCCTTCATAGAGAATTACAGGGCTATCACAACTCAAAAAAACTCTAATTTTTAAGGGAAAAATGAAAATAGCACACGGAAAGAACGATTTTGTTGAAAGATTTAAAAATTTTGCTAAACACAGATCTAAAAATAATTTTTTGTTGAATTATCAAAATAATTTGTTGGAATGTTAAAACTGATAAGTATTGCTATAAAACGGTTTGATATTCTAGCAATCATTTTAACTTTCGCATAAAATTATTTTGATTAGGTATTGAACAAAAATTATTTTCAGATCTGGATTCAGCAAAATTGTTCTTTTCGTGCGCAAAAATAAAATTTGATCACATTTCTAAGTATACATATATATTCTTTTTGCCAATGCTAATAATATTTGATTGGTTGACAGAAATAATTTTCTTTTGAGATCTGAAAAATTGTTTTTCCCCTTTTCTGGGAAATTTAATTTTTTGTTATCATTAAAAAAAAAAGAACAAGGATGCGTTTTTATTAATTTTAAACAAAAGAGATTCTAAATGTTTGGAGGCACAATGGAAGTATTATCTACCTTCTGTATCTACTCGAGCTTCCTTTAGCGACGGCGTTAACCGGAATTTGTATAACGAGCCGCATTCGGTAAGCAAAAATTTCTAAATTTACGTTGCCGATGTTGCTGTTGAACAACGTAATTTAACTAACAAGCTCTTTTTATAGTTTTATATTATATCCCGCGTTCGGAGAGTTCAAGATTATCTCTACTAAGGCGACGGCGGATTAAAGACAACGCGCGCCGCGCCACGCCGAGCTCCACGAAGTTTTCCTACTATTCAAGATTATTTTCCGCCCGGTATTACGGCACCGGTATCTAACGATGCAAACGCAAACTCGCAACGTAATTAAAGTTCGTTTCGCGTCGGCCGAATGTCCTTTTATATGCAAAGCAAGTCAATTAGAATATCAAACGTGACCTCAAACGGGGACACACGACGCCTGTAGTAGAACGGCACGGACACCCTCCGTTGCAGTAACCCTCCTTCCCCCCTCCCCCCACCCCTCCTTTATGACCCGTCCGTAATCGTAGCTCTGTTTAAAGCGATTTTTTTAAATTTATTCGCGTTGATAGACAAAATGAACGGCGTTGACGGCCGATGCATAAATAACTGCAGGTGTTGGTCGGTAATTGACTTTGTTGCGTTTCAATAAACTCGAATTTTTATTATGCAGAACGGAACAGAATTATGAATAAGAAAAATGTAAACTCATTGGGTCATTGATTGAAGAACTTCCTCCGTCGCTGTTGGCGAATTTTAGTATTCATCGTTGCTTTGAATTGCTCATGATATTGGCCGTATGACTACATTGTGTATCATCAATTCCAGCGCTTCAACGTAAATGAGAGATTAATAATTGTTTCCCCACTTGATATTAGTCTGATTACAAAGAAGAGATTAATTTATCAGCCAAATAATTATTTTGTCTTTGTAACAACGAAGTATATAACATCGATGACAGAGAACAATAGTTAATTAAATTATCGAGACCGCAATTGCAGTCGATGGATTAATTAAAGAGATGACAAATGACGGCGAATTTTGACAACTGTCGAAAAATCGAGCAATCTCCGTCCCGTTTCACATGAACCTTTCGACGCGACAGATCTGTCATTGATTGACCGGCGCAGTCGATCAAAACAATCACGTTTAGCAGCCTAGATCGAAGTGTTCCCAGCCGGAAATGATTAGTCGAATCGACGTCGATTCTCGATATCGATGAACAATCAATGTCGAATACTGTCTGATATTTTTGTTATTTTCAACCTCATCACAAATGTTTTCATGTTAAATGAATCATTGTTAATATATGTGTATAGATTCTTTTTATTTTTCGGCTAATTGTACATCGAATACACATTGTATGTAACTATACTTTCTGATTTTGCGTCGATTCTTTGTAGAATTGGCCGATAGAAATATTCTTGCTGAATACAATTGCTAAATTAACATAGAAACAATTGTAATAAGAATACATAAAATGTGGGCTATGAGCCAAAGCTGGGTATTTAATGCTCCAACATGATTCGTTAGAATACATTAAAATACATTTTCTTCACGATGATTGTCCACTGTAATTATATTCGAGGATCTGCGCTTGAATTTCCTTTTTTGATACAACATTTTACGTTCTTGAACAAAAGTTCTAATAATGTTCTAATGTAGATCCTTTATATTCACCGGTTTCTGTTTGAATTTCTAGCTTTAATTTGTGCTGTTAGCCAATATTGAGAATGACCTGCTGCAAGTCGAAACGTTTGTTACTGATGATATTATTTAATGTATTTTAACTAGTCATATTGAAGCATTAAATACCCAGCTCTGGCTCATAGCCTCCACATTTTATTTATTTTTATTTTGTTTTTTTTTTTAGCCTTTCTTCAGTTTATTATTTTAATTGTAATAAGGTCAAAGATGACAAATGTAGCAACCAGTGTTTGACAATGATCATTTACCCCCACATTTTATTAATTTTTATTTGTTATTTTTTTTAGCCTTTCTTTAGTTTATTATTTTAATTGTAATAAGATCAAAGATGACAAATGTAGCAACCAGTGTTCGCCAGTGATCATTTATCGATTCGACTAATCATTTCTGACTGGGATTGTATTGAGAGGCACGTGCAAATGTCAATGACGCGTAATTTAGTTCGTTGCAAAGTGCACGTTATGTGCCCGTAACGTGGCATATATCGTTCGACCAAAAAAAAAAAGTGCCGCTTGACAGAAAATGACGGCGGTGGGTCTCTATCAGATCACTACACGGATAAAGTTAGTTAAACGCAGACGGGGGTGGGGCGGGAATGAAATGTCGGTAGCGCGTGGTTTTACGCGCGTCGGGTCGCTTAAGCCGAGCACGTGCCGGTTCCTCGTTGCAATTTGCATACTTTTATCCGGCGCGAAGTTTACGACACGCACGTACGCGTGCCGCCGCCGCCGCCGCCACGCCACACCACGCCACGCCACGCCACCGCGCCGCGCCCGGGCTGCCCGCGCCGCGCGCCGGCCGGCCGGCCGCCCGCAAAACTCGTTGCCTCTCTTATGCTTGCTCGCGCGAAACGAAACTGATCCTAAATCGCCGTGACACGAGATTCACGGCCGTGAGAAATCTCGGACGTAGACCTCTGGTGTACACATGTATCTCGGTGAGTAAGGTGTATAAATATCTGAATACTGAACTAACGGACTCTCGCACTTTGAAAAAAACAAGAATTGGGGGAAAAGGTTAATGAGAGTCGAGCGCGGTATACTTAGTGCGCGTAAAGTTTAATTTTTAATAGTTACTTAAGTACAATAGCAGACGTTTCGGCTCCATTTTGAGCCATTTTCAATCTGGCCTGCATTTGTATATTGAACAATGGTCGTTTAGTTTAGAAATTTCATAGGCATGACATTATGTAAGTGTACAGGAATAATTGTACGTTGAATGCAAAATTTTTGAAAAGTGATTCTATTCCTATTCTTTATAATCGATTTATTTTGCGATGTTTATGTACAGGGTTATATACAGTGTCATTATTCAAATCATGGATTGAACATCGCAAAACGATTATAAAGAATAGGAATAGAATCACTTTTTTTTTAAATTTTGCATTCAACGTAAAATTATTCCTGTACACTTATACAATGTCATGCCTATGCAAAATTTAAACTAAACGACCATCGTTCAATATACAAATCGGAGCAGGCTAGATTGAAGATGGCTCAAAACGGAGCCGAAACGTCTGCTATTGTACTTAATAAGTAACTATTAAAAATTAAATTTTACGCGCACTAAGTACCGCGCTCGACTCTCATTAGCCTTTTTCTCAATTCTTGTTTTGTATAAATATCGTTTCACATACGTGTTCTCGCGCGTGACACACGGTCGGCATCTTCCGACTGTTAGAATCAATTCATTAGACCCGACTTTAGAGATAATTTCCATTTCCGCTAATTATTTTGCTTGGCAGATTTCAATGAAAAATCTGCGACTCTATATCTGCGGCACGTGCCGCGAAAAGAGGAAAGGGGAGAGAGAGAGAGAGAGAGAGGGAGAGAGAGATACTCTTCGTAATTAAACTTGTCAAACGCTAACTCGATCTCGGAAGCTAGAGTTTCCAGTTTGTTCGCGTGGAATAAATAACGACGCGCGCACAGAGAGAGAGAGAGAGAGAGAGAGAGAGAGAGAGAGAGAGACGCGACCGGGGCGCGCTGATTTATACGATTTGATATATATTTGATACATATATATGAGAGCGAGCGTTATATATGTACGCGACCGTTATTAATATTATTCTCATACTATTGAACGATCGTCGAAATTTCCTCATTTGTTCCCGACTGTGCTCGACAGTGCTAACGTTTTGCCTCCACCGTCACACATCAAAGCCGCGATGCCGACTGTCCCGGGTCCTGTTCGCATTAATTATTGCTATTGTGACTAATAACCTTTCGTTAATCTCGCGTTAATTAGCGGCCGCACAGTCGTTCCCTCCTCTCCCTTCCCCCCCCCCCTCTCCCAATCTGTCTCCGGCTCGTTCGAGCCAAACATACAGATTTCGCGCGGCATAAATGCCGTTGACAATGCGCGTAGAGTGCGTAATTTTGCGTAATTACACGCTATCGTCGGCGACACGAGATCGAGACAATTCTCGCGCGCGTTCGTAAATGTGTTCGCATTATTTGAGAGCCTCTGCCGGCGCCGCGATCGATCGGCATACATGTAAAAAGAAACAAAGTATATCTCCATGGACAAATATAACTTTGAAGAGGTAATTTCGGAACAAACACCGAGTGAGAAAATCGCTCTTGGACATCGATAATGATTATTGCGTTAAAAAATGAGGATTTTAAAGAGACAAGTATCGCGATAATATGAATAAAATTCAAAAACTTGAATAAATGAGAATTTCACTGCAGTGACCCTTAACGACAAAACAAAGTTCGTGCGTCATACTTTTTTGCGTTTGAAGAGGAAATTTAATTAATCGCGATGCTGATCCAATTATATAATAAAAATAAACTGTCCAGGTACATACGGCGGGCGAAAGTGTGTGTGTGTGTGTGTGTGTGTGTGTGTGTGTGTGTGTGTGAATTGAGCAAATTGTGAATTAAAAGCGCGATGTGCTTTTAAAAACGTTGGAATAAACGAAGGCGGATATTGGCAGAATATCAATATCGAGAAAACAGTCATCGTGTTTGAGAAACAAGAAGATTATTGATTCTTATACACTCAATTCAGGTCTTTGGGGCTTGGTGTGTGTGAAGACAGTCGGACAAGTTTTAAGAGAAGGTGATGTGCCTCGCGGAGCGGAGGGGGAGAAGGTGGAAAGAAGTTGCAGTAAAATAAATTATGCAAAATACTTTCCTTCCTCGGAATATGAAATCGTGGCAGCGAGTTCGCTTTACACGAGGCGGAAGCTGAATTTACTTTCCCACTGCAAATTATATAGTTCGCGTAAAAAGATTACTTCATTCTGTTTAATGAATATTTCACTAAAACCAAGTAAATTGCAGCGAAGCTACGACAAACACGCATTAGCGCGCTATTGTTTTATATTTTATTTCGTATTATTTATTATTCAATTTAATTAAGTAACGCTAAATCCGGGAAATGTTCAAGCGAAATTCATTACTCGGAAATATATTTGAACGAAACTTCCATTTTAAGCGATATTTATTTAAACGAAGAAATATCAATATTTATGGGACTACTTCGAATATCTTCTTTTTGTATTACTATCGTATCATAGTTATCCATCTAATAATACTTATATAATAACAATAATAATAATATTGGTGCCAAGCTGTTCTATGGACTATCAAAATATCTCTCTGCAAACAAGATTTTAACAATCTATTATATACATATGTCGAACATATATATATATATATATATATATATATATGTATATATATAAGCAAAATACATACATTTTTTACTGCGTGATTTCTACTACGATATTTGCTATTGCAAAAATAATCAGCTCTGCACTCGCAAAACACGAGTTTTATATGCACGTAAAAGATATATAATGTAATTTCAACGTCTTTCAATCGAGTTTTTAAAATATTCTTTACGTATTATTTAACCATCTAATAATATTTATATAATAACAATAATAATAATATTGATGCCAAGCTGTTTTGTAGACTATCAAAATATCTCTCTGCAAACAAGATCTTAATAATCTATTATATATATTGAACATATATATATATATATATATATATATATATAAGCAAAATATATATATTTTTCATTGCGTGATTTCACTACGATATTTGCTATTGCAAAAATAATCAGCTCTATGCTCGCAAAACACGGGTTTTATATTGCACGTGAAAGATATATACAATGTAATTTCAACGTCTTTCAATCGAGTTTTTAGAATATTCTTTACAAGACTTCCGTGACTCTATAATATACCTGCCTTCTCACATAAATTTTCCGTCGACTTGCGGGAACGGAAGCATCAACGCGTCGTGACTCAACGAAGGAATCAGCGTGAGGAATTCTTTCAAACATCATGCAGGGGCGTATCAACAACAGAAGAATAATATCATTAATTTTCCAACAGCCGGGAGCGAGGCGAGTGACAAACCGGTTTCGATCAAATCAGACATCAACAAAACAATAAAGAATATAATAAAGCAGAGTTGATTATTTCTTTTTCCTACGCGTTTTTGAGAGTTTTTAATGAGTATATCTGACATTTAAAGCTATTCTGTTGAATTTACAAAGTAGAAAAACAAATTAATGAAACGTCGTAGTTACATAAAACGAAACGTTACATAAAAAGTTTTTATTGTAGCATTTATATTGAAAATTTATCGGACTTACTTTATGCGACTTTTCTTATAAAATCATGGACTGATGCAAAAGAATACGGATTGTAAGTCTTTAGATACCCGCATTTTTCTCTTTCTCTCTCTCTCTTTCCCTCCTCTCTTTCTCTCGCTTTGTTTGTAGTCTTCTTTGTAACCCAGGTGAACCAGAAATACCAGAAATATCGTGGCTCGTCTTACGGATGCCTGGCCGTTGTAATTTCTTTCACCCGTTAATGCGAAGCGATCCTTGACCCGGCACGACGTGAGGTACACAGGATTTTTTAAATCGAAAAACAGGAAATCGCGTCTTGTCTCTTTCCCTGATTGCGGCGGAATGAGTAAGAATTCTTATAGGATGAATGAATGCCGGAAGAAAAGAGAGAGATGACACGGGGAAATTCTCAGAGTGAAACGAAGCGCGTCGTGTGGGTGGAGAAAATTGGCGATTAATAATGCCAACGGTCGGTTGCAAATTGGCTCTCACGAAGAAACGTTATTCCTTATTAGAGGCGTATTCACGTCTATTATGATATTTTCACTGGTTACTTCTAAAAGTCTATCGCGTCTCATTCACGAGCGAGGGAGCGAAGCTTATTTGCAAAGCGTATAGCTACTCGAAAATACAAACTTCGCAATTAATAAGACTTAGAAATGTACGCGATTGCCGACCGAAGTTTGTATTTCGAAATGAGAATTAGCTCTCTCTCTTTCTCTCTCTCTCTCTCTCTCTCTCTCTCTCTCTCTCCTCTCCTTTCCTACCTGCCTCTCTCTTTCTCTTTCTCCCCCTTGCTTTAACATCAGTGTTTGTATTTTACAGAAGAAACTTTCGTCGCTTTGGAAAATTTATGAACTTTTCCCGCGTCTCTGTTCGCTTGCGTAAGCTCCTCTATGTGAAATCATGAATTGGGCATTGGGAGACTTTACGATCACTTCGACGGAACTATCCGAGCGGAACAGCAGTCGTAGATTGAACTTTCGCTAAGTTCGACAATTATTTTTATCTACGTCGGACGCGTAGAAATCAATATGCCCAGCGAGATGGCCGAGTGCGCGCGATGGTCGGCAACGATCGATACATCCTCTCCTTGTAATGCTTTTTTTTTCTCTCGTCATTATCCACATTCGGTTTCCGGATTCTCGGAAATCTCGAATATCATCGAAATGATCGTGTAACGAATCTCGCTACTAGCTGTTACTAGCACAGGATATACATATATATAAAATGAATATTCCTTTCAAGATATGTATCCGCACTTCTTTGAATATTTGTTATATAATACTATGATAAGAAATATTTTTATATTTTATATTTATACCAATGTGACGTAATTACAACAAACGCCAAACATGCATCTTTCTTCTTGTTCTGTTTAACGTAAGAGAAAAATTATTAAGATTTTATTATTATTATATATTATATATTATTACATTTTATATATAATAATATTATTATATAATATATAATATAATAATAATATATATATATTTTATTATTATTATTATTTCTATTATTATTATTATTTTATTTTATTATTAAGATTTTTAAAATTAATAATTACAAAATTATACATACTATAATATTTAATAACATTTAATAACTTATAATTAATTATAATTGTATAATTAATCTATAATTAGTCTAATATTTTTTTCTTTTTAAAAATAAATAAATGTTCACAATATAATTTTATAATTTTTTAGAAGATACATCTTTGTGCGAAAAGAAATTTATATTGTTTCTTATTTATTTTTCTCCTTCATTCTATTCCATGCGTCTCTTTGATCTACTCTGTACAGCAGTTATATATATCACGTGCCGGTCAATTACCACTTGCATTGTTTCTCGAAACGATAAGAAGTATATCGTTCGAGAGAATGAGAGAATCCTCACCTTAGCCTCTCCCGCGAGATTTTTCGCCGCAAAGAGACTGGATACGGCTTCGCAAACGAGCTGGAAAATACTGCTACTCGCCGCCTGAAACTCGTTACTGCCGAAGCAGGAGTGGGTGGGGTACAATGCTGTCCTTGCAACGAGATACGTCGTTAAAACTGTTTAGTAGTCGCCGAGATAAATTATAAATTTCTCGTTACCCGCAAAGGTGTGCCGTAATATGATATCGCCCACCAAAATGTAACTCGGGAGTGCAGCTGAGCGGTTGATAAGTTTAACAAGGTATCACGAGGGAAAAGTACCTGTTACCCAGCGATAAAAATGTTAATGCAATTCGCAGAGCAGAAAGCACCGTCGCGCTGTATGTGTAATAACATTGTTATTATTATTATTCGCTGATTAGAGAACCGTCTGTGATTAATTAATGCGGCCGCGAGAATAATGTATAATACGCACGTATTATATACATGATCGCGCACGCAGCGGAATATCGCATAAGGTAATAATAATACAAGGTCAATTCCATAAATCGAGAGAAGCTATATAATCTCATTTCGCGATGAGGACGATAAATAAGGAATGTCTTACAATATATTTCTCTTACGAATTGCGAAATGACCGTGACGCGCTGCTGATTTCAGACTATTACGTACGAAGAGATTCCTGTATAAGAAAATTCTCATTCACGATATAAATTTATACTCGTCGTTAATTCAGATCGTTTGATCTTCCACTCGTTCGCCATTCGCGACAAGTATATTCGCGAATTCTCGTCCATCAGTGATAAGAACCCCGAAAGCGAATATCGAAATTCCATTCGGCTTCAAAGTGTCTCATTTGCATACGTAGTGAGCTTTGCTCGTTGCCGCGTTGCCGCACACGTATACACGCGCACGCACACGCGTGCGTGCACGCGTGACGAATCCTCGGAGACGGTGGTGACCACTCCGCGTGCGCGCGCACACACGCACACACACGACCGATCTCCACACGCACGGAGACCGCCTTCACCTTATTTATCACAGTAATTCTCTTCCCTTGTCTCTCGCTTACTCATTGAAGCAATAGAAGCGAATTTACGCCGGGACTACATGTTATTCAATAGCGCTCTACACGCGTTTCGTTTTTTCTTCTGTTTTTCTTCGTTTCTAAGCACGCGTTTTTACATTCGAAGAATTTTACGTCCAATAGAATTCGATACTCGATGCTCGTTTACGTTCGAGAAAAAGATATTTCGCATTGTATATTTTTCTCAAATGTGAATCTTTTTCTGGATTTATATTTATTACATTGCTTTTACATTACATGATTGGAGGGGTTATTATTTTCTGCACAGCTAGAATTTACTAATAATTTATTGATTAATTTGAATTGAGTTGAAGTTAGCCTAGTTTTTAATAGCCGCATGCGACAACAATAAAATAATTGTCCTTAATTAGTCTGTGTCGTTTAACGACACAAGAAATATCCTAATATACGACTCATGAGAGCAATCGACGCTATAATGACGCACTATCGATGCGGAGAATATCATTAGTGATTCATGTTTCCCAATTACGCGGTGATGTCGGGCGACCGCAAAAAATATTAAAGGCAGTAGATACTCGCGACGGGCTGTGTAATTAATACGTCGACAAGTTTCAAACTTGCCGAGCGTTACAAAACTACAACAATTTAATTGCAGCAATAATTATTAATTGTACATAATATACATTGTATAATTATAATTATGTAATGTAAATATTATGAAGAGCTAAAACGCAAGAAAATATAAAGAGTAACACAAAGAAAATATTACCTAAAAGGAATGTTTAACAGATACGTAAGATAATTATGAAAATCGATAAATGAAAGCTTGGAAACCGTTTTATCAAAACGGAAAACGTTTCTTTGTTCCTTTAAACAAATTTTCCAGCTTGTATCTAGCATTTTCCGGGATCATCCATTCAATTCGTCGAGCGTAATGACCATCGAGAAAAAAAAATACAATAGCGCAATTCAAATCTGTTTAACCTTCCTCGCAGCGCTGAGGTCCTATTCGACCTCATTTTCACTCGACGCCGTAATACCTTCTCGTATACATGACCTCGGACAAGCGAGCTCGACGAAGTGAAATCTGCGTTACGCTGAAACCGAAACGCGCGTGTCGCTTTCTGTGTCTTTATGGGAAGGTCGAGACGCGCAAATGCAAATGTCGAGCGTATATATATATATATATATATATATATCGAATGTATTCGAAGAAAGAACGTCAAAGTGATAAAGGGGATAAAAGAGATAATTAAACAAAAATGAGAACAATTTATTCGCGAGATTGAATATCTTCAGTTATATCTGTATTCAAATGGAAAAAGAAATTGAAATCAGACCGTGTATCATATTTTATTTTCTGATTTTAAAGATATTCTTCGGAAAAAGTATCTCTCGCTAAAGAAATTTAATAAAGTTTTAAATTCTCGCTAGCGATGATCTCGTTCACGAAAATAGATATTTCGAACGCGCGAGAAACAGAGAGAGAGAGAGAGAGAGAGGAAGGAAGAGAAAGAGAGAGAGAACGGGGTTGCTTTATCGATCATTCGCGCTCGAGTTTGGCCCACAAACAGATACATTTCACGTTCATCGATTGCTGTTGCATACACCGCGCTTGTATGTCATCACAAGGCGGAAACGCCGGGTTGCAGACCGACCATCAATATCGGAAACGTTAAACGGTGGAAAAGGACAAACAAATGTAGCTCTTGTTGGGGGAGTAATAAAAAGCGAAGCACACAGAGCACTTTGAAATTTTCTCCTCCTCGTCTTCAGCTTTTCTTCTTCGGAAATGAGATTCGCTTTCCCCGCGTACCCATATAATCTTTCCCGTATGCGGTTTATTCGATCTTCAACGTCAGAACAATTTGCCCGTAGTTACCTAAAGACCGGCCGGGGGCGAGTTGCTATGGAAAATTGCGTGGGAGGGAATATAGAGCCATCCGGGGTGAGCTGTATTGTATTGCTTTGTAGCGACAAATTCGTCCTCGATAGATTTGGCAAATGAGAATAATCTGATTATATTGTGGAATAAAAAGTCATGTATGTATTAGAATATCTCGGATAGTATACAACAGCACACATGTCCAAAAGTGGGTCATAAGTACACGGAAAGAACGATTTTGTTGAAAGATCTAATTTTGCTAAAAACAGATCTGAAAATAATTTTTTGTTGAATCATCAAAATAATTTGTTGGAATGTTAAAACTGATGAGCATTGCTATAAAACGTTTTGTTTTTTATTCTAGCAATCACCTTGACTTTTACACAAAATTATTTTGATTATTGAACAAAAATTATTTTCAAATCTGGATTCAATAAAATTGTTCTTTCCGTGTAAGAATTAAAGAAGTTTTTAAGACATTTTACGATACGATGTCTAAAAGATATTTTAATGCCACTTATGGACATGCGTACTGTCTTCTGGGATATTAACTTAATCAATACTGATGTTTATCGTAGTATAATGAAAATTTTATATACGTTAAAAATTTGGAATAAATTTACGAAAAGTACAATTTTGCTGGATCCAGATCTGAAAATAATTTTTGTTCAATAATCAAAATAATTTTGTTGAAAAATCAAAATAATTGCTAGAATATCAAAATGTTTTATAGCAAAATGCTTATCATTTTTAATATTCCAACAAAATTTTTTGATGATTCAACAAGAATTAATTTTCAGATCTGTGTTCAGCAAAATTTTTAGACCTTTCAACAAAATCGTTCTTTCCGTGTTATTGTATATATTTATATATATTTAAAACATTAAATATGTGAACTTTGTGATTTGTTGTTTATATTTTATTGCTTACACACCATTGACATTTAAATTCACGTATTAAAAAAACAAATAATGGGTAGCTTTCATAATTTTCCATTTTGTAATTGTATTTAATTTCTCCCACGTTAAATATTGGTACATAATTTATGTCGGATGTAATTTCAACTTTACTAATTCAATTTGTTTGAATATATTGGTTTGGGTAAACCAATATTGTATAGGAAAAGCCATTCAATTAGAGGAAAGATTGAATAAACCAATAGGAAAAGCCTTTCAATTAGAGGAAAAATCATATCGTAATCATTATTTATTTCCTCCTATCGTTCACAAAAGAGAGAGAGAACGCGCAGCAGAAAAGTTCTGCGAATTTTCATTATTACCGATATCCATTAGTACGGATGGGAGTTTCTATGCGGGACTAGCTGTCGGTACTAGATTCTTTTTTTTATCGCACTGAATCAGTAATTGGCAGCTCGGCAACATCAATGTACATACATACATACGTAAGATTACAAAGGGCTTTTTAACAATTCGCGGAACGAAAGTTCCGAGTACATGCGAGAACGCGTAACGTTCGGAATCGATTAAAACCCAAATATGTCCGCCGTTAGAATTGATCACGGCAATTTCTCGAATGATGCCTTCGCAATTCATGTGCTAATATCGAGGTCGACGCAGTCGACGATAACGTATAGCGACATTTCTGAGTTATACCGTGGATACACAGCTATCTAGTGCATCGTAGTCGATAACAAGGAGATCCGCGCGGCTCGCAGTTGGTTAAATTCTATCGTATATTATATTTTCTGTCTTGGACATTATTTTTATTTATCGGACCGCGTTGCGCAGCGTCGCGTAGAGGATATCTCTTTTGTATGAATCATCAGATAATACGACAAGATATATGGCAAAAAATATATACATATTATATATATATATATATATATATATATATATGTTAAATTAAAAAGCGTCAGTAATCTGTTTTTTACGTCTCTCAGAAGAAGCCATTTAATTAACGTTCCATATAAAACTGAAACTTTCGAACTGTGACGTTTTCATATACGCGACGACCCGGCATTAATAAAGTAGAAAGTTTCTAATTATGATAATTACGCGGTATTAATATTAATGTTTCCACATTTGAGAAATTTATCGTGCTCCTTCTTTAATCTCATTTTCAAATGCATCCGCGCGCGCGCGCGGGGGATGGGTGCCCGTTCGGACTCCGATCATTTATTTTTGGAACGTGACGGCCGGTATTTATTTAACAGTATGACGACGGGACAATTATATGCTTTATATAACGCCGGGGGAGGGGGAGGGGGGATATTTTTAGATTCATGAAAACGAAGTACGCGTAAGCGGCGTTCCGCTTTCTCCACTTTTACGAAGTAAGCCTGATTTTTAAGGTCACCGCTTCGTCTCGCGGTGATCGATACTATTATCTTCGAACGCGGGAAACGCGAGGGAAACACGTAGGCGATAATTGTACAGAAATTCCAACTTACAGCTCGCCCGAGTGAAGGCCGCTGGTTTTATTGTCGCTGATAGCGCCGTTAAGTATTGTTTTATACATAGTTCAAGGATAGCGATGCGTCGTCGTTGAACTTTTAATAAAACGCGAATAATAATGAACGAGACTCCTCGCATAAAACCGCGATAGATTGTTGCTCCTTTTTTTACTCTTGCACTTGTCGAGTGAAATTTTAAAAAAAATCGGCGCGTTCAAAATTGCAAAGTTTCGCCGAACAAAACTGGGGGGGGGGGGGAGGCTATGGTTAACGTTGAATTACATTAATACAAGAAATGCGAATATTCCGTACGAAGGCATTTTCGCTTGTCCGTTAGTTTATTTTAAATGATGCCGTGGGCGTCCGCGTTATAAATTCCACGCGGCTTAATACAACGCTGGCACACAAGAGGGTTCGCACTTACATGGATGAAAGTATTTATGGAAACGCAGTATATATATAATATATATATATATATATATATATATAAAACGGTCGCGTAATTAATCACGAGAACTTAATTCCGGGCACGAATGTGTCGCGACGAGAACGGCGGGCTATTTTTTTTTTTTAATTTTTATATATTTATTTTCTCGATACTCGAGAAGCCAATTGACACGAAGTTTACGAGACGTACTTAAAATTGAATGTCTTAAATTATCGTTGTGCCATTTAACATTCGGCAGCAGTAGATGTATAATAATTGACTCTTTGATAGAGGCTCTCGAGGAATGCCATTGAGCGAGAGACTGTTTGTTCGCCGAGAGACTTTCTCGCGAAATTTTACGACTCATTGGCTACACGGTTCGCGCTTATATAACTGCAGAACGCACAATGAGAGGAAAAATGCAATCCGCCACGGCGGCGGCGGCGGCGAAATGAGAACCGCTGCAACGAGCAGGTTGACTGTCCCCTCTTCCTCCTTGTCCCCCTTTAAGCCCGTGAAAGAGCGCAGACCACGTTACACGTTGCGCGGGAATCTTGCATCTTCTCTCCGCGCCGCGCCGGTCGATACGCATTTAATTAATTAAGTCTGTAATCCAGCGCGCATTTATTACTAATTACTAGTTTGTCGTGCAAATGCCGTCTTCTTCTCCCCCTCTCCCCCCCTACCCCCCTTCCGCGCCGTATGAATTTTCACCGCCGGTTTAATGGCTATTTAATGCGAGAGTTAATAATCAGTAAAAACCGAATGTCATGAAAATCAACGAGGTTCCTCCTCCTCCTCCTCCTCTCGGAAAAAAAAATGAAAAGAAAAGTTGAATTTTACAATATAATTTACGTGACGCCATATAATAATGATACTCGTACTGGATATTGCACTTTCATGTTGCGTGCTCACCGCCGGTATTTCTTTAACGTAAACGCTTTAGCGTACAAATAACTTCGTTTTGCGAGTAATTTGAAGTCTATTGCGGAGTTTGTCTTCATTGTTGGACGAGTTTAACTTTCTATCGAACTTCGCTTTAAAGAGCGCCCCGCGCAGCATTAAAGAGCTTGGGTTCGCTTGTAAATCTTGCTTGTATCTTTTTTGTTCTCTCTTTTTCTCTTTCTCTCTTCCGCCCTCCCTCCTTCTCACCCCTCTTTCCTTCATTCAATTTAAAGGAGGACGGATCGTGCTGTTTGCTCCCTCTTCTCCGCCTGGAAACGACCATTTCCAAGCGGCATTCTTAATGAAGCGTTATTATACAGATCACAGGACAGTACATGTACATTTTGCAAATTTATATTTTCCAGCTAATGGAGCGCGTCGCTGAACGTGGCTTTCGTTAATAAACAGCCGTTAAAAATTGCAATCGAAGATTGCAGCTGCAGAAAAGGAATCTTTTATAAAGGATTCCGGGCTGACGCACCGCGTTGATATCGCTGATATTGATTTTATCCTATCGAAAATTTTATCGCACTATTTTTTCGTTAAAAGCTGTAAGGTAAACTCAATTTACATAACGTGTACAAATAACACGGTTGGGTAAATAAGGATAAAATAAAAATGAAAAATGCAATAATAAGGCCGTTCTTTTTAATTTTATACCGTGAGATATGCAGGCTATTAAAAATAACGATTACTTCTTCTGCCCGGCAAACGAAGCTTACAGATTTTTTATCTTATTTCTGTAATCCTACGAAATTATCTTGTAATTCATATACAACATGACTTTATGATAATTCAAATCTATAATAAGAGTATTTACGAAAGAAATTTACGAGAAGTGTATTTACGAAAAAAAAAACAATTTTGCTGAAGCATTTAAAAATTTAGCTAGATGCACATTTGAAAATAATTTTGTTAAACTATCAAAATAATTACATAGGACGCTCGAACATAGTTATGGGCAATGCTGTAAAAACTATGAATATTCAAATCTATAACGACGAGTATTTACGGAAAAAAACAATTTTTCTAAAATATTTAAAAATTTAGCTAGATGCACATTTGAAAATAATTTTGTTAAACTATCAAAATAATAATGTAGGACGCTCGAGCATAGTTATGGGCAATGCTGTAAAAATTACGAATATTCAAATCTATAACGAAGAGTATTTATGAAAAAAAAAACGATTTTTCTAAAATATTTAAAAATTTAGCTAGATATACATTTGAAAATAATTTTGTTAAACTATCAAAATAATTATGTAGGACGCTCGAGCATAGTTATGGGCAATGCTGTAAAAAGTTTCTTGACATTTTAATAATTGCCAACTTGAACGTTCTGCATATTTGTTAAATATTTGTTAGACCATTTTGCTGGTCTAAACTTTCAGATATGTATCTAACTAAAAATTCTAGATACTTTAACAAAACCGTTCTTTCTGTGTTCTCGAGCAATGTATATAGAAAAAGACATCTCATTTCCGGACCCCTAGTCCATAATACATCTCGGAAGGTACATAGAGCATGTACCACGGATTTTCTCAGCGGGAAAAAATCTGGCGAAAATGGTCGTTCCTCCTGATGATATTCTATCGAAGGTAGCTTCCCCTCTTTTTCTTCTCATGACGAAGGAAAGAGGTATATCGGGGATAGCAATATTTATAGTCGGAGGCATTAGGCGTACGTGTGTGTATATGTGGGGGAATCGTCTCCGTGTATCGTACAGCGACTCAGAAAAGTGTTTCACACACGAAATCGTGGACGGCGTTAACGTTACCACGTTGAGGTGAACTCGATTCGGGTCAAATCGTGCCGCCGGCTAACCCTTTTTCTTGTGTCACTCGCCGCGGCGTCTAACCGGGTGATTATATGCAGTGAGAGAGTGAGATGTTGCGTCGCGATACAGCTTTGTCCGTAAAGCTAGCGGCCTCGATAAGATGCGATAACCGTATATTTACATCGCGTTCAGCAGGCATAAAATTAGGTACTATGCGTGCTTATTGCTTTATTAATATTTCGGAATGTCCGCCAAAAAAATATCAAATTTTTTGAAAAGTATCTCGTATTCTTGTACACACACCGATTCGACCGATTCTCTTCTTTTTTTCGATGCTTTCAGAATCGCACCGTAATTATATTTCGCAATTACAAAATTTATCGGTTTAATTAACGCGGAATATATTCGCGCGGAAGAAATAGAATCCGTCAAGTTTCACTGATGGCCCCGTGAAATTTCCCAGCGATAACTCCGAAATTGCGATGTCAATTAATTTAAATTACTCTCGCGTGTGTATAGATTATTATAATTTCGATGTAATCTCGCGACGCAACTAAATTCGCGCGCGATGCCGCGCGTCGAGGCGAGGCGCGCAGTATAGACGAGGAGGCGGGCGGGTGGTGAAAAGTTTAAAGGCCACGGATGTCGGCGCGATGTCGTTGCGACAAGAATAAACGAATTATGCTATCCGGCTTTGCCGGTGTGTAAGGCTATAATTAGCGCAAGTTATAAATACTCGACTCGCCCCTATACGCACGTAATAATTCGAATTTTCGAACTTTCCCGACGACGACGAGACCGCTGATTTCTTTCCCTTCTATATAGGTACGTTCGACAAATTGAAACTGTCTACTTCTCGTTAGAAATATACGACGATGAAGTTAAACTTCGTTAAATCGGACGAGTCGATGGTGATTCTATTCCCGTAATCAAAGACAATGTTATTCGCCGGCGTGACGGCGTGCCGGTTATTAAAACTTTAATAATTTGTATCTCTCCTCCCCCTCTCTCTCTTCTTTCTCTCTCTCTCTCTCTTTCTTTCTCCTTCTCTCTCAAGATACAGTCTGCATGATAAGCCAGCCGCCAACTTGCAACGTGTACAGTCGGCCGCAATAGTTTCGCCTTTGCTTTCAGTTTCATCGATCCGGTTTTCATTTGCATCTGTTTTTCCCTCTACGTACTTAAACTACCTAAAAAATGTTTTGGTACGTACGATACGTACGACGAATATAATCGTATACTCCGAACCTTATATGAGACACAATGTACGTAGAAATAATAAAAAAAAGAGGTATGAGAAATGTATTAAAACTAGACATTATTCGGGCTGTGTGCGCGGTTAATGAAACACAGTTACCTCCGTATTATACATTTTTGAAATATTTATTTTGTGAAATTTGATCGAGGTAATATCGCGATAAAATCGTAATAATATTCTTCGGGTTATTTTTATTACTGGAGATAACTAACGAGAGAGAAAGAGAGAAAGAGAGAGATGCGGTGTAACATTTTCATGCTTATCCCGAGGCTAAATAGTCGATTAAATATAAATTTATCCGGGTGCGTGCGTGCGTTCGCGCGCGTGCTTTATTCTCTTCTCTCGTATAAAACGACGCGAAGGTCACGCTTAAAGGCACTTTTTCTTCGTTATGCCGTCGCAACTTTGTTGCACTATTTATATGGAGCTGAATGCATTTTATACGCCGTCTCTTACGCTTCTCATAAATCATTCCCCGTCCGCCAAGGCGGCCCGGTTAGGCTCGTAACGTAGTCACCTTAATGTTAACGACTATCGATCACAGTTTGCGCATTAAGTAGTCCCACCTCCTATATTCGAGTACTACGCGCGCTTACGTAATTACTAATTAGCACGCGAGTCGGACCACGGGAAAATTTGTGTCCGCGATCCCTTCGGCGAGGGCGAGAGGGGTCAACCACGACTAAAAAATGTACAGTGATTACCAATTATGGTAATACAACACACTTTATTGCTACATGGAAAGAACAATTTTGCTGGATCCAGATCTGAAAATAATTTTCGTTCAATGGTCAAAATAATTTGGTGGGAAAGTCAAAATAATTATTAGAATATCAAAACGTTTTATAGTATAATGCTTGTCATTTTTAACATTTCAACAAAATTTTTTAATAATTCAACAAGAATTAATTTTCAGATCTGTATTCAGCCAAATTTTTAGACCTTTCAACAAAATCGTTCTTTCCGTGTAGTATTGTTATTGTATTACTTTCGTATTATCAATATTACTGTCAGTAATATTGCCATCTATATTATCTCATGTACTGCCATCTATTATCTCATCATGTACTGCTACACGGAAAGAACGATTTTGCTAGATTCAGATCTGAAAATAATTTTTGTTATACATTCAAAATAATTTTGTTGGAAAGTTAAAAATGCTTATCATTTTTTACTTTCCAACAATATTTGATGATTCAACAAGAATTATTTTCAGATCTGTATTTAGCAAAATTTTTAGACCTTCCAGCAAAATCGTTCTTTTCGTGCACCTATTGCACTATATTGCCAAGTATTGCTAATGTATTGCAATAGGTATTGCTACACTGACAAAAAAAATTTGTTGAAAAACGCAAAATTTATTTCATTTTACCAAAATATATTCCGATACGTTCGACTAAACGTTACTACGATGACACAAAATAATTTGTTACTATTATAAACAAAATACTATTTTTTAACTAAACTATTTTGTTTCAACAAAAATTTATCGTATATTCAACTCAACCGTTCTATTAAAAATACATACTATTTATTATCCCCATCAACATCGTTTAATCAGTTTGATACTTGGAATTTAAACAAATATATTACTTGGATGACTAAATAGCATGCAAACACAA
>NW_012026779.1:662758-676201 GCF_000956235.1 Wasmannia auropunctata
CTCTTCCGATCTAAATACTACTAGTATTTCGAACAAAATAATTTAATTGAGTTGGTTTAGTTAATTCTTAATTAAAAAATTTTGATGGTTGACATGAATGAACTATACCTTTCTTTGTGCAACTAAAGAATCGTTGAATTAACTATTAGATCAAACAACTATACAAATTTAGTTCGTACAATCAATTTTTGTTCTCAGTGTATGTATTGATAGCGTATTGCTAGTATTGTATTACCGCAATATTGGCAATATATTCCTAAAAAAATGTACACTGATTCCCATAGTGGTTGACCCCTCGAGCGGAGGGTTTCATCATGACTTTAATTAAGCTATCCGGCTACTTTTTCGCAAATAAACTCGTTAAGAATGCTCCACTCCTCCGTTCCTCTCCCTCCTCCCGTCTTCGCCAACCGTTTGCTAGTCGCGTACTCGCGCGCTAAACTCCTCTCATCTTTGTCGAGGCACGCGACTGCCAGCGAGCGATTACAGCTAGCTCGAGTTCGGCGTTTTATCGAGTGGCTCGCCGCCACTTTTCTGTCTCGATAATGTCCAATCACCGTGAATTTAGCAACGCTTAATTAATTAATCTTAGATGGACTTCGCAGCGCTCGGGGAATGCGGTCGGTCGCTCGTGATGGTTTTATCGGCGTTCTTCATTAGAGAGATGTCTAACGATGTCGTCGATGACTAATTCCCGCCGGATCGAATTGCGGAAGACTCGTCCGCGAGTTCAATAAGCGTCAGAAGAAACGAGTACAGGAGAGCGCAACGAGTTTTACTCGAGGCGTATCAGAAGATTTTTTTTTATAATGTGCGTTTTTATAATGCTGTTGCTGCCGACGGTGCCGATGATCGCGGACGATCGCGATCGATATAACGATTCTTTTTTCAGTGGCCACTCGGCCTGATTGCCTCGTGAAATCGGACAGCGCCAATTCCGCGTCCTGCCAATATTAACGTCTCCCATCGCGAGTCTATCCCATTTGTCAGCGTATATGTCGTCCGCAATGGGGAACGGCACTCGTTAACAGTCCATCGCATGACAGACGCAGCGAGGCGGCGTGCGCGAAACACGTTAAAACAACATTTCGGATAAATTGTTATCAAAGATACTTACGGTACTTCGAGTGGACGTGTGATCATACCGTCAATTATCTATCGATAGACATCCGCGACGGCCGCGACTCGATCGTGCGTGCCGTGACGGAACGCACGTTTGACAGAGAACGCGCTTCAATTTCGCATCGATCCCTCAAACGCGCTTCGAGTTATCATCTTTAAGATTAATTTCATTTCACCGACAAAATATAACTTTTCTCATCAAGTAATGAGTTAGCTTTATTGTGTGATAAAACGCATCGCTGTATATACGGCGCGTAAAATTACATTTTACAATTAAAATTTCCGGAATTAACGTTCCAATTACGTTTGTAATGCAACGAAAATTAAATATTCCTGTGGAAATGAGAATTTTTCTTTACAAAGAAAAATATCGCCGCTGTCGAGCATCACGCGATACAGCATCCGAGTCACTTTCTTCTCTCTCTCTCTCTCTCTCTCTCTCTCTCTCTCTCTCCCTTTGTCTTAATCGTAGTCTCAATTCCGCCAGATATTTGTAAAATCGTCGTTTCGCATTCCGTTTGGTCGCACGCTGCGTCAGAATTCCGGTAGAATTTGCTACGAGGAAACGCTATTGTTTAGTAATCCTTTGGGAACGCGACCTGTTAATTAGTTCGTTAATTAGTGGATTACTATTTGCCGGATAGCTACTTACCAAATCGCTACTTACCAAACGACAGTTTTGAATAAATTAAAATAAAAATGGAAAATTGTACTCTGCGCAACCTTAATAAACTTTGTTTTTTTTTTAATTCTGCACATTAATTCGGTGTTTTTTTCTTTTTACCGTAACACGCTGTCCAATTATATCGCTTTTATTGCGGTCGGTATTGAAAGGGAGGGCATCAAACCATACAAGTGCGCACGCGTGAGCCCTCTCGGGGGTTGGAAGGCAAAGAGGCAGCTAGGCTGCCTCCGCGGCGCTCTGCTCGTCAGACACGACGAAGGGCAAAGTCCCTTATGATTAATCTGCGCCCCGTATCGCGATATCAGAATTACCTCCGACTTTGTTCCCGTCTACTATCTGAACGGATAATCTCTGTAATTTGTATTAAGGGCTGCTCAAAAGGCGTCAAGCTCTCTCGGCGGCGAGCTTCGCAACGGTATTGCTTTGAAATCGCGTGAGTGTCTGGCTCTGACTTTACAAACTACCGGCGAATCACGAAATATTTCGTAATAACATGCAGCGGCATCGCGCACATATACCTGCGTATCCCTGTGTATTCCGTGTCCCGTGCGCGCGCTCGTCGCGCTCGTGAACTCTCGAGCTATTGTGAAATAAACCATTATTGAGGAACGGAAGGAATTGGCTCGTTTTTTTTTATTGAGCTCTTAATTGGGCACGAATCATCGATACCGCGTTACAGTATATGATATCGCGCTCGCGAAATGAAAAATCCATTATTCACCGTGCGAGGCGAGGCACACATTATAATCAATTTAAAGCACATAAAAGTCTTTCGCGTCGTTTGATTTATTTACGTTTTGTTATACCAGCGAATGAAACATAGAACGGTACGAATTTTGTTTTTTTATTTTTATTTTTTTTTTAATGCGAAAACCTCAATTCCCCTACCTTTTCCGTCCCCGGCTACGAGTGTATGTGGCGCGCGCGGATATACGGAAAAGCTGCCATTTTTATATAAACAAAACCCGTCAACCCGATATAAATATTTGTCCGTGTAAACGTGACGCATGCCCAGTCGCTCTCTTTCCCTCACTCTCTTTCTCTCTCTTTCTCTGAAATACAATACAATTTTCCAATTTTGTTGTACCATTTTGAAGGACTGGTAAAACGCGTCCGGCGTCGCGTCGCGCGCGCTGATTCTTTTTTTCATCTCGCCTCACGCGCGCGGTTGTAGTTTCGCGACCGAGGCACTCGAAAGCAACGTTTGTCGCTGTCGCGCGACAAAAATTCTCGAATTTCCATTGAAAATCGATCGCCCGTCATTCATCGCCTTTGAAACGAGAGCGAGAGCTTATATACGCGGGCGCGGATTTCGAGCGCGGAATTCTCGACGCGTTTGATAGAAATTCATTTTCGATTATTGCACCGTATCGACGTTAATTATTTTTTTACCTACATCCGGCTGTACATTATATGTAGGTAACCACCCCTTATCCAATCTAAATCTCATTTCGACAAATTTGTCCGCGAAAGGATAAGCTAATCCCGGTTAGCGATTTGCCCCCCTCCCCGTTCTCCCTGGGAGTACAGCTCTAGCTATAAAATAGATTAGGAACGGACGACTCGCGTTACTCACGGTTAGCTTTAACCGGGATTGGTGTAACCGGCGGCTGAAACGCGTCTCTCTCGCTAGCTCTGGGGTGTTATCGACCCGGCGCGGAGAGCTTACATCAAGGCGATTTCATAGATTAGCGTTCTCACAAAGGCGCGCGAGGGGCTAAGTTATAGTACCGGCTGCGAGTATTTTGACAGCAACAGATGTCAAGAGCCTAGCTGCTGTCGCACAGTGCCAGCTTAATCAATGACCTAAATGGACACGTTTACTCGCCCTTCCCTCCCCCCCCCTCCCCCCACCCCATCGTGACGCTCCAAACGAAACACTCCGCAGCGATCGATCCCGCGCGAGGAAGAGTTTTCTTTCCCAGCGCGCGGAGAAGAAAAAAGACGCGGGATGGCTAAATGTTTAGCAATTATATAAAGCGCACGCGGCGCTTCAATTTATTCCCTTCTCGTCGTGTCGTAGCGCCTAATTCGACAGATTCTCATGAATGAGCTTTATGGCAACGTGCCAGGTCAAGTTTTACGCGCCCCTCCATTAAATATCCGGCGTGTCGAGAGCGCCGTGGAAAATTGTTGGATTCAAGAGGGTATAATTGAATGAAGAACGTGTTAAATGTTAAAACGCCCACGGTTACGGGGCGAACGAAACCGACGAATTTTGCGGAGAGATGTGTGTATGCGCGGCCGGGTACACTAAAATCACCCCGGCATACATGCGCAAATTTTAATGCCCGTCAGCGTATAAAGATGTAAATGCGGCTACCTCGTGCGCGCCACCGCGTACTTTGCCTTCCCTTATTTCTTATACCTAGGTAAATTATATTTCGAGTATAATTATACTACGCGTGATGGAGATATGTAGAGTGTGTGTGGTATTTCGATGCGATATTTCGTGAAATTTCGTGTAATGTGGCTGCGAGTTGGCTTGATTGATTCGCTTAACCATTTCGATTAATTTGCAATTTCCTCCTTAGTATAACGCAACTATGTAAATAACGACACTCACCAAGGCAACCTAGTTTCACTCTGACACGTCAAAACCAAATACACGTTTTAGGTTTAATTTAACATGGTTTATTCCCATTTCGATATTCATTAGCGATATAGGCGGTGTGCGTTTCCTCTTGAAACTTATGTTACCGCGCCGATTAAAATATTTTCTCACGGTATCACATGCAGCTCGTCTTTTAAATTTCCATTTTAATAGCTCGTATCAGGAACGCGCGCGCGCTACATATAAAGTACGGAATATGCGGGGGTGGATTTCAACAATATCTTTCGCGGCACGGCGCCGCCGCCGCGAGAATCCTATCTCCCGCTGAAGAATTTAATATGACCGGAATAATCTCTCCCGGAAGGTCTTCGGTTCCGAAATTCGCTGCCGACGAGAGAAAAAAAAAAGGAAGAAGAAGAAAGAAAACGATTCGCCGCGCGATGGAAAATCACTCGCTCGCGATCCCTGCAGAAGTTTTTCACAATGTTTGGCATCACCCGCATCATCCGTCTCATAACGCACGCTATACTTTGGTACACAGCCTCGGAAAACAAATTTCTAACTCTCGTAGCTTTGAACGATCTTGTCCTGTCAACCTCCCTTTTCCTCTGCCCCGGTATATAATTCCCTAACTATCTCTCTCTCTCTCTCTCTCTCCCTCTGTACCGTATCCAAACCAACGTATAATAATAAATTCCTTCCTTGTACCCGCGAGATTTTAGCCGCTCGACGCTGACAGCCACATTGCCTGCCAGCTTTATTCATCTTTTGAGATTGCTCCGCGCTGCTCCGCTTCGCGAGATTTGCCCGCCGCGAGAATTGCTATACCAGAGAATAGGTATTTTGCTTCACTATAGCCATTCCGGAAATATCGAACGTCAAAGATATAGATTTTATCGTGGAAATAATTTAGAAACTTGGCGAGATGTTTTTCTTTTGAAATTCATCGAATAGATTTCACTGTTTTTTTTAAAGTCGAATGCGCGAACGTATATAACTTAAGTAATGCACGGAAAGAACAATTTTGCTGAATCCAGATCTGAAAACAATTTTTGTTCAATAATCAAAATAATTTTGTGCGAAAGTCAAAATGATTGCTAGAATATCAAAACGTTTTAGCAATTATGCTTATCAGTTTTAATATTCCAACAAATTATTTTGATGATTTAACAGAAAATTATTTTCAAACAATATTAAATGAACTCTCGAAATTGTCAATTAAATAGAAACAAAAGGCTAACGAGAGTTTTTCGCGCGATAAGGCGCATATAGTCTTGAAATCTTGTATTAATGATCTTTATTTCATACTTGTCTACTTCAAAACTCCTTAAATTATTTTCGGATCTGTATTTAACAACATTTTTAGACCTTTCAACAAAATCGTTCTTTCCGTGTGGGTTTAAGCCGGAATTTGCTGTTAGCCCAGAGCATTCGCAAGGTCGAAAGGATATCTTGCAATTTAAGCGGCACAAAACAGTCAATATCCTTCCCATATATTCGTCGAGTCACAACTTAGACGATAGGAAAAAAAGCCGCTTGCTGTACCCGTTCGCGAGGGTGCATTGTAATGCAAACAACGTCGTAATTAACGATGTTGACGCCAATGAATGCATTATAGTTGATTGTATCGTGTTTAAACACGACGCGAAAGGCCTAATTATTTAATATCTATAACTAATTGATTGATATCCGGTCGCGAATCACGTACATGTACGTGCACGCAAATATTTAAGCATCTGTCTCTCTCTCTCTCTCTCTCTCTCTCTCTCTGTCTCTCTCTCATTACAAAAATATATATACATTAAAAAATATAGAGATGTGTCTAGTATATAATAACGATTTCAAAGAATACGTATTAATTAATGTATCGTATTAATTATGCATTGCACAGATTTGTTTGCTAGACTAGCAGTATACATGAGCGAATATTTATTGTGCATAGGTAAATATTTCGTCGCGCAGTAATTGTAAACGCATATTCAATGAAGTAACGTAATATCAGTATTTTTGAATTAATTCGCCCCTTGTGGAGAATTAATTAACAGATTAAATGGTGCGTCAATTTCTATATTTCTGATAACTGTCGCATTTATTTTTCCTTTTTTTTTTCTTTTTTAACATCGATCTACAAATTACTCGGATTCGGTCATTTGGGGCAACAATATTAATGTAACGGTAATACAGCATTAACGAATTATTAATCAGTGTAGTATTAATTATACGATCAATAAAATATTAGCTGATATCGTATATTATTCTGCACAAAAGAGATGCTATTTCAGTTTATCCTATTTTAATTATTTCGACGTAATATAATAATACATTTAATTTATGATTAAATTATTCATTATTATTTTATTCGTTATTAATGAATTTTTGTTCTAAAGAGAGCTGGAGATAAAGTTAAAAAGCACCGGGGTTTTTAGCTATTGATTTTAAATTACGTTCGGTCACATAACGCGGTATGACTGAATTTTGTGGCAACCTTACCGACGTGCGCGAATTAATACGAAACGTATAAAGGTCGTCCGCAACGCGCTTTGGCTTTTCGTTGCGAGGGGGGGGGGGAGGGGGCGGAGGAGGCCGGCTGTTTGCAGAGATATTCAGGAGAGAAAGATGTGTATTTAATATACGGTACACGCTTTGTACGCTATATAGTCTACATGACTATGCTGAAGCTATTTCACTCGGACACACGAGCTCTTTAACGAGTCATTCGCGCTCGCTGCAATAGCAGAGCTATAATAACCGGGGGGGCTTTCTTCGTCACTCCCATCTGAATTTCGCCGTGCGCGGGTATCGCCCAGTGGCCCTGCGGTATTATAAACTGACCGGTGTAATCGGATCGAAACAGTCTAAAGTACCTAAAGTACCTTTAGCGCCTTCCTCCTCCTGTCTTCCTTCCCCCCCCCCCTCTTCCCTTCCTTCCTCCTCCGTCATCGCGCGATATTACGGCAATAAAACATTAGCAATTTATAGCCGGGTAAAGATCCTTTAGATCTTCCCTTTCATCGCCACGGCGCGGCCCGGTGGAATCTTTTATGCGAACACGTCTCCGTCATCAATCAACGTCGCGAAAGAATAACTCGGGAGCGTTTGAAAAATGATAGCGGGCGCGAGGCCGGTGAGGTGACTGTGCTTCACCGATGCCGCTCTCCTTCCTCCTCGTCTCCCAACCGCCCGCCCGGCCGCGGCGCGGCGCCCGGCAGTCCGTTGACTGATAATGGGATAGAACTAACAATCGAGCGCGCGCGCGCGCGCGCGCGCTTTACGCAAAGTGGCAGGTACGGGCGATCGCCCGCGTAACGTGCTGCTTAACACGGCGCGGCGGGATAATTTGGCAAATTTACGACGCGTGTCGCACGAGCGCGCGCGAAACTCGATCCACGCGGCGGCCGCGGCGGCGCGGCGCGAAGGGAAATCTTCGCGAGACATGTTCTCTCTCTCTCTCTCTCTCTCTCTCTCTCTCTCTCTCTCTCGCTGGGAAATCATAATATCCCTGACAAGATAGCCCACGATCGCGGGATATCTCGGGAATATTTTTACTCGTACAACAACCACGCCGGCCAGCATATTCACCGATGTGTGTTATGTTTCCTATATAGCAGCCGATAGGATATTTTCAGGATCGTCGGGTGGATTTTCTCTTTTCAGTACCGTAATTTCCACACGCGCGTCTCACCGAAATGTTTTCCGAGTATCCTCTGTATACGAGAGATACTTTCTATACTTCAATAACACGGCACGGCGGGTAGTATATTTTAAGAATATTTGAAACATTTGCATACACGTAAGACGATTTTCGTATACTCCGTGGATTTCCATCGCTGTGAGATGGAAATCTGCATGAAATCACATCCGAAATATATTCCTCCCGCCGTCGCGCCGGCCCGCATTTCCGAAATAACGATATATGCATGCATATGCAGACGATGATACGTCGATATGTATTTTCTTTACGTTAAGCTTCTTTCTCTCTCTCTCTCTCTCTCTCTCTCTCGTTATCGCGAAGAACTAAAGATGCGTGCGGCTCGTTATCTTTCACCGGCCGGCGTAATTTTAAACCGTGATTCTGCGATTTCCGATTGCGTTTGAAAACGCTATCCGCGATTAACGCAAATAACTCCTTGAGAGCGTTTATATAATGATCGTACATTTGTGATGATTACGGCAATACGGCAAGACATCTCTCGCGGAACTGTGACGTTAATTTCAAATAATATAATCGTTGATAAAAATCGTTGAATTCTCGGAGAAATTAAAATTACAAACAATGAAAACCTAACAAGATTCCCCGAATCAAAAATACAATAAGTAAGTAAGGCAGATGAAAAGTTTTGACTTTTAGAATAAAGTAAATTTTATGTAAATTAAATATTGCGTACCAATAACCACGCCGATTCCCATCTGCCTTACTTATTGTATAATTAAAATTACATTCGCACGGATTCCTGAATATACATATCGAATACTATTTATATAATTCAAAGATAGATTTTATATGTAACAGCTTACATAAATATTTACGGACCCGCACACTCACACACACACACACACATTTAACGTTCTGTTTCCTTATGTATTCCCGGCTCGACGGAGCGCTTCGAAAATAGTAGGGAAGGCGGGAAGTATAGTCGCGACAGCGACTTTAATGCGAATTTGCGACCCTTTTTGCCACGCTTTGTGCGGCATAAGGGGACTGCGGCGGCGTAGGAATTGTCCGAGGTGTGCTCAAAGGGTGGATGAAGTAACCGTGGATAAAGGGGGAGGCGAGTCAAACCAGAATTTGCTTATTACTTTTACATCGCTACAAAGGACTGACGCGCGCGCGATCTTCCGCCTTATTTAAGTAAAATATTTTCTCCTTCGTCCTGCGGTTGACGCGTTATTAGCGATAAAACTTTCCTACGCGCGTATATGATTCGAATTTTTATACAAATATAAGTATATATAAAATGATGAAATAACTAATCTAAAATTGATATTAAATATATATGCAAATATTTTTAATAATTCCATTCTATTTCTTCCGTTTAATTGTACAAAAACTCCGTGAATGAGTCGAATTAATCGAATTTGGTTGGAAAGCCGATGGAGAACCGCTGTAGAACGAGTCGTGGCGCGGGAATAGCACCGCGCCGATGTTGCATGACTGCGTTATGCATGTAGTCTATTATGTTTGAGACTTATAGAATAGCTTTCAACTTGATGGCGTACGTATAGGTCCGGTCATACTGCCGCGCTGCTACAAGAAACTTCCCTCATCTTGCGTTCGAAGCACGTTCACTCCGATATTCCGATTGAGCATTAGCCTCATTAATTCCCACGCTCATTAACCGCCTCCTAATTGGCGTCCGACGAAACGCGTCCGCCGGTCGTACAATCACCGAAGCTTCAACTATATGTACGCGGATGCAGTGATTATACATTTAAAATATTTTCATTGCACATTTATTTACACGGCGAGGCCCCTCCTAGGCCTTCAACTAGAATTATTATTGTTATCAGTTATCTCTTTACACACCCACGTATGTCTTTAAATAAATCTTGTTATACTGACATTTAATTTGTATACCTAATTTTTTTTTTTTATTAACTAATAAATTTACAATATTTTGAAACTTTGCATTTCTCTCGCAGATCGCAGACGCGCGAGTGAAGGCATTATCATTAGTTCATTAGCGAAACTTCCGTGCGCAATTAGCGATCGGGAGCCGTGCTGCCGATTCGCCATTCGTGGAATCTAAAACAGGAAACAAAGTGGTTCTCACGCGGTCCGTTGCGCTTTTCCGCGTGCAACTCGCCGTGGCCGCTGAACCATTTTTAATTGCCTCGAAGATCGAGACGAGACATCCTGGCATTACGCCGTTTCCGGCATTGCTCACAATGGGATGATTATCGCGTGTATATATATATATATATATATACGGGTGAAAAGGGCGACTTGTGCGGTAATGGCATCACGTCGGGCATTGTTTTAACCCGGGAGGGGTGGGGGGAGGGGGAAGGAGGACGACGACAAGATTTTTAATTTAAATAAGCGGGCACGATCGCATCCTCGGAAGGAATTTCTTTTTCGTCAGTTTTTTTCGCGCGCGAGTTATTCAACCTTTCTTTTCCCCGCCGTAATAGCCATAGGCGCCATGTACTTTACGCGAGGCTGTTAAATAATTTATCCTACTAAAAAGATGTAAAATTATTGCACGGCTGAAAAAACGGAAAGTCTCATAAGCGTTAACGGAGCGTTTCGTATCTCTCGATCCATTTTGTTTTTTTTTGTTTTTTTTTTTCACGAACATCGATCGCGCTACGACAACGCCCCGTATATTTTTTTTCATAATTTTCATTACGACTGTAATTTCTAGTAATTTCTCAAACAAATAATCTTCTGTGTGCGGAGATTGGAACAAGCGAGATACTCCACGTTCCCGTAACGCTTTCATACGCTTTCATAAATATTCATGAAATTGCTCGTCGCTGAGACAATTCGACTGTCGTAGATAAAATATCTCTCCCCCGTATACGACCCCCCTCCCATTGCACAATTTACATAATTCTTTATTTAATAATGATAATTATCAAATGGTGGATATTATTATAGCAGTGTTTTTTTAATTCAAATTTCTTATCTTCCGCGAGTACGACGCGTTATACTTTCAAATCTCTTCGCTAACGATCGGCGATAATAAGTTTCTGCATTAAACACGCAACTGAAATAATGCCGGTAACAATGTAACAATATTATACCTTTATCGTTATCGTACTTTTTAAGTTCCGCGCTCTCGAGATGAGAGGCATTATTCCCGCGAGTCGTTTTGTTATACGTTACGTTCCGCTGATTCTTAGCGCCTCCTTTCTTCGCCATTCTTTTCGCATTACATCTCATTCCGTCATATACAATATCGTTTATTAAAATATTCTTGCGCGCACCTTTCCGCGGAAAGAAAATACGGAGAACACGTATATATTATACGTGTCTGATCGTTTCGAAACTTGTTCTCGACGTGGCCTCACAATGTCGAGATTACCCGAACGAAATGGATTCCACGATCGGCGAAACAGCTATACACACCCAGAGATTTGATGTACGTACCGGTTTATATTAATCCCCCCCGCGTGCGCTTGCGAAGTTTCGCTACACATGACGAGAAGCGCGCGGATAACCCGAAAAGTTGACGTTTATGAGACGTCGCGAATTACCGTGCAGCGTTTTTTTTTTTTTTTTACGTGCGTTATAGTTTCGTCCTTGGAAACGACAACGTTTCACAATGTGACGGTAACAAGAGCCGTGTAAAAGAATATATGATCAATCGGATGCACGAATCATCTTGACCTTGCCGCGTGAGCACCAACACACGTGTGCATCGGTAAGTGCACACGTGCACCGACCGCAACACACGGCTTTCTCATCCGGCTGCGGGCAAGGCCTCTCCTCTCGCGCGCATCGCATTTATATCGTTTCGAGTCCCGCCAATAACGACGATAATGTTGCACAAAGTGCATCCCTCGAGATCGCATATGGATTTATCGCACTTTCAATAACATAATACCTGTAATCGCGAAAGACAGGAAATATGTGAAGTCGTACAATTTTTCTTTCTTGTCATTACGGAAAGAACGATTTTGTCGAAAGGCCTAAAAATTTTGCTAAATCAAAACAGATCTGAAAATAATTTTTTGTTGAATCATCAAAATAATTTGTGGAAATGTTAAAACTGATAAGCATTTCGCTATAAAACATTTTGATATTCTAGCAATCATTTTGACTTTCGCACAAAATTATTTTGATCATTGAACAAAAATTTATTTTCAGATCTGGATTCAGCAAAATTGTTCTTTCCGTGTATCTTTCCCGCCGAATATTCTCGTTTTTAGTTGCACAGCAATTTCCGTAGAAACTTTACTCCACCGCGCAGTATATTCTCTTTCGAAAAAAATCTCACGTTGCTTTTATTCCATATTCAGTTTTATTTTTAATTTACTTTCCGCGAGGGAAAATTGCACACTCTTTTCGCACAGATTTACGTTGCAATTTAACCAAAATTTATCGTTTAAAAGTTGCGTTAAAAGAATTATATTCGGCGCTTCGAATTAATCTGCGTATATACTTGCCGAGGCAAACGTATTCCAGCATGAAAATACACTTTGATGCGGATAATTAAAGCGTTAGTACGATAATTCACTCGCTCTCAGAAGTCCCATGGTTACGACAATCTACGGCGAAGAAGGGGAGAGACGAAAGGACGACGGTCGACAATCGCCGCGCGCAGTTGAATATACTCGTTTGCATTTGATATAGTCAGACATTTCGCCGGGGTGCAAATTCAAAGATATTCGCGACTAAATTTACTTTCAAATGGAATCTCCTCTTAAAATTGTCTTTTATTTACGCCTGAATAACCGATGCCGCGCGAATCCTGCACTTTCTTCTCGTATGGATCATCAATAACAATTTATATTCAGAGACGTGTGTGTGTGTGTGTGTGTGTGTGTGTGTGTGTGTGTGTGTGTGTGTGTGTTGTGCGCGCGCGTGTGTGTGACGGTAGAAGCGCACGACTCTTCGTACCTCGGCGGAGGTGTGCAGCAAACGAAATATGCAAAACGAAAACGCACGCGGACCAAACTGGGTCGCGTTGTACTCGTATACTGATTATGAACGCACGCGACCGCAATGACGAGAGCTGGACGTGGCGCATTAATCGTCCTCAGGTCGAACGATCGCGATAACGATAAGGTGCGCGCGCACCAGTCAAACGTTTTGACGGATAATACCTTGGTCTCGCGCGGTTTAACCAGAGTTGGAAAAGTTACTTTGTAAAAGTAACTAGTTAAAGTTTTTGTTTCTCAAAAAGTAACTAATTATCGTTACAAGTTACCGACTCTGAAAAGTAACATGTTACAGTTACATTCAAAAAGTAACGAATCATTACTTTTCAGTTACTTTTAATAAAACAATATTAGCATTATAAAAAAAGATTTACATTTACATATTATATAATTTTATTTAAAAACAAAAAGTAATGCGCGCACGGAAAGAACAATTTTGCTGAATCCAGACTTGAAAATAATTTTTGTTCAATAA
>NW_012026779.1:676221-685244 GCF_000956235.1 Wasmannia auropunctata
GTGTGTGTGTGTGTGTGTGTGTGTGTGTGTGTGTGTGTGTGTGTGTGTGTGGGTGTGTGTGTGTGTGTGTGTGTTCATGTTTGAGTTGATGATAAAATCTCGATATATCTGCGTCATATAATCTTTTTATAATATATGTATATTACATTCATGATTCATTCAGGTTGGAGTTCACAAAATAAATTAGAGCAACATCTGTTCTGTGACAGCAAAAAATGATTGTGTAATTACCATAATGTACAGTCATTTTCGATGCCAAGTTATATATATTTGTTTGATGAAACTATAAATATAATTATTGTTGCTATAACGTTATGATAATAATAACTATAAAAAGGAGCTTCTAATTACAATTTTTTTAATTATAATTATAATTATTATAATAATTATGTTACCATGCAATTACAGCCACAGGTATAAAACACTTTTATCTCGGTGGAATATTTTCTCTCTGCACTGCTCTTTCGAAAACATAAATTCTATTATAGAATTTTTGGAAAATTAAATTATTAAATTAGCTGAGTGAATATAAAAAGAAGATCGCTGTCTGCTTTAATCTGAAATCGCCGCGCGAGTATCGATCGCCGAGAGCGCTGCTGCAATTTCCAATGTGGACGTTTCGTATCAGTTTCACGAGGTTATTGAATTAAAGAAGCAACTGCCCGACCCCTCTGTTATTGCAGTTCCCCGGTACGCGACTTATACGGGAAGAAACGAACTCGTCATACTGGATGCTCCATCTATGAGCGGAGAGCTCGAACGAAATTGTACAGACATGTGTACAATTTTATCGTTAATTAAATGAAATGCTACCATATGTTTAATTATAGTCCACGATAAAAGATAGGAAAAAAATGGTGATGCAAATAACGGACACATTTTGTTTCATTACGTTCGGCGACGTGTATCTCTCGTATCGTAGCATTGCATAATATCCCGATAAATATTAATTTAATTAATTTCGAAAGCACGAGCCCCCGGCTTTCATTCCGAAAGCTTATTAGCAAATGTCTACGTGATTTTAATAATTTGATGGCATGCCATAAACTGGCCTTTGTGGCGCGACATTACATACGTGAATTAATCGATAGAGCTCCGGTTTAAGGGCTATACGGACGAAGGGCCGGAATCAATTATGTTTAATCGTTCCGGCTAGTTTCCTGCTAGTTTAATGAAATACACATCTCTCCGTTTACTTTCGTTAATCTTTTACGTTACACGACATAGAGATGAGTATTAATATGTGCTGCATATTAAAACGCATGTGTCAGGAAAGGAACGGCTTTCCTCTTGCGCGTCACCCTCCTTGGCATCATACCGCATCGTTAACAAGACGTGTGTTTGCCGTTTAACGTTTATCAGATCACCAACGGGAGTGATATTACAACGTACGTTGTCTGCACTGTAATATAGGAAATGGCAATCGGTATAAATTTAAATTAAAATAAGAAGTACGGCCAAATATTTTTGTGTGCGTCCGCATATATTTGCATACTACACGGCAATACTTGAAGCTATATATAATATGCAACGGACGAAAAAGGCGAAAGGGCAAATGGTGCGAAGGAGAGAGAAACGGAAGGGAGACGAAGAGGGCGATGAGAGAGAGAGAGAGAGGGGGGAGGGGAAGAGAGAGGAGAAAGAGGAGAGGAGGGGAGCCACGAGGCTGCATCGATCCAGAAGCACCGTGTGTAAACCATCGAGCATAATCAAATTCCTTTTAGCCCGAGCTCGTGTATACGATATACCAAGGTAGTTCTGTTTTTATTCAGAACAGTCGAATCGTGCAAAAACCCGTTTATCGCTCTCGAATTAAGGTTCGACTCTTGTTATACGACGAGAGATCTCCTTTACCCACATGCTTCAATTGCCCCGTTTAATAGTAATTTTACAATTTTTTTTGAAATATGTTCCACGCGAAAAATTGCAAAACAGTAGCGACGTGTTAATGTAGGACGGTGGTCGATCGTTAATCCACGATTTTTACATTGTTTCACGAATTACTTTCCCGAGTTATCTGTCGAGCGGAGATATCCGATTTCAGATTCAAACAGATTTCTGACAAAAATATTTTAGAAAAATATAACAATTGATGACGAAGATGCTTTTTTTTTTATCATTTTATCCATGATTTTTATTATTATTTCACGATTAATTATCTGTCGAGCAAAAATATCCGACTTCAAATTCATTTACATCAGATTTTTGACAAAAATATTCTAGAGAAATATAAAAATTGATGATGAAGAAAATGCTCTTCTTTATTCTTATTCAATACAGACACCAGCTAGTACCGCATAAAATAATCAATTAAATAATCGTTAAACTAATATGATTATTCATGAGAGAAATTATTTAATTATAATCGAATAATTAATGTTTATAAAAATATTTTACAAAAATATATTTCTGAATATCTCGAATAAAATTATTTATCATTGTTTCATAATTTGAGACAATATCCCATTAATGAATTGATAAATGTTCATTTTGACGTCAGCGACTATCTCGCGGATCGATCGAAGTACGGATCGGAACTTTTGGGTCACCCTATATTTCCTGAAAGCATACCATTGGCCCATCTACTACTGCGTGCTCCAGGGTTTAATCTAACAGTGATTTATGCTTCCCAGCGGCTCTCAATAACGCTGATTCACATTACTTGCCATTGATTCTGATTAATTCTATCGATCCTGTCAACGCGTTTATTTTTTCAATTTTGCGACAAACAGTATTTCGCTCACCCGACAACGGTTTATTATTATCACTAATTGTGTTTGCTCGTCTCTGCGCGGTGCATTGAAATCATGCTGGTATTGTGTTGCGATCGTGTTACAAAGTGCTCGGTTTACATTTTGCCTCGTATTGTTAGCTTTTAAAAGAACAAACGCGCGATGGGGATAAATACATACATACTTTCGACATTACACGACTCATGCACGTTGTCGAAAAATATATTGCGCCGAGCGCGTTATTTGTCTCCCGCTTCCATTTTGATTCGACGTTTAATAATTCCACCTATCAAAATTCAAAATACAATAGTAAAAATAGTCAAAATCTTTTGAAATTCCATTATTCGTATTGTTTCTAATTCGCTAGATTTTATCAATTTAATTTTAATCGTAAACACTTTGCGTGCTATTGCATTGCGTACCTATATTTTCTGACACGTGACCTCGCACGTGACACGACGATGAGTGTCATCAAAATGAATGTTTTCGCATTTTACCTAGAAAACAATTTTTTTAGGGTACATATATCACTTTATGATTTTTTACAATGCGTTTATATGAAAGTAATTGACCACCACTGCGTCGAGACGCTACATATCCCGTTCTACGTATGAATGTGTTATGTACGCTCGGCGAATATGTCAACTGCAGTATCACGGATTTATCCTGGACTTCTGACTCTTCATCCGCTTTTTTTCCCTTTTTTCCGTTATTTTTCAATTAGTCATTTGTACAGTGAATTTTACACGGTTCGTAACGGAGATGCCGAGGGCGGTAATTCAAGCGGTAAAATGGACAAAGACGTTATCTAATCAATAGCGGCTTTCGCGGAAATATATTCATTATCGGCGGTCAAGCGGGTTGACGTGAATTTTAATCGGTGGTTATTATTTTCTAATTATGCATTGCGTTTACATGACTAACTTCAGATAACTCGGAAAGCGATAAGAGTTACAACGCCGCGGTTACGACTTTTTGTACGTACATATACGAAAATATCTTTTATCGTCACGCTGAAATTTAAACTTAAAATTTTCTTCAGTATACACGCCTATCTCTTTCTCCCTTTTCACTCGAAACACGTTTCTCTCGTGGAATCTATTTTCATTTAAGTTACAAAAGCCCATTTAAGAAGTTTGGTGAGAGGCGCGAGATAAAGAAGTGCTGGATACGAGATGATATTACGCAGATAGAAACTTTCGCGGCTATGCTAATAATATGGTGGACATACTTCACCTTTATTTATACCTGATATAACATACATTTGTAAAATTATATCCAGCAGCTGCGTGCATGTAATGCAAAAGGTCATCTATAAACTGGAAGATCGCATTTTTCAATAAAGGATTTATTGCTATACGGGTTATTAAAGAGAAAAAAAGATAAATATTAATTTACGTGTATGAAAAGCTAACTATAATAATAATACTAAAATTTATAATATAATAATAATATAATAATAATAATAATAATAATAATAATAATAATAATAGAGAATAATATAACAATAATAATACTAATATCACAAATAAATAGAGAAAAGCACCATATATGGCCGAGGCTAAATGTTGATAATATTTTTAATTTTTATTTTTAAATTTCAGCTACAGTAAATTAACTGCGTATCGATTACTTTCGGACTTTTTAAGATCGCAATCATAATTTTACGCTGAAATATTACATATTAAATTGATTTTTCACCTGTAAAGAATTTATTGCGAAAAATATTACCTCAGCCAGGATTCGAATCTGAAATCTACCGATCTTATCCGGGGCGGATGTCTTATCTATTCACTGAGGCTGTGGTAATATTTATCGCAATATTAATAAAGAGGAACGCATAGTTCAGGCGAGCGTGTGTAAATAACAACAACAATTTCAATAAGGCCGCATAATGTATACCACAAACAAACAGACAAATACTAATGTTAATACAGCAAACATAATAATATGTATAGCTGTACATAGTAATATATTACAATAATAACGGTCTTTCTCAATTTCCATAGACCGATTATAAGTCTTGTAATTGCTTGTAATGCACAAATTTTCTTCTATATAAATCTCTTGGTTTCTCTTAAATTTTTTAACTTCCTTTGAAAGCCCAACGAAGCAGTTTGCCTTCCCTCTGCTCGCCTCTCTGCTCCGCTCTTCTCATATTGATAATTAGCCCCACCCAAGCCTTGGCCTCGCAACTTCATCCCCGCTCTTCGCCGCATTTAGTGTATGAAATATTGTCGTTTATGATATCTCATTTACTCTGTGTTCGTGACATCATCGTCAGCGTTACTAAATCACAATGACGTAATTGGATATTTGGAGAAACTCATTGCTTGATTAATCTTTTTATTTTTATTAATCATTCAATTTTTCTCGAGGGGTCAACCACTACTAAAAAAAAGGTACAAGTGATTGCTAATTATGGCAATACAACACACTTTATTACTAGCTGTATTGCTATCGTATTGCTTTCGTATTGTCAGTAATATTGCCATCTATTGTCTCATGTACCGTCACCTATTACACAATATTGCCAAGTATTACTATGTATTTACAGCGTATTGCTAGTGTTGTATTGCCGCAATACTAACAATATATTCCCAAAGAAAGAAATGTACACTGATTCCCATAGTAGTGGTAGACTCCCCGATTTTTCTGCTCTTATTATATGTTACATTTACCTAACTTTTAAGCCAAATTCACACAACAAAAGATTTAAAAGTTTACGAAGTACACAATTACCAATAAATTACCAATTTTCTTCTTAATGATTATACTGAAATCCTCGAAAGTTAATCTTTCTATTTGCCATCCTTGAAAGTTTTTCTTTCATCGCGAAGAAAAAAAAAAGTCTGATTTTTCCGTGCGTTAGTTGCATACCGAAAGCCCGTGAATTGATAGGTTATCGGTGTGTTTAGGACGCATACGAATCGCCGTAGCAACGTCGGAATACATTATCACTCTGATTCGACACGCGGCGCGGCGGCGCGGTGCGGCGCGGGGCCATCGACTCGACGTCGCGGCGTATTTCGTGTGCGTGCATCGCCGCCGGGTTCAACTACAGCCGGCGCGTCGTCGCATTCGGCCGCACGGCTGCAACCGCGGCGCGTCAGAACAATCGTGACGATGCTACGCGCAGCGTCTCTACACGCCGTTTCTCGCGCGAAACGCGGAAGTCCAAAGCCTCAGAGGGATAGGTGCTGGATAAAAGCGAAATCTCTCGCACGGGCCTCGCGTTACATCGAAATTCATTACCGTTGTCATAGTAACCCTTCAGACGCGGAGAGGCAAGAGATTTTATGAAAGAGTTACATTCTACAAGAACACTTATTGAAATTCCTCTTTTTTTTTATACAATATAGGTATATACTGGGTATATACATACACATACGGAACGTTGCGAGGAAGTTTCGCACGATGAGTCCAACTTCTCGCGAAGTACTCTAACTTCAAAACCGATACATTTGTTTCGCATGCCGTTGACAATGCTGTTTTCCGTTAAATCCGCGACTTTGCAAAGTTCAAAATTGAATTACACCGTGCTTGCGGCGAAAACTCACCGGTCGCCGCCGCGCCGGTGCCGCGAGCGCGAACAAAAACAATCGCTCAGCGAAATCGTGCTCGGCAAGTCGAATAACCGTCTCGTAAAATTCGGAATCCTCGACGGACGCTCCTGGGAAATCGCCGATAATAAATCCGCTAAAAGTCGCGAAAATTTGCTTCCAAATGTCAATCAGAATAAACTTCTTTTTGAAATATAAAATTTTCTATACGAAAGTTATTTTGGAGCGAGAAAAAAATAAAAGAAAATGCATATTAATTTTTGAAAAATTTCGAGAAAAGCTGACGAAAATTTAAGACGATTTATGTAAGTTGAAATAAAATATATGAAATGACTCTGAGTAAATAACGACAAAGAATTCTAACAATCTTTTCATGGAGGTTTATTTCATGTCGAGACGCGACATGATCTGCGATATATTTCATGTTCAATCATAGTTTTTCGACGGTCCTCGCGTGTGCGCAAGGTTTATTTTCAGCATTGAATATATTTGTCCGGACGAGGAGAGAGAAGAGAAGAGAGAGAGAGAGAGAGAGAGAGAGAGAGAGAGAGAAAGAAAGAGGGGGGGAGGACAGGACGAATTGGCACGCGCGGACGCGTATTAGGACTACGCAGCGATGGGATCAAGCAAGTGATTCAAACGGTACCGATACTTTTTTCTATCGAGGCATCTCGATACGGAAGGTTAACCGCGGCCCCCGAGGTCACGACCTTCTCTTCCGTAGAATTAACCCCTTGTATTCAGAATTGCCGCGTAGAGTGGAGCTAACTGCGAGTTATTTTGACATCAGCAAGATACACACATTGTGCCTCATCAGTAATTTCGCGATTATGGGGATTCGCGTGCTTAAACGATTGTAAAATTATTTCGCGAAACATTTGCAGGATAATGTTTAAATAATAATAACATAAATATGTGATCAATATGAATACGCTAAAATATTTTTAAGGTAATTGAATTTCATATACGTTAAAAATATGTTTTATATTAAAATATAAAAAATATATATATAAAGAGCATATAAAATGAAGGAAATATAAAATGTATGAAATTTTATATTTTATATTTTCTGTGCTTTTTATAAAAGAAATAGACAATAATAAATAGAAAAAGAAATAAGTATATTTTATAGAATTATTTTGCTAGAATTATTATGACTAACAAGTTAGAGTATCAAGTCCGTAAATTAATATCATTATAGTAGAAAAGGACTTTCCGGAGCATCTATTTCTCAAGTGAGAATTATGCTTTGCAACTTTTACTCGACGCGCAACGTCGCGCAAGGAAAATTAACGTGAAGTAACGAAACGTGATGCGAGCGTAATTCAATTATTAGATCGGACAGCGATTATTCTAATGTCCGTCGATGGCTTTCGACGACGAGAGAGCCGCTTGTGAATCGATTGAAAATTACAGCTCGGGAATTGGATCGGGCCCATCGCTAGCGCCGGCCGCGCAAGCCGAGAGAGAGGGAGGGGCGAGGGGGGGAGAAAGAGAGAGAGAGAGAGAGAGGAGAAACACACGTCGGAGAGAAGCAGGGCGCATAAGTGGGGACGACGGAATGAGGCGGGTGGTAGGATAGGGGGATGGAAGATATGCGGGGGTTGAGGAGCAATGGTGAGAGAAGGGCGAGATGAGACAAAGACGGAGAGTGAGAAAGGGGTTGAGGGGAAGAGAATGAAAGGGAGGCCAGCGAAGGAAGAGAGAGAGAGAGAGAGAGAGAGAGAGAGAGAGAGAGAGAGAGAGAAGACAGAAGCCGACCGGTAGAAAGGTTATAGTAGAAGGGAAACTACTATTGGAAGAACTCTCGGACGAGGGTGGGAAGAAGAGCGAAGAGGAGTGACGGGAGCGGACGGGACGGGACGGGGTGGGGGAAGAGGGGAGAATATGGTACGAATACACACAGAGAGCTAAAAGATGAAAGTATAACCGGAGCAACACACAGTGGCTCCTAAGTCAAATAGAACATTATGTCACGTATAAATAAAGTCGTTTCCGAACTTCGGCCCGATAGATATTGCAACGTCAATAAATTATCTTCCGCCATATGAAATCGCCCCGGGGCGTGTGTACATGAGGTAAATCACGCTTCGCTTGGCGCGTTGCACAATTATCAAAAGAGTGTGTCTTTCTTACGGCGCGCGGGATTTTCACTCATGCGGAAAATTTATCGGATTATAAAGAGAGTCAGAGCAACCGTAGAAGCTACTCTTCGGAAACGCGAGAAAAATTATTTTTGCGTTCCCGCGGTCAAAGCTATATAAAAGCTTTTGACGTAAACTTGTACGTATATAATAATTGTTACCGTTTCTTGCTGATAGCAAAAAGAGATTGAGAAAACCAAACACGTAATTATTTAGATAATTATTGCTCGTATTAAAAATAGATAATGGGTACACAATTTATATATATATATATATATATATATGTATATATATATATATATAAATTTGTTTATGTATATATTATGTATATATATTATCGAGAGAGAGAGAGAGAGAGAGAGAGAAATCTCCCTTTTTAAAAAATGATTACTCTGTTTGAAGCGTTCGTAATTAGATGATTATTTAAAATATCCGGAAAATTGTCAACTTATTCAAATTTAACTGAATTTAGCTACAAATATTTTTCAATGCTACAAATATTTTTCAATATTTGCACAGATAAATAGTTAGACTTTAATGTTGCATTATAAGCTAAGATCGGAAGAGCACACGTCTGAACTCCA
>NW_012026779.1:685264-691136 GCF_000956235.1 Wasmannia auropunctata
TATATATATATATATACACACATATACACGTACACATATGTATACGCAATTGTTGCTGTCAGAGACAAACAATAAAGTAATTCATTAATTAATAAATCATCAATAAAACAAATTTATGTATACGTATATAGCGCAACTGCGATGAAGTCATTCGATTACACGTGGTATCGTTAAGGTTGCGTAAGCGTTTGAACTCTGCTCGAACGGGCGATAATAATTTATGCGTCTAATGCGGAAAGAGCGGAGGCATACGGGGCAAGTAATAAGTCAAACTTGGCGAAAATGACGTCGCTCCGCAAGCACCGGCGAACAATTAAATTATCGTGGAGGCGGAGCAGATAACGATGCACTCGAGGATGCAGCATAAACCACGGTTTATACCGCGTGGATTATGTACATGTATAACATATCACATAGACAGAGAAAGGGGAGACTATTACACACACTCTCTTTCTCCTCCCTCTCTCTTGCTCCCTTTCTCCCTCCCTCCGTTGCATCCCTCCGCGAAGCTTTCGCGCGCAAGTTCCTGGCATTCCCATGTAGAGTCGCTAGCTCTCAATTGAAAGTCGGTATAAATACAATGGACGAGCCATGTTATGTAGGTAAATGGGAATTCTGCCGTGAAAATTTCTTCCTGCTAAAATTGCGAATTCGTTGTAAGGAATGGGGGAGGGGGGGGGCGAAATAGTGACAGATTTTTTCCTCTCTCCCTCTACAAACTAATTTCAAGTTTACAAGATACGATTTTTCATTAAAAGAGTACTTTCCACTTTCAAATATACAAAAACCTTAATTAGAGTTTCCATAAGTTATGTATACGGGCTAGATTTTCGTAAAAACTGAAACTCACATATTTGTCACTATTTGCTGCCCCACCCTCAGGGGGTAAATAGTGACACCCTATGGGACAATTACAAAATACATAATTTTTAGCTCCTAATTGATCTTTTTTTTGACATTTTGATTAGATAAAGTAATTTATATTAATTTCTATACTCTACCATATGTAAATTTTTATTTATTGATAAATAATAGTAGTAACATTATTTGCTAGTATTTCTTATTGAAAATCACATTTATTCTGGATCTTGCCTTGTAACTAATCTCATATTATCCCAAATGAATTAGAAAAATCATATTGAAATATTAGAAAAGCTTTTTGACTTGTCATTATTTACTCAACTAAAAATTGTCATTATTTGTCCCAGGAACTACTTTTTCCTTTACAACTTTACAGAGAGAAATAAAATTAATATAAAAGCATAGAAATTATATCAAAATAGAGGAAAAAGATACCGTATAACACAGAATAGGTTAGATTTCATTCGATTCAACGATTCAGCAATTTAAAAAATATAACTTCAAATATCAAAAAAAGATCCAGGTTTTACCTTATTTCACGAATAAAATTTGAAACTTCTCCGCTAGCTATATTTGGCTTTTGATTTTTACGGTTTTTTCATAAGATGATTAGATGCTTGAGAACTATCTATTAACGAGTAATGGTAAAATAGATGCGGGAAAGAGGAGAAATTTAAAGTGACACTATTTGCCCCCCTTCCCTTACACGTAATTTTTGCTCGCGTGCCAGATTGCAATCTCTCGATGACAATTTACATATCTACGCATTCATTGCGTGAAAGTACTGAGATAAAAGTCTCATTTACTTTCATAAAATGAAAATGCTGTTAATGATGCATTGGTTCGTTGCACACTATTGTGTATTTATATTTGTATTTACATCATATCGATTTTGTTAACAGCAATTTGATATCAGGCTCCGCGATAAAGCAACATTTTGTCGTATTAAATTAATGTGTAACATAAATACGGCATATAATCTTCTCCTCTGTTGTAATTATCATTAATAAATTATTTGAAAGCTAAAATCCTAACACACGTTAGTGTAAATTATTGAACAACATCAATAGATTACTGATAATTTTGACATTTGTTGTATTATTTGTGTATGTATCAAAATATGAATAAAATAAGTATGAAATATTTCATAAATTATTGATTTTTTGCTAAACTTATTTTAATATTTCTTATAATCATTATTTTTGCAAAATGATTAGAGGAATTATATTTTATTAAAAAATTGATTTAAAAAGTTGAGTTGCTATTTGAAATTTTCATGCTTCTATGCACAACGAAAATACTGCTACTACATTACGTATCTCCTATAAAATCTTAGTTTTATTTTTTCCTGTTATTTAGAATAGCAAAGATATTTAAAGCAGTAACTTGAATTAGATGGAGTTATCTGCGTGATATATGTACATGTCGGAGAAAACAGAATAGTTATAACTATAATGCGATAATCAACTATAATGTAACTCTTAAAAAGTACCTGCAATTAGTTTTAAAATGTCATAAGAAATGAAAATTATTTTGAAAATCAAAATATAATCATTACGAGATGAAAATTGGATATATTGACATTATTTTATTAATTTTATATAACTATAGTAATGAAACAGCAAAAGAGAAATAAAAATTATAATTATATTTATATATATAATAATAAACTATGACAATTATATTCTTTCGGTTTAGACAAACATTTATCTAAAATCAGTCATTACGCCATAATGACATACTATAACACATTTTCGCTATCAAAAATATATTTTTTTCGTTTAAAAACTACTTATATTACTATTTTTTTGTACTCTATCCTGTCATATTTTGATTGACAGATGATTAAACATTTTTGTGTTTTCTTAAGTATTTCATACTACTTATTTATTTATTTTTACTACAACTTCGTAATAGTTAAAATGTCTATTTTCTATTTCTCTTCAATTTTTTAGTAACGGGTACTATTTTTTTTTTAAGTATATATACATATATATGTATATTTATTTACTGTTGAATTCACGATTTATCTACGCAAACGATAATATTGCTAACGAACGATATAAAATTATTTTATTTTTTGAGCGATTCGATGTCTCTCCATAATTCACACGATGTATATCGAGATATATGTTTTTCTTTGCAGGACGAGGTGCTGACGATTTCAGAAAAAGTAGTCGTCCGCGTGCACGACCTAGTCACATGGCTTTCACCTACGTTGGAATGGTCGTGGGGCCGGGAGGTGTCCTATCCGACGAGCCCGATGTCGTCCCCGGAGACCAGCCCGCTCCGATACGAGATGCCGCAGCCGCAGGTACTGACGGATCCGGGGATCGACTTCTCGGACGTCGAGAAACAGCAGAAGGAATACGAATGCAACATCAACTCCTTGAAGAAGTCGGACAGCTTCCAGACGAAGGTGGTGGTGCTCTCGTATCCCAGGTACTGCCGTTATCGGGCGCTCCTACGTAGACTCGAGGGCGCCGAGCCCTCCTGGCTGTGCTCGTCCATCGCGGCGGCGTTGGGAGGCTTCACCGCGATGCCGGGCACCAGGGTGCTCTTCTGCAGGGACACATTCGACTATCCGGATCTCGAGACTCACGAGCTGCTGTGTAATCACTTAGGTATGCACACAATTGTATCGATTATTTAATTTTAAACTGGAGAAAAAATCCACGATTCAAGTTCGCAAAAAGATATTGCAAGAGGAATTTCTTGCGCATCTGTTTTTCTTCTTATTACATCGATTACATACTTTTTGAGAAAAATTATTTCGATTGCGAAAATATTTGTATTTGTCTGTTCGTACGTGTTTAACTGGATACTGGTATTTGTGTGTTTAACTTGTATACATATGGTAAAGACGTTCGTAACATACAACCTTAGAGTTTTGTTTACTTTACTTTTGTTTACTTTACTACGAACGTATTATATTACCTTACTACGAACGTATTATATTACGTGTAAGATTATACGTAGATACTATACATAGTACGTTATTTATAAAATCTAAGCGCTGACGCATCATTATTAACTACTTACGTATGTACATGCCTTGTAAGTATCTTTCGAAACATGAAATACCAATATATACTGCAATTACAAAACGCTGATATGCTTTTGATACTGGGAGCTTATAGCGATGTTTCAATTGTAATTATTTATTACCAATAACTGACCACACAATATATCTATCAATATATCTAATATCCGCAAACACACAATATATGTATAATCGAGCACCTCAGGCGTGTAACATATCTTTACATTGAAAATAATTTTTCTCGAAATACGCGCAATTAAAAAGATTTATTTTCTACTCTTTTTGTTCATTTCTCTTTCACAAGGAAAATTGCTTTCTATAATTTATTAATTATAGTTTATTAAATATCCTGTACAACTTTGACTTGAGAGTTTTTGACTAAGCATTATTTTATCGTAAATAAATAAATAAAAAAATATATAATTTGACGTAGAAAAAGAGATACAGAGAATACAGAGAACGGACTTGCAAAGGAAATTTTAGAACGTTTCGATCGGATGTATTTCAATCTTCCTTCTCTCATTCATTCGTAAATTAATACAATACAATTAATATTCTGCCGTTTCAATAACGAAATAAACGAATCGTAATCAATATCTTTGCGATATAAATGAGCAACGTTAACATAGAGCTTTTGTGCGCAATGATATCTTTTAAGGCTTCGCCCGAATCTCTCGCGGTAAATAAATTTACAATTCACGCATTTATACGTCACAACGCGCGTCGAGGCGGGGAGGGGGGGGGAATCCGAATGTATTATATAAAGCAAGAAATGAGCGATATTATTTTCGATTCTCGCTCACATACCTCTCTGTGTATATTCGTTTGAATACGAAACGCAAGAATATAATATAACACAAAGATACCGATCGGCAAAACATAACAGAGCGCGGGGTTCGCTCGCTTAACAAACACACACATACGTAACACGAGTGCAGTGCCGACGCTGCCGGCGACCGGCCCGCGCCGGCGCTGGGAAAAAAAAAACAGTTTGCGCGGCAGCCGGCACGCTGTCTCATTGGCGCCGCGCGCGCCGCGCGCTCGATCGCGGAAAACAATCCCTGAAGGATGATGTAATCGAACGAGATTAAGGGCCCCAAGCGGCGCGGCGTGACGTGGCGCTGAATAGTTATACAGTTAGGCCTAGAGATTCCGTTGTACGGGATAAAGCCTCTCTCGCGCGGCGAGATCGAATCCCACCGTCTCGTCGCACTCGTCCGTTTGTTTCCCCGCGACGCATCGCGGTCGCGGTCGCGCGCGTAATTCGACACACATTCGAGCGAGGCGGGCGAGATGCGCGTGCACGCATGATCCTGCGCTGACGACGACAATTATATTTACTCGCGTGCATTCGCGTCCGACGTGCCCGAGCATCGCAACCGAGCGAAAAAAATCGGCCCTCTCCTGCCCTTTTTGGCCCCACGTGACCACTATTGACGTTCGTGTCGAAAATCCGATCCGCCGGTTAGTGCGTATTTCTCTCTCCTCCCCCCCCCCCTCCCTCCTCCTCCCCCTTCCTCATTGTCCGGCTTCGATTGGCCCCGATCGAATTGCGGGTTTTTTGTCGCGATCCAAGTGTGGATTTTTTTTTGGTCGCGCGATCTGGCTGATCGCCAGCGAGGAGAGACGCTTTATCGCGATATGGTATATATCCGTCCGTGCATCGGAACTACGTAGACGCGAGTATTGTGTGTGTATGTATGTGTGCGAGTGTGTGTGTGCGTGTGCGACGGGTGGACAGTAGTGCAAATAGTACAGTCCGACGAGCGTGAACTTGTACGTACCACACACGATCCGAGTCCTCGTCGACCGTACACGCGTTTCGCGTATCGCGGAAACGGCGGAAAATAGCCTGCCTCGAGAGTACGACTGATTAGCAGTTGTCGCCGGACGACTAGAAGAGTCTAGAAACGCGGAATTCATCGGTTGACGATTTCCGCCGGACCAGAGGAGATCCCTTCTCCCCCC
>NW_012026779.1:691156-748336 GCF_000956235.1 Wasmannia auropunctata
CCCCCCCCTTACCGTTTCCACCGATGATGCAGCTACGGCTCGACAACGAACTGAACGAACCCCCTGTGACGACGTGTTTGTTTTGTCCACCGCCGGCCGCACGCTCGTCGCGTTTTCGCCAACACATTACTCGTCATCCACGGAAAAAAACTGTTGCTATCGCCCGAGGATTATTACGATTGTCACGTGACTGTCAATAAACTCGCAATCTTGAGTGCCCGAAACTTCACGACGGAGACAATGGCCATTGTGATGAGAATCCGAAATAATAGAGTGGTGTATCTGAACATACCCGGTAAGATATACGGTGAGATATTTTTATGAGGAAATTTAATTTTTTTTTTTTTTCTAATAAAAAAAATCCGGATCTCGTATGCGCGTGGATCAGTTCCGTTGAAAGCGTATGTCGTGTCGCACATATTGCCAACGTAACATTAACAACGCACACGTAATAATTTTTAGCGTCAAGTCTATTTTTAGAAAAATAGTTAACGTAAATTGAGCAAAGTACGAGCTAACGTCGAGTCGTTTGTAAGGCATTTTTCGAACACGCTGCACAATTTTTTTCCCAGTTTTTTTTTCCGCAAACGCGTAGATTGTTGTTATTGATGATCAAAGTTAATAACTGGCCCAATTTTAACCACGTACAATTATTACGCATTAAAAATCATCTGTGTGCGTCGTACTACATGTAATTTTGTGATCAAATTATCATCGATATCGCTCGGTATTGATGGAGATTGAAACTGCAACGGTGTAATTTCGTAAATATTGCTTAGATAATTATAGTATATACTCAATTTCATAAATATTGCTTAGAAAATTATGTACTCATGCGATTAAATGGATGAAAAAAACGAAATTCGGGCTAGATTTTATATAACGTGCAAACTTTGTCGTGAACATTAGATAAATGATTAAGTTAATAAAATTAATAGATCAAAGTGAATGATTGATCGTATTATAAAGCAAGTTATTACTAACGCAGTCGTTTCGAGATGTTCCTTTGTTTACTGATGACATTGTTCTACATCGAAATAAATAAATATTTTCTCGACCTTGTTATGAATCACTACGAGGTATTCAACAGGTCGCGTCTGCTTCTCGTGTTCACGTATCTTACTATCGTGCTTACGGTATTATAACGTTTCAAACAATTATTTTGCATGAAATCCCTACGTTTTTTTAATTCGTCGTGTGTACCTACGTACTTATAATAATGTTACGTACATAACTACATTGCTTATATCTTAAAAGATTATAAAAATATTATTAAAAGATTAATTTTCCATAACGGTGGCATGCAAGCATGAAAGCTAGGAATGAGCTAGTTATTTTTTAATAAAAATTACATCGGTATCGTTATTTTTAAGTAATTTTAATAGTTATTTTATAACTGATTATTTTAAATGATTATTTTAAAATTAATAGGTATCTGATTTTAATTACAATTGAAGCAAAATTTGAGTTTTTTTGGAAATATTAGATCTACAGAAAATTCGATATATATATATATAATACATTTTTTCAATAAATAATATTACATACCACAAGAAATATGCTGACAAGAAATATAATAATGGTCGTTAAATATAACTCATAGACTTATCGTATACAGGGTGTTCATAAAGTATCGGATCCCCCCTCTATCTCAGAAAATACTAACTGGATTTGTATTTAAAATTTTTTTATCCAATTAGTATTTTCTGAGATAAAGGGGGGGGGTTCGATACTTTATGAACATTCTGTATAAGTATATGTATAAATCTATGATGTAACCTTTTTTTTTACAGGACTGCGTTCGAAAACATCACCCGAGTGCTCCTGTGTGGATCGTTTTTATTCTTTTTGTTCATGTAATATTGAGTAACGATAAAGTAATACACGGAGATGTTTTCGAACACAGCCCAGGCTGATATCTCATCGTATGATAAATCTTTTGCAAACGTTGATTGGCTATACATGACAGTGAAATTTCTGAGTTGTTAGAAATTCTCATTCTTGTAGCCCCATTAAAGCTTTCGAACATTTGTCGTACGCAGTAGAGACAACAATATCAGAATACGGCTGAAATAACTGATTAACTGTCATTTTTATTAATCGGTTAATAGTTATAACAGTTACAATTTGATAACAGTTATTTAAGTAGCAGATACAAAAATATCGCCCATCCCTAATGAAAGCTTTTTGTGATTGTTCATTATAGTACATTTTACAAATCTTTTTTTTTTTTTAAATCACGTCAAGTTATTAAAAATTTAAATTTTGTCATTGAAGAGAGAAAAGATCAGAGAGAAAGCGGGTCGAAATGTTTTGAAGTCATTGTTCTTATCGTCAATAATAAACAATTCTCATATACGATTGTGAATCAAAACATTCGTTATTACGATAAATATTTATACATATATCATGGTTGACATCTGGTCTTCTTTTTGCAATCAAAACATTAAAATTATATGCAAAATTCAGAAAAATAGTTTAACGTGTCGATGATTTGTGATTTTTTCAGCACCGAAATTAAAAGGCAGACCGCGAAGAAAGCGTAAAAAGCGCAGCGCTTCGCCGGGTGAATCCTCGAACGAGAGCGAAGCCTCAGTGGCTTCGACGTCGAGGAGCTCGTCGGCGATCACCAGTACCAGCTTGGTGATACCCACGGTCGGGAGGCCGCCCTCGTCCGCGGTACGGCGGAGCGAGAGGAAGACCAGCGCGGAAGAAAAGAAGTTTATCACCGACGTGCAGAGTTTTATGAACTCTCGGGGTACGCCGGTCGGAAAGATGCCACTGCTGGGCTACAGGCAGAGTCAGTATCTTGTTATTCTCCTTCGGATTTCCTATCCGATGACCGATCTGCCACCGGAAGGGCAGACCGATTTCTTTAATTTTTCGAATTTCTATATCCGCGCAATTCCCGACAGCGATTTGGCTGCCAGACTGCAGAGAGCTAAGACACAGCAGGGTTTCCTTCTCGCAAAATCTAGACTCGCAATCGTCCCGTGTTCACGCGATCCCTATTCCCTAACGATTTTTTTCTCTTTTCTCTTCACAGTCGATCTGTTCCTGTTCTATACGAAAGTGCAAATGCTCGGTGGTTACGACTCCGTCAGCGCTGGCCGCCTTTGGAAGACCATCTACGATGATATCGGTGGTAACACGGGGTCCACTAGCGCGGCAACTATTACACGTAGACACTATGAAAGGTGAGGTATTTCAGCGCGAATTCTCATCACGATTATCTTTGAGCGTTAATATCTCTGTTACAGAAATCCAATTTTAATACTGGAAATCACTTATTTTGAGTATTAAAGCACCCAATTTAGTACTTTTAATACTCAAAATAAATAATTGATCGCTGCATTTCAGTATTGAATTTCTCTTATTCAAGTAGCATTCAAATTCTAATGAGATTTTTTTTTATTGCAGATTATTATTACCTTATGAAAGGTATCAGCGAGGTGAAGAGACAAAAGTGAGACTGAACCACGGACGACGTACCAAGAGTATGTCTGAGGATTCGGACATCAAGGAGGAACCGAGCGATTTGTATTTGTCAGAGACACCTCCACCTGTAGATGCAATTCCCGCGACTACACCGCCCTTACAACCAATAATGTCAGCGACAACGGTAAATGGCATTAATTTAATTGACATTGAAACCACCGTACGTACTTACCGAAGCTCAAATATTAACGTTACATCCTTTCTTACAGACCTTACTTTCGAGTGAAAAACCCAAAGCCGAAACCGGCAAGACGTCCTCGTTACGTAGCGTGCGAGTGAAGCCAGACCGCCTGAAATCCTTGAATACAATAATTGCCAATAACGCGACACCTTCCAGCCAGCAAGCTAGCCAACTGCCAAGCCCACCGCCATCCTCCAACACGTCTATCTCAACGCCCAACAGCACACCCTCCACAACGCCGACGAATGGTACCAGTAACAATCAGAGTGTCTTGGAGAGGCAGCTCAACAGTCCTTTGATATCTCAACAAGTTCCACCATCGTGTTCGCCACCAGGCTTGCCCGTGACTAGTGTAGCAACGAACGCGTCGACGGTTGTCACGCTAACGCCTCCGCCTGAGAAAGATATGAAGGAGATCAAGTTGGATCCCAAGCAGACAACTCTGCTGGCGCAGGGCAAGGAAAATATACCATTGTTCGGCGGCGAGAAATTCGCGGAGAAGACGATGGTGCCACCGGTATCGAGATCGCCCGAGGTGATCGACCTTGAAAACGAGAGCGACACGAGTCGAGACAAAATAATCATTCCCAGCTTCAAGAAACGCAAGCTCGAGATTTTGCGCGAAGGCGGTCTCGAGGTTACCGCCGTCGATCTGGAAGCACGGCCGAGTGTGATTCAAAGTAGTGTCATCATGTCGCCGCAGCAACAGCAGCAACAACTGCAGCAGCAGCAGCAGCAGCAGCATCATTCACCATCCTTGCCGGCTACAATGAAATCCAATGAAGAGAAGCAATCGTCGGTCTCGCCATATCCGCTTCCAGTCACGCCCAATTCCATTCCCAAGTTGATATCCGTCACCGTGACGCCCGACATAGGGCACATGCTACCGTCGCCGCAGGAGCATCACAATCATCCGCCGCGAGTGTCGGCGATTAAGCAATTACCGGCTCATCATAATAATAACAATATCAGCATGATGAACAATAACAACGTGGCGAACAGTCGGATAATAAATCTCGGTAGCTCGAACAACACCGCGCTGCTGCAGCTGTACGCAAACGCGAACGTCATGCCATCGACGATGTCTGCGCAGCAACAAAATCATCGTTTCGTTCCGCCAAATATTCCGAATGGCAGGTTACTGCCGCCGAAGGTGACGCAGTCGAGATCGATATTTGTGCACAATGAGAGGACGGTTTACGGAAATCCTAAGGATATTATTCTTACCTCTCCACCAAAATATCCTCCTCCGCATCAAGCACAGCAGCAACAGCAACAGCAACATCAACGCTCGCAACATTCGCAAATGTGCTCCAGCAACGACATTGGACACGGAGGAGGCGTTCTCGATTTAACGCAAAAGTCTAGCGAGAAACCGGCGTTCCCTAGGCCCAGTCTAGAAATAGTCAGAGTACCTGTAGTGCAGAGGCCTAATCCGTTGAATCTGGACGTGCGGAATTCGCCTGTGGCGAAGGACAAATTGCCGGACAGACCCGCCGTCGACTGTCCAAAGCGAATACCACCCTTCGGCTACCAAAGTGTAATCGACAGTCGGACTATTGCGTCGAACAACCTCGAGATTACGCTAGTGAATCCCAAGCACAAAAACAATCATCATCTCATACCACCTCACGTTCAAATACCGAGTCCACCTAATAAGAACAGTGCGATAGGAACGATAGGTAGTGCGCAAAGGAGGCAACAACAACAACCGCAGCAGCAGCAGCAGCAAATGAATGGAAAGTATACGGTGAGAAGCGAGCCGGTTTCGCCGTACACCCCGAGAAAGCCGAGTCATCCCATCATACCGAACATACCCAATTTGAATCATCTGAATCACAGTGGAAGTCCGTTTCCTAGAATGCAGGCAACGACATTGCAACAGCAGCAGCAACAGATGAGTATTGATAGGAGGAAAGCGGCTGCGGAGGCCGGCAGGGATAATCAACATCGTAGGATCAGCGAGGGCGAGAAGTCATCTTTGGCAGCGCAACAGCAGCAGCAACAGCATCAGGAATCCAGGCAGGGCGAGGCCGGGCGACGACACAGTTTGCCCAGCATACCATCGGGATTTGTGCCTACGGTGCCGCAAAACAATTCCGCCGCCTATCCGTTGCCGTCGCAACTGCCGCCGAACGCGTCCGGCAAGTTCCTACCAATTCTGGATCCCATGTACTACTCCGCGTTCTACAACCCTCTGTTCCCACCGCCGATTCCGCCCAGGGGCGCAGCTACTGCGTCGTTTTTACCGCCGGAATTTAGCGCGTATTACAAGGAATTGCTCGCTTCCTCGCAATCAAGACTGACGGGGATGGCGGGGCAGCCGCCGCATCAACAGCCGGCCGCCCCAACGTCTAAATAGACAATGGGATCTCAACATTTTAGGGTTTCCGGCATAGCGAAAGATGCTTTGACTACTAGAGAGACAAGGATCCGTCGGACTTCTTCGCTGTCGAAATGAATATATCGGCGAGTGAAGCGATATAATGATTAAGAGTGATGCGCGGTTCGTTCAAATTATCTATATTCAATTTATGTTGTTTTTCTTCGATTTAGAATAACGACAAGACGAAAAATTATTCACAGTGTTTGTTCGTGATAGAACAAATATGATAATCCTGTAGAGTCTCGCACAAAGAGTAAAATGAAATGTCGATCAGATTAATGTAGATTTTAGACGGCTATGTCTTTATTTGAAATTATTTAATTATTCACATCATACGTTCCGTTATAATTAATTATGAATGTTTCTGATGGATGATTACAGAAATATTCATAATGCGTCTGATGAGAGGTACAATATTATGTTGACTTTATTGCCCGCATAACATTTTGTTGTTTACTCGAGATCAGAGGTGCAGATTTAATATAATTAATATATAATAATTAATATATGTTATATCAAATAAATGCGGGCGCATTGCAAGTCTACTTCGAAACTAGATTCTCTAATTCGTCCAAGACTCTGGAGGATTATCAATATTAAGAAAAAGATCCTGTGATAAGAGTGCGACACAAAATGTATTGCTATTCAAGGAGACAGTCGATGGAATCCACAGAAAATCGTTATTTTTATATGTTTATTTTATATAAATTGTTTACGCGCGTTTTTTGAGTTTCCAATTGATGTTATAAGACAAAATATTCTGAATTGGAAGCTTGCTGCACTGTCTCTACCACGCTAGGAGCTTCCGAACGTTTCGTTCCCTGAGACTAATTATTTTTTTCTTTTCTTCATACATTCAAGTACGTATATTTCGAGTATTTCGTTATAATTAATTTCAAGCTCATCGTTTCTTTATTTTCGGTTTTCGTTTCGCAAGCGCATATACTTTAGATTTATTTTGAATGCACTATGTGATAAACCCGATGCAAAAAAAAGAACAATGGCGAACATTTAGCCGGCGGATCATCGGAATGTATAATTGTTTACTGTGTGTAACGGGGTAAATCTTATGTAGTAAACGCTCGCGAAAACCCTACTGTACTGTATAAGCTAGACAATTTTCATTATAATAAAAATAAAAACAAGAACTCGTACACTCGTACACAATCACGTACACCGCTCTGTAGTCACCTCTAACGATATAAGCGCACGCATGCAATGTTATAAGCAGCGACATGTATATAATGTATATAATCACGTAAATCATTAAGCTAGACAAATCCTACATTTATCTTTCAACATTACGTAAGGAAAGTTAAGTTTAGTAAGTGTACACAGGCTGTCTTGCTCGTGTGGCCAACGATTGTCGTATCGCTGTTTCCTTATTAACGAGGAACGAAAACGATATTTTTGCCGAACATTTCCGATGGTCTCTTTTTTCGCACGGAAGACATTTGTGACGATCTTTCTGTTCTCTAATGCCGCGTCGACGCGGGGGAGCGCGTAGCATGTGAGCTTTTTCGTTTTTCATATTGGTCTGTAAAAAAAAAGCAACGGAACTGTGCAATCGATTGTAATTGTCGCGCGATCGCTATCCAAACGTGATCGAACATCGCGGGCCACAATACTTTGAAAAACAGATTTAAAAAAAAATTATCGACGGTATATCCATGTTAAATGTAGACATATTGATAGAATTTGTTCGTTTTAGGATACTCTGATCAAAAAAAAATATTAATAAATATGAGAATAACGTTTAAAGCATTCGTAACCCTAAGACGTACAAGTGGAAGAAAGATCCGTTTCGGATCGTTCTGGCGAAAAAAAAGAAAATCAGATTTCTATATTGATGTCTTTCAAGAGTATGAATTGTTCACGTTTTTTCGGATGGTTCTTTCGTGATAACAAAAAAGGCGTTCCGGCGCTGATTGCGAGACCGCGGCTGATTAACAATAGCCTTCCAGTGGTATTCAACGAGTCGAGAGAGAAACGGGAATTATCGAATTATAGACAGGCGCGAGGGTCACAGGCACGAAAGACACGACAGCGCGCGAGAAACGGCTACCACTGTTGTTATTTTTGTAAGACCGCGGCTGACTTCCGGCGACCCGGGCGCGTCGCGACCAAACGGCCGTCGCGTCGCGTCGCTTTTTTCGACATGGTGCTATGCGACGAGAGAAATTCTATTGTAAGTCTTTTTCGAAAATTTTAAACGGGCGTTGTTGGGTACCAGTGGGATCTCTGGCGCGATCGCCCGAAAGAACTACATACACACAATCTTAAGATAGATCTTCACGTCCAAGTCTGATAAACGTATACAAGAAACAAGAAGTTAAAGGGACTCCACGGGTTCTAGCGTATGTATAAATTTAAGAGGAGAGGAGAATAATCGAGTGTACCGGATATCCGTTACGATTGCGATTCGCGGGTAATATCGCGGGGCCTCGTACAGCGGCGAGGAGGAGAGCGAAGAGGACGGCAAGGCGAACGTTGTCGAGTCTCCGCAGAGAGGGAAGGGCTTTTACGAGAATACGTGCCATAAAAGAAAAAAAAACTGATTAGATAGCGACTACGGAATCGAACGATGGCAAACGGTCGTTTGTACATGGCTTTTGACGAGCCCGTTAATAGTTCGAGAAACTAAAAGAAGGTAGACGCGAATCGAGAAGAAAAAAAAGAGAAAGGTGTATAATAATAACAATGTGCAAAGAATTCCACGTGGAAGATTTTATATGATTTTTCATTTATATTCTGTTACCGCGATTGTTTTGTAAATCTCGAGTCCTTTTTTTTAGCGCGCATGCGAGTGTACAGGATAAACGTGTCGATATGAGTGAGTGAGTGAGTCTCGCGGGAAGAATCTTAGAATGTTTCGAGAAGAGTCTACGATTGTTTTCGTTTTTTTTTTGCGAGTTTTCTCTTCATTTTTGTATACTTAGTAGAGCGATTTTAGCATAACCCTCGTTTTCCCACTTTAATAATAGTAATTATTATGATACAAATATTTTTTATTATATGGGCATTTCAGTTCCTAAGTTGGAAATAAAATATCTACTATAAAACGGGCTTTCTTATTGCGAATTGAACACGTACCAAGTGAGAGTGAGTCTGTCGTGTATATCTGCGATCGTAAGAACGCATTTTTCTCCTTACAATTAGATCTTTGCCAAAACACTATTAAAGACGGCAGATTTTTATTCCTAGAAAAGATTTACCAGCACCTGCTTCCTTTCTCCTCCCCTTCCCCTTCGATATTCGCAGGCGAAAATGAAGATCGGAGAATCGTAAATCGAATGTAAGGGGAAAGTGACGTAAACGGAAACTTCTAGGAAGCGTAAATTGAAACAGTAGAACGTAAAAGAAACGTTTCAAAAGATAAACGCCTTTGTTACGTCTCGCTGTTCCAATTTACGCTTCCTAGAAGTTTCTTTTACGCTTCACTTTTCCCTTACACTCGTTCCGACTTACATACGTTCCGATCTTTATTTTCGCCGGGGTAAGTATATATGTATATACGTTTATAGATTAATTATTTTCTGGAGTTCTCAAATTTCTTTCTACTTTCGGAGAGAAAACAATAATTTACAATTTTTCTTACTATAAATTTATAGTACAATAATTGAGAAGATACTGAAATTGAGAGATTTATTTGTATTATACATTGAGAAATACACTAATAATTTGAATATTTCTCGTAATACAGTCGAACCTCGATAACTCAAATCTCAAGGGAAAAGCTAAACTTTTTGAGTTATAGTTTTCGACTTACGGAGGCTTTGTACAAGAATTTATAATTTTCCGATTAAAATGGCTTTTAAAAGAAAAAAAATTCAATATTTGACAGTGAATTATTTATTGGATATAAATAATAAATGTAATCGTAAAACAAATACCAAGCTATTACTCATGGTTATACATTATAGCTACAACTTTGAATTATAGAGGCAGCGACAATTATAGAAGTTTGACTTATAGAGATGAACTTTGATTTGTAGGGATCTGGCTGCTTTAAATTCGAGTTGCAGAGGTAAAATATTACATCTAAATATCTGACAAATAATTCGAGTTGAGGTATATTTTATTTCTATTTATGGCGGTTTTCCGCAGTGGAGCGGAAAGGATCGAATGAACAAAATTTTCGTCTTATAGAGATTTTCGAGTTGTAGAGGTTTCAGTTATTGAGGTTTGACTAACAATAATATTTCTTTTTATTTATTTTAATTGTATCTCCATCTTATTGGCAATTCATACGTGCATGTTATTATTAGAATCGTGGATGCTAATTGCTCGCTATGCGCGAGACGGAACGTCGAAGCGAACGTGTGTTTCAGTGTCTCGCGGAGATCGCAGAGATCTCGCGGACGAGATTGGTAAGAAATTAAGATGCCAGAATGAAGTTTTACTCATGAGAAAGTATTATACGCGCTGTTCTCCGTGGGTAACGCTCTCGTCGTAATCGAGAGGCTGCTTCCCATTGGTCCGGCCGTCAGCGCGCGACGTTATGAACTCGGCGAAACGATGGAAAAAAACGAAAGGAAAAAGAACCGCGAAGCACTGCGGCGCGGAATGCACGCGGAGCATATGTGCCGCGAAATTTAAAATCTCTTTACGGCGGCCATAAACCGATAACCTGTTTAACCAGTCCGGCCGATGGCGGACTACGCGGACATTTTACCGTCGTGCAAAATCATTCCTATTCCGTTTTTTTTTACCGTCGTTTCCCTTTTCTCGTTTCTCTTTTTTTCTCCCCCCTGCTCCGGCGATCTTTGTTATCGTTACGGGATATCTCGAAGCATCAAGCGTTCACGAGCCTGTGCGATTTCACTGACAAATATATCACGGGATCGAGAGATGATCGCTTTTCGGTAACTACATCGAACGCTTTTAATCCTCCGTGCACAGGTATATGGGGTGTGAAATAGCAAAATTTAAACTGCTTAAATTTAGTTCGTAAGAAATAGTATTATTTTTGTTTTCTTGTTTTAAAAGATTAGAGTTTATTATTTTGTTTTATTCTTATATCTTAAGGAACAAGAATCGATGTTATGACAGTCGAAATTATTGTCGTATGAAATTAAGTAATTAAAGTGAAATAATAACATGGGATAGGTATATACATGAGATGGTACGGCATGTTGATTTTTTTCACCTGCACGGAGGATTAAGATCGTAAAGCGTTAGGTTTTCCGCGACGAACAATGTGCAGTCAGTCGGAGGTTTTTCGTTTCGCGACTGTCACTTGTCTCCTTACAGTCCGGACGGTTTTAATTATAATTGCTGATAGGGGTTACAGGTGAAGATCGAAGCTGGTGGTCCGCTTGACTTTACGAGCAATGCGCGAGATACGGATCTACTGCCCAGTGAAATGTCGCAGAGAACGCTGCGCGCCGCGGATGCGATGCGAGAGTGCATTCATGAACAGGTGCATATATTCACGGGCGTATCACTGCACATCATCTCTTGAAGAATTCGTTCGAGGCAGCTCAAAATTTAGAGAAATAGCTTATAATAAATAGATTATATTTCTTAATTTATGTCATAATAAAAAGACGTTCCATAACTGTCAGTCTTATATACAAGATATAATACATATAATCAAGAGGGAATAATAATTTTATAATTATAACAAAAATTGTAACAAAAAAACACGTCATAAATTTTAATTATTTTAACTTAATATTCATGTAGCGCTTAATATTTAATATTCAGCCACAGAAATGATTACAATAATAATTAATGATCAATGTGGAAACTAGTTTTGATATTTTTGTCATCTTCGATCTCATCGTAATTATTTTTATATTAATTGAGCAATTACGAACATTTTTATAAGTAACGATAAAGGAAAAAAAAGGCTAATGAAAGTCAAGCGCGGTATTTGGTGCGCAAATAATTCAGACAATCTTTAATAATACTTAAACAGAGGACGTTTCTCTCAGGTTCGAGCCATCTTCAGCAATACAAAATCATCTCATAATCAGATGATGTCTTCTTTCTCCGCACAAAAGACAAGGGTTATGGATTAAGTGTCAATCATGTTCGGTTAGTAGGTCGAATAATCTTAAAAATTAAGACCAAATGTGAAGAGAACGAAGTCAATAAAATGTATCGTGGAACGCAACATATTAATAAATAAATATAAATAAGAAAAATTTTTTTAAATCAAGAAACAGTCAAAGAATAAGAATATTAAAAACCGAGGGGATAACCACTCAGAAAATATATGTACACCTGGACTTCTGACTTCAAGACTTCACCGGACTTCACGGACTTTATCGGACTACACCGGAATTCATCGGACTTTATTGGACTTCGTCGAACTTCACTAGACTTTTATGGATATACGGTTGCCACTTTTCGGGTCTCTGTCTGGAAACATCGGCGAAATTTTTCAACAAATTTCCAAATAAATGTTAATGTTCGGACATTAAGGGCTTTTAAAGAACTCGATCAAAGTTGATGACTTTTTTTTTCAAATTGGACTATTTTTATCGGACTACGTCGGACTTCAACGGACTTCAGCGGAATACGTCGGACTTCAATGGACTTCAGAGGACTTTGCTGGACTTCATCGGACTTCAAGGAATTCAATGAAATTCAACGAAATTCTGACAGGTTGTACACCGGAATTCAAGAGTGGTTACCCCCTCGTTAAAAACTGTATAAATACAAATGTAAATTAGTTCAGAAAATTAAATGTTCTTAGTCACAGTCAGTATAAAAATGATATAAGAACGAGCAACTATGATTTTTATAAGATTTCTATTGTTTTTCGGCTAATTTTACTATCGAATCGACAAAAAGTCGGAAAACATACGGAAAGAACGATTTTGTTGAAAGATCTAAAAATTTTGCTAAAAACAGATCTGAAAATAATTTTTTGTTGAATCATCAAAATAATTTGTTGGAATATTAAAACTGATAAGCATTGCATAAAATGTTTTGATATTCTAGCAATCACTTTGACTTTCGCACAAAATTATTTTGATTATTGAACAAAAAATATTATCAGATCTGGATTCAGCAAAATTGTTCTTTCCTGCACAGTAGATACATGTACATATACCAAATGCTATACATATATACGATAAATTGGATAGAAATCTTATAGAAATATTCCACAATTATCCAATTAATACGAAAACGATTATGACGAAGTTAAATATCAATTAATACATTGATATATCGATTTGGCTAATCATTTTTAGCTTGGGCAGACACGAATATATGCAAAGTACCTATATGACACAACTTGCCTCATCTAAGCTTAATTTTTATTAATTAACTTTGAACCGTTTGTGGCAATTGTGAGCGAAGAGCGAGTAAAATGGCACCCTCCCATCGTAAGACAGATTAAATGCCAGGTAAAACAAGCCATCTCTCTCTCTCTCTCTCTCTCTCTTGTATTGACTTCCGGCTTGCTAGGATGGTCTTTATTATTTAGAATTAGGCGATTAAAGTACACGAACGCGCACGCGAGTGTCGATCCTCGCACAGACGCACGCGTGCACGCCGAGCTATGATTCGGACGATAGGAGCAAAATTGTGTTTACCTCTCCATACTCTCCGATGACAATCGGCAAACACACGCGGCCGCTGTAGTATTGTCGCGCATCACCGCATGCCAAACTGCCCCTATATAGAAAGTACACTGCGGGATCGCATGCAGATAGATCCGCATTCGCCAATCGGGAATTCGCTGGAGCACATCCGCGGATCTCCTTCGGTCGTCGTCATCGTCGTCGTCGTCGTCGTCGAGATGACGGCGAGTCCCGAGCGGGGAACGGCTTTAATTTCTTCGTCGATACCATCGAGGACCGAACTTGCGCGGATGACTCGATAGCGAGCGAGCTTGGATGGTCGCCGATTGTGAGCGACGTCGCGCGCGGAAAAGTTATTTACGTAACTGCGCGCGCTCAAGACACGCACGATCGGTCGGCCTCGTGATTATTAACCCCAAGAGCCCGAGAGTGCCCATCAAACTATACGACGTAAATTTTTTCACGCTTAAAAAGGATTAACGACGTGGAATTATGCGAGGACGCATTCTTATGCCGGCATTCGCGCGTATGCCGCGATGCAAGTTTTTGCGACTTTCTCTCTCTCTCTCTCTCTCTCTCTCCTCTCTTTCTCTCTCTCCGCGTGAGCGCACGCGGAAAAGACGCGGATGTGTAACAGTCGAGCGTTTAATCGCCCCGGAGGAAAATAAAACGATTGCGCGCGAGTCGAAATCGAAAATAACGAGCGAAGTTACGTTATAGAGGAAAGCGGCGTACAAGCATGGAAAAACAGGTAGCCACGTTTCAAATGCAAATACCGAAAGCTAAAAGCGATCGTTGAGTTTATTCTCTAAGCGGAACACTAAAACCGAAGCGAACGTCGTATGGTGCAAGTTTAACTCGAAAAGATAGTGGCGCTTGGCTCTCACCGAGCCAAGTAACGAGTCGGATAAACGAACGTGTCCCTCGATATTCTTCCGCACATTATGATGTCATGCAGTCTATGTAATCTTTATTTTCTACTTGTGTAATCGGGATTTGCGATAAAGCGATAGCGTCCGTCGAATATGTATCCGACGCATATTGGATATATCTCTCGCTGGGTCTCCCACTTTTGTACTCGATGCAACATGCATAAATCGAATATTAGAACGGCATCGGTTGACTGCCGAGGGAAAAAAGATAGCGACGGCCACTGATCGCGATCACCGGTACGACGCGGCCGGAAAGAAATGGCGCGCGCCGCAATGAATTGTCGTCCATGAATTGCAACATTCACGTCGATGCTTTTTCGCCGATCGTTTTTTTGCGACGCGTGCGTTTTTCCCGTGCTTACAAGGTGCGTCGGGGATGTAACGCGTTATACCATGCGTTGTAACTTCGCAATCGTGACGGTGACAAATGACAGACATGATATGATGCATGAAAAGAACGATTTTGTTGAAAGGTCTAAAAATTTTGCTGAATACAGATTTAAAAATTAATTCTTGTTGAATCATCCAAAAATTTTGTTGGAATGTTAAAAATGATAAGCATTTTGCTATAAAACATTTTAATATTCCATAGCAATTATTTTGACTTTCCCACAAAATTATTTTGATTATTGAACAAAAATTATTTTCAGCGATCTGGATCCAGCAAAATTGTTCTTTCCGTGTACGCGTAACTAAAGCTATCGTCATTCATAATGTTATGTCGGTATGAATGACTATAATGTTATGACATTATGAATTTGAACTGAACGCATCTTTGCAAACTTTGTTTGCCTCGGTGACAAAAAATTTCTTTGGTGCATGGAAAGAATGACTTTGTTAGAAGATCTAAAAATTTTGCTAGATACAGATCTGAAAATAATTCTTCTGTTAAATCTATAGTCTTAAACTGAATCTTATTTAAGTCGCTACTGCTCCTACTTAATAATTATTTTTTACCAAAACAATGGAGTTAAATAATTTAAAACAGTTCAAATTTAACCCAAATTTGGTTAAATTCTATTGTTTTATTTAAAAATATATAGTGTTTTAGTTAAAAATAATTATTTATTAAGTAAGAGCAGTGGCGACTTAAATAAGGTTCAATTTGACACAATAGATTTGACAGTGTTGTTGGACCATTAAAATAATTTTGTTTAAAAAGTTAAAAGTGATAAGCATTTTTAACTTTCCAACAAAATCATTTTGATATTCTAGCAATCAGTTTAACTTTCCAACAATTATTTTGATTGTCCAACAAAAATTATTTTTAGATCTGTATCCAGCAAAATTGTTCTTTCCGTGTATCGCCGGAATATAAGAGATTGCAACCAATGTCCATTTCTATCAAGTTAATTTTAAAATTTAATCTTGATTTAACTTACTCTTTACCTTTTTCTAATTCTTAAAACTATGGTAAAAATAAAGAGTAAGTTAAACCGAGATTAAAATTAATCTACATTGATAAAAACAGACATAAGCTGCTTATTTCTTAGATATTTTCATCCTTAAGAAAAACCATAGTGCCGACGTAGAAAATAGTTATTTTAAAAAGAATTTCGATATTCAATCAAATGTCATACGAAATTAAAACGGGTGACGGCAAATGCATTCAAAGTGGTATCGACAGATGTCGTTAGGTGGTCGTACGCGTGTGAAGATAAAATAGGAATAAAAACCGAAAAGAAGAGATCGCAAAACGCTCAAAAAAACGGTAACACGATATCGTTAGGAGCAAAGAAAGCTCGCTAATTAATTGAACAGTTTGCTACAGAATGACGTGAATTTTTATAACAAAAAATTATTGACGAATCATTTATTGAAATACTCGTGACGAAGCGTCGGGGTGTCAGTGACCGTTTCTCGTTTGCGGTAATGCTATCGACAGGGACCATATAAAATACGGGGATATCGATTGAAGGACGTCAGGCGAAAGGTGTCACGTGGACAGAGATGCAGGTTTCTTAACCGCCGTGAAATGACGAGTCTTCGAATCTCATACGAAATTGGTGACTGCGCGCGAAGCAGTCTTCTTCCGCCCGGTTCTCATGAGCACTTCACCCGCCAGACAATAGTTTACCGTATCGACCTATTCCCCACTCCTCCTTCTACCTCCTCCTTCTCCTTTTTCTTCTCCCCCGCTCTCTCTCTCTCTCTCTCTCTCTCTCTCTCTTTCTCTCTCTGCCGTGCTTGTTCACATCTACTTCCAAGTGCCACTCCGCTCAGCCAACCACGAACCTGCTTCTTCTGGTCTTCCCTTCGTGCCTTTCCACGAATTCAACTTGCTTCTGTGTATCGTGAACTCCGAAGCTTCCGAGTTCAGTTAGGAATAGCTGTGAGCTGCTCTGGGATTGAGAGATTTTTTCTTATTTTCGTGTAATAATTGCATTCCCACGAATCTTATGTACAGAGCGTAAAAAATGCATTACATGATTGTATTAATATCGTCACTTTCATGAAATCTACAATTCGCTTTTTCATTGAAAATATTTTGGCCGGAAAGAAAGTCCGACTTTATACAACCGGAATTATTATGAAATAATGACTAAATCGAATTTAACTTAAAATACAAATATATTTCATCATATTTATTGTCGTAAATCTTCTCGCATCATTATTTTTATATACTTATTGATTTGAACCTTGGTACATATCGAGATAACGTTGTTCAGGCTCGAGAGCCGTTTCCGCACCTCGCCAGCGCGTGGCCGACAGTTCCCGAAGGTCGAGATTTGTTCCAAAGTTTGTATGAATGAAACTTATCCTAATATCTCTGAACGGCGTGCGGTTTTCTTCGGCCATTCCGCTGGTAGGATAGCGGCCACGAGAGGCGGCCCGACATGCGGCAAAGTCGACGGAGAGAATACGGGCGCGAGCACGTGTGCGAGCTCGCGAGAGAGAGAATTCGCGAGGATCGACCGGCGGCGCCGCGTCGCACCGCGTATCGCCCCTTCGAGCAGGGTCACTGGAACGTTGCTTGTGTACGAACTGTCTGCAACTGTCATTCACCTTGCGGTACACACCACGTATGTGTGTGTGTGTATGTGTATGTGTACCCGGGGATATATTCCTGTTCGTCCCTTATCCACGTGTATGCATGTGTATGTGTGACAAAACGCGAGAGATAAGGGACGCGGATGAAGAACCGGGGAAACTTTTCGTGCTGGTGAGATTTTTATCGGCTGCATGGAACACGCGCGATATGAATACCAAAAGGAACCGCTTCTCGATCCGAGAGATCACGCATAGGCCTTTTCGAACCGATGCGCGAAGCCGCGAACTATTCGCTGCATGTACCAATATATGTATTAAAATAACGTTTCGAAATGATTTGAATCATAGACTCATTCCTATAATCCCTAAGCCGGTATTCATAGTCAATTCTTATATTTAAGATTGATTAAGTACAGTTAAAATATTACAAGCTACGAAGTCGTAATAGCATCTTAAGATATTATTTGAGACAGTTTTGAAATAAGAACCGACCATGAATATCAGTCCTAGTAGCACAATTCATTGGCGATTATTTAAACATTGGCATGCATGGGGATATACATACATATATTGAGCCAATATTGCTCCAATAAATTGTGCTACTGGAGGTATAATAGTTCGAACATTTTTGCACATGGTAAGAATGATTTTGCTGAAAGATCTAAAATTTTATTGGATACAGATCTGAAAATAAAATTTTGTTGGACCATCAAGATAATTATATTGAAAATTGAAATACAATGAACAATGCTGCAAAAAATTTTGATATTCTAATAACTAATTTGAGTTTCCAACGTAACTAGTTTGACGGTCTAACAAAATTACTTCCAGAACAGATCTAACTAAATTTTATAATCTTTCAGCAAAATCGTTCTTTCCATTTATTCTTAACAACATACGGCCTATACATAGTAGAAGATAAGTAACAGACGACAATATAGTCAGATTTTCTTACTCTTATATGAAGTAATAATTATACAGTTGACGAGGAGGAGAAGAGTAGCAATCTTTTCTTGTGTGATGGAGAGAGCAGCAGACCAATTATCTTTGTCTTTCAATGTTGTCTTCAGCCATATATGAACGCATAGTCTATTATACATATGAATCTATAATTCGAACAAAGCTCGAGATAAGTCGCTGGTTGTTATAGCATATCGATTATATCGCGACAAGAAGTAGCAAGAGGACAATTCTGATTGCTGCTTCATAACGACAGAAAGTCTCTGGTGCATCGCACCAGGGACAGACAGATATGTATGTTTTCAGCTTTGCTATTTCTTTCTTTTCCACGAAGGTAAACAAAGTTCTAGTTTAAACCGCCGATCGATAATGTTTATCGAAACTAGGTGCAAGCCTATAGTACCCCGGCTAAGAAGGCTTAGTCTTTTGCGGCAAGCAATTCGTTATATATTGAGAAAGCCGCATTAAGAGCCGTCTGCATAAATTATTCGCGTAATTCCCATATGTGATCCGCTTGCGCAAAAGATCGTTCTCGCAATAAATAAATAAGCGGACGGGGAAATCTCGTCGTCGAAAGCTTGTCGATGTCGGCGTATCGCGTATAGTGTCACTCTCTGACTATACGATTGCCTTATCGCGACTCGTAATCGTCGAAGTCGAGGGGGACGGCTGACGCATCGACCGTCGCCGGAGGCGAACTTCCCTCCGTCTCCGAGACCGAGACATATAAAAGGCGATCGTGCTGACCCCGAATCACGGGTTATCGAGTCGCGCCTCCACGCGCGACTGGCGGCGGCGCCTAGTCGGCAGACATACGCATTCGAGATGCTGCTGCGCCTCGCGCCCCGGCGACGATTTGGTGCGTGCGTGTGGACGTGACGAAAAGTAAAACCGGCCCATCGCTTATTCGTGCTATATTTCCAAAGCGGCCTTGAATCCGCGGCGAGATCAGATGCGATATCGGTGGCCAATAAAACGGAAGCTGCACGCTATCGTGAAGACGAGACACATCGATTGATTATACTTTCTTCGATCTTTGTGGATTCTCTATCTACTGACAAGACTTCGTTTTCCTATAGCACTTATAATTAACGTACTACCCCATCACGACTACTCCGTTATTTTCATAATTATTCTGATCGTCTATAAATATTTCTAATATTGGCCGCTTTACGATTCTTTTTATTTTCCTATAATAAATGAATTTAGAAAATATCCGTTAAAGCAAATAAATGGTTTTAAGGGGTGAAATTACCCTTTACATTGGGTTATATTGTAAGAGAAAAAACTAATCGGGCCGATCGAGATTCAAAATTCAGAATCCTTTATTCTCACTTCCAGCACTTAGAATGCTATCTCACGACACTTCACTATTCTTATAATTATGCCAATCTCTTGTCAATACCTAATCAATCTTATATTCCTATAATGTAATGCAATTTTTCGCTTCTTTTATTATCTAAACTTATTTAATATATCAAAAAATGTTTGATACAAAATTTTTATAATAAAATTACCTCTACTTATATCCACATCAATAATATTAAAGAAAATTCCTTTTAAATAATTATTTTTTAAAAATATTATTAACATAGATAAAAATAAAGATAATTTTATTGTAAAACTTTTGTATAAAACATTTTTTATATCTTAAATAATTTTTACGATATAACGAAAAAAACTAAAAATCACTTTCCATACAAGGGATAGTTTCATCCTTTAAAATTATTAATTTGCTTCAACTGATATTTTCTAAATTCATTTATTTACGTAATCTTATGTATGTACATAAGTTTCATTAAAATCAGAGAGATTGACATTTCGCGACATTTTCCTTGTAGATCCTTTGCCTCATTGAATTGTAATAATTTCTTAATAAATATCAGATTGTTATATAATTCGCAATAGAGTTCTAAACACAGCGAATGGCAATGTTTTTTAATACTTGCTTTTTTCGTAAATGTAATTCTTCACTTGAGAGTGCATTTATCTTGTTTACGAATGATTATAAAAATTATGACGTAATGTCTTATAATTATACCTTAGCGACGTAACTTTTGCGTGGTAATTTCTCCGAATTTCCCAGGCAGTGAGGTAGGTCGGTGTAATCTTCCGTAAAGCGCCGTGTGTTTCTAAGGACTCGTGGAAGGAGCAAGGAACCATAACAGCGTGACAGAGTAGTACCTCGACGTGACATACGCAAACGTGTGCATGCACACACACACACACACATAAAGCGCAGGAAAAAGAACACGTTTCTTATATGGCAATTCCTGCATTTTTCGATAATTTTACTCACGAGCGGGTGGACTAAATCTTTCAAGAGAAGCTGCAACATTAAGTTTCCGCAATTTAATATGAAAGCACTCGAGTGCGTTGCCATCGGAATCTTATGAAGCTTTTCTTCATCATAATAAAATCTCACCAAGTAGATTATTGAATACGTAGAATTTTCTCGAGAAAGATTCTAAATACAGCTTTCATTTAAAATATGAAAAAAATTTTACAATTTTATAAGTGTAATCCTAAAACAGTTAGATCGATCTGGTTATTTCTATAAAATACTTGTATGCCCATTCGATATTTCGAATCCTTTTATTACGACGAGCCGCTGATGTGTTATCGTTCTTATATTTTTTTTTCGAGAAGAGAAATACTTTCTTGTAAAATAATATCGGTGTTATCTTGGTTGCAACCTTGTAAATTTTTGGAGCGAGCTTCATAGCGTTGCATCACCGTTTGATAGAATGACGTGCCGTCCAGCCGCCATAACTTCCGCGACTGGTCGACCCCCGCTGTTGACGTTCCTGGGACATCGGGGGTAGGAAGCAAGAGAGCGCGAGCGAGCGAAAGAGCGGAGAGGAGCCGCGTGGAGGAGGAGAAAAACGAGGAGGAGGAAAACGAGGAGGAGCAGGAGGAGGAGGAGGAGGAGAAGGAGGAGGAGGGCGACGGGCAGGGTGAACCCCTTATTGATTTTTAGGGTGACACTGTCAACCGGCGGCGAGTGTCGAGTCCCCCGCGACGGGCGACTTTCAAACGACAGCAAGCGAGGAGAAAAAAATATGCCGGCCGGCGACGGCGCGTTATTGCACGCTCGCGTATAAGAGAAAAGTCCTTCGATCTCCGATCGTGTGGCAGGCAGGCAGGTTTGCAACACCCCGTCGACGACGCCGCGTGTCGGTTAGCCGTCAACAACGACGACGATAACGACGCTAAACCGTCTGCCTTAGTTGGTACGCGCGCCGGGCGAGGCCGTGCGACGTTTTTTCGCCGCGCGTCGTGGCGGTTGGTGGCGGCGGTGGTGGCAGCGGCGGCAACGGTGACGGTGGCGGCGGCGGCGGCAGCGGCGACGGCGGCGACGGCGACGCCGACGGGAGGAAAGAGTAACCGCGGCGCAGTTCCGTTGCGGTCGGGGGTGCAGCTCTCTCTCGGCGCGCAGGGCCGTACACGTTTCGTGGGAGCCGCTCCACGTGGGGCAAGCTTTCGGCCGCCTCTCGCGATCGCACGCGTTCGTCTTTGACGTCTTTGTCGCGCGGCACGGAAATATATACATATATACATATATATATATATATATCTTTGTACACTCCTATCTGTCGGGGGGTGGTTGCCACCTTGGAAACGCGAGGGGAACACTACACGGGGGTGCGAGTTCCCGCGAGCGAACGGCGACGGCGAGTCCGTAGTAGTGATCGTCGCTGCCCTTTCTCTATCTCTTTCATGCCATCTTTCTCTTTCTTTCCTTCCTTCTCTCTCTCTCTTTCTCTCTCACTTTCTCGCTCTCTGGTTCCTTTTTTATTTCTTCTATTCCCACCCCGCGTTTTTCCGCTCTCCCGGCTTCGAGGTAGGCGTCGCGCTGGCGGACGCAAGTGACGCACGAGTTGCACGGGGAAAACGTGGCTTCTCGGAGAAACGCGGATACGACGGTAAACGCGCGACGGCTCGCAACGATCGCGGTTGTGGGATCGTTTTACGAGAATATACGGTGTGATCGGTATAGAAAGGGTGTACGCCTCGAATCGGCACGCGTGGGATTGTAATTACGGAATGCTGGAACGATCTTACGCGCTGCGTGCCCGAAGTGAAGTGCGCGAGGAAAGAATCGCCACTGGATGGAAGCGAATCGTTAATCCACCACGAATTCGCGCGACAAGCCTCTCCGGAAACCCGTCGCGATTTATGACGTGCGTCATGTAACATTCTCCGTGCTCTTCGCAAATTTGGATGCGTAACAACATATCGCTGTCACGCACATACACGGCATACGTCGCTCGCATGCAACAGGCGACACGCGCGCGTTGCCAAAGTTTCCTCTTGATTAATCGATCGAAAATTACAGCGTCGAAGTGGTACGTGCAATCGTTTCTCGCAGGACCACCACCAAACTCCAGAGTCGTCGTATCCGCACGCGAGTCTACGCCTCGACTCGCGCGCGAAACCTAGCCGCGCGCACATCCGCTCCTTCCTACCCTCGGGAAAAATAATTCATTGAGCGACGGTAAGAAGGGAGGCGCGTTATCGCGCGCACTCTGCACGAGGAGGCGAACGACATCGTGAAAAGGGCAACCGCCGAACGAACGTTATATAGCCGCGAAATTACGCGAAGCGCGCGGCGCACACGAGAGTGACAATCGATAGACCAGCGTGAGCGCGAGGTGTGTATAGCGGCGTGTAGCGAGCGACCTCGACGGCGATCGACGTTTTAGCGACAGTTTGGAGAAAAAGGAAAAACAAAAACCGTGGATGAAGGTGCGAGCTTTCGACGCAACGGTTAATGTACGTCGGCGACCGCGAGCGAGCCGATCAGCGAGACGCACGCTTGTCGCGCGACGCCTGGCGGTGACGTGAGCCGGCGCGGCGCGTCGCCATTCGCGCACATTCGCGTGAGACCAGCGGCGAGGTGGTCGCGCGAGAAACAACAAACCACGCGGCCGGTGAAGAAGGGGTAGACGGCGAGCGGAAGAGCAGACTACTCCGGGGGAGGAGGAGTGCGTGCGTGCGTTCGGTGCGTGCGTCGCGTCGCGTCATGAAGACGCGGCGCGGGTGTGTACGCGACGAGGCTTCTTCGATCCTCGCGGCCCCTGACTTTTCATCACGACCATCGCTCATGCGGATAATCGGCGAGCGAAGGGAAATAGCGGAGAAATGGCAACCCTCTACGGTGTCCGCGCGTGGAATAGCAATTATCGTCTGCGGCCGAAGAAGAAATCCAGTTGACACTCGGGCGTGAGTGGCGACACCGAGAAGCGGGGGGACGGAGACGCCGGGGAGGAAGGGAGGAGGCGAAAGAGAGAGAAGGAACGAGGAAGAGGGAGAAAGGGTGAGAAGGAGGGTGGAGAACACGTGGTTCGCGAGGGAGCAGTTTACAGGAAGGCGAGCGTGGTGGTGTGGTGCGTGCGTGGCTTAGTTACGCTCCTGGCGCACGTGCGTATGTGCACATCCGCGAGCGAGCGCCTCCGCGGTGGCACGTGTGAGTGACAGAAGTCAGTGAGCGTTGATAAGTAACGGTAGTCGAGTCGCGGTGGCTGTAGTGTATATACGCGCAACGACCGCGAATCTTCTCGCGACCGTTCGCGATTCTGTGGAGTGTGCACATCTCGACTTCGCTCCAAGATCCCTGGTGACGTGCAAATCTCGCGACCTATCGCGAGAATCTCGAAATTTTGAATCGCGAACGAGCGAGATCCGCGGGAATTCTCGTTTCTTTTTGACAAGCGCGGCGAAGTTAGCCGAGAGTGTCGCCCTCGCGGTTTCGCGCTGTCGCCGCGCCAAGTCAGGTTACGTCCCTGACCGCGCGGTGAAGTTCGTCTGTTGACTCCGGTGGTGTTGATTCGCGCTCCGTCCGACTCGCGCTCTCTTCGTCTCCCCCCGCTCGTTCAACCCCCGTGTGCTCTTCTTCCTCTCTTTCTCTCTCTCTTTCTCTCTCTGTCTCTCTTCGTCGGACGGGTGAGAGAGTGCGCGCGCGCGCGCGGGCGGGCGCACTCGCGAGGTCGCTTGTGTTTGGAACGTCGTGAACTTTTCTGCAATGTGACGACGCGGGGGATGAATGGTTACTAGCGTCATGTCGCAGCAGTGCACGCGCCTAGGAGCGGGTGCGCGGCCGGAGTACGTATGAACACCGGCCGAGCCGAGGCGTCGACACGAGTGCTCGGCGACACGCACGCACGGCCAGCGCGGAGCGACGACCGTTGGAAAAATGCCGGCGACGCGACCGCCGCACGACGACGACGACGACAGGCCCTTGTTGTTGTTGCTGCTGCTGCTGCCGTTGTTGTTTCACCGAGACGAGGTCGCGACCGCGCGCGGTACGCCGCGACGAACGATCGACGCGGTCGCGGACTCCTGAAGCGTGCGCGGCGGTGTTGAGTGTGCCTTCGCCAGCGAGCCGGCCGGACGTCTCTGTGCGTCTCGTCTACTGGTGCGTGTTACTGGTTTAGGTTAGGTGTGCCGGCACATAACCTTAAAGCACAAAAGCGGCACGGAGTCAGGATTTCTGACGCGCGCTTACCGTCCTGGAGTTATATCATTCGCGAGAAACGATCGGCAATTAGTTCGTGCGCTCTCGTACAAGTTCGTGTTTTTCGGATTTCTACGCAGTGGATGATCGGCGAGGTGGAATGAGCTGGGTGACCGCAGGACAATGAAGGCCAATGGGACAAACAATGGTGATTTTCTTTTACATATGTTATGTCCGAGAGTGCGCGATTACGTATTTTCGATTCTGTCTCTACTCTGAAAGAGAGTGTGCAAAATTGTGTGATTGTGCTCATACGTTGGATTGTTTACACAAAAGATGAATCTCCTCTTCGATGCTCTTGTAATAGTCAAAAACATGAAACACAAGAATCTTTATTGTTTATACAAAATTTGTTTGTACACTAGCATTACATGAGATGCTTTTGATCACTTTTTCTGTCATGAATACGAAATGAACAAATAGGATAGCTTTGTGCATAATTGGATCATCTACTGTAAACGCGACAATTTAATTTATTCTTCTATGTTTACGTCAATCAGTGATTAAATCAATTTATTTATTAATGATGTTGAACATGTATTACGCACCAATCTACATATACTCTATGATTGGAGGTGTGTTATTTATATTATATACAACAATCAATATTTTATGTGTATAAAACAGTCTTCTTTCTCTTTTTGTACAATATACATATTTTTTCTATCTTTCTGTTTTAATTTTTTTTAAATTATTTTTTATTATATTTGTATTGAGTTATTACAGATACATTGTGAAATTAATATAAAGAACATAAGGCTGAGCGATACAATTGTTGAGCATAGTACAGTTCTAAACGAAACAAGATGTGAATCCGATCTTCCGAGATTTACATTTGATAACCTTGATGGTAGTGAGTCGGCATTGCACAATGATGAATTAGGATTACCAAACTTGAATCTCGAAAACTTATTACCTTATTCTATATCACTTCATCCTACTATTTATCGTACATATTGCCAATAACTTATAATTACATTGTAAATTTCCTTACAGGCTGTAGCCGCCTAAACACGCCATTGGCAGCCACCACCACGCTGGAGGATCCCGGTACACCAGCCTCCTGGAAGGGCCCGCCGCCCGGTTCGGAGGCATCACCCTTTACGCCCAATTCCGTCGGCCAGGGTGGTGGTCCTGGCTCGGGTCCCTACAACAGCACAGGCGGTCCACCCAGTAATGCGGGCTTCCAAGGGCCGAGTCCATTTCCCGGCAGCGCCGGCAGTCCAGCCGGGGCACCGCCGTATCAGGGCCCGCCGCCGGGCTCGGCGACGCCGCAGTACACCGCCTCTCCCGCGCCGAGCGGCTCCTCGACGCCCGGTCCCGGACCGCCGCCTAACTCCACCGGTTTTCCACCACCCCCGAATAATTCCGGTCCGCCGTACAACGGGCCCGGGCCCAGTCCGTTCGGGTCACCCTCCGGTGCGCCACCGCAATTCGTCGGCCGACCCGGCTCCTCGGGACCACCGTTCGTACCACCCGGTGCCGGTAATCCGCATTTTCCCTCGCATGGCCAGCCATTCGGCGGACCACAGTACGGTATACCACCTGGAAGTCCGTTCGGACCAGGAGGACATCCTATGGGTGGACCTATGGGACCCGGACACCCGGCGATGATGGGACCCGGTGGCCCCGTTGATAGACTAGATCAAGGGTAAGTTTTGATTCTGATTTGTTGCACGTCTCGAATTTACAAAGCGAGTAATTATTCTGTGTCAATACCTAATAATATATACATAAAATAATTATTGTACTATTAAAGATTTAGGGATTTTTTTTGGTGTAATGTTTATAGAGAAGAATGTGCGTTTCCTATGTAAACACCTGTCAGCCTCACAGATGTTGAGATAGATCTTTGCTCGCTCTGTTTTGCATGTATAATTTATGTTCGAGTCACCGATGTTCAACACAATGTTACGCGGACCGAAGCGAACGGTTAAAGTTTGCCATCAACAATAACACACTCAAATATTATTTCTGCCGCGAATGTGCAAATCGCGATAAACTTCGTTATGGATATTCGCGGGCGTTAGAACGTATTATCTTAAATTAAGATGCATTTTCTAATTACAGACATACACACATTATATTAGAAAACTTTGGAAAGATTTTATGCACTGAGAAATGGAGCGCGATTTGTAGAGAAAGTTGCACGCAGCAGCGGTTACGCTAATGGTTATTAATCGCAGTGAAAGTTGCTATTATTCTGATTTGCAGTAATTTTAGGCTAGAGAATGCAGAATATAGGAGATATGGACGTAAAGTTTTACGATCTACGTTCTAACGTAGCAGATCAACGGAAACATACCTTTTTGTGCATTTGCGATATATATTTCCTGGAAAAGTATATTCCAGATATATCTCTCTCTTCTATCTGGATTATTTATACATACATTGCGTAAATAATTTATATTCAAATTAAATGCTATGTAATATAATACGAACCAATGAACCATAATATGAAAATGAGACTCCCGTTATTACGACGATATCATCTTCTTAAATCTTTACTGTCCAATGTTTTAAGTTACATATCTTTACTATCGTGTCCTTTGACATTTCTTTTTATTATCATTCTTTAATGTTATAATAAGAAAAGAAACCCGTTCGTACAATTTATATTTGTAGAAAATTTTTTTAATTTTATTTATCTATGCATTGCATTCTCTTAAACATTCCAAAATAGAGAAAGTTGAAAAAAAAGAAAAGAATTGCCAATCTATTAAACTGGTGTAACTAATTCTGCGCAAACTTCTGATGTCTCTAAAAAACGTTCAAACTTCAGATCAAAATTTCAATATATAGGATATAACCAGAAAGTACGATAGATAAATTAAATCTGTATTTATTAGAAATATTTTTGCAAGGTCTGGGAAAGATTTTGCATTGTTAAAGCTCTTCGCGTGTATAGACACTTTTTCTTTTAAATAAAAAATTGGGACAGTAACGCCAAGAGAGTGATGCAGGAAAGCGTGAGGAAGCAGGGTGCACGTCGCGTATGTGACATTCCTAGATAACACGGTCGACAGGTAGCCGGCGTTATTTATCGCTCGTCTCCCGGTCGGTCCGCATTCTTACTGATAGTCCACGCTCGCATTTACGCCCTTCGGGATCCGTCTTAATCGTTTGCGTCGAGTCCGTCGTCATTTGCCGTTGTCCGAGGCAAACACGTGGAGCGCTCGTATGCTCGGCTAACTTATCACGTGCTTCGAGCGCTGCATGCAGCAGCAGCTTGAGACTCTTGCTCGCGCGCACGCACGCACGCACCTATCCACGCGCACACACACACACACACACACACACGCACGCACACACACATACGCGCGCGCGCGCGGGGTTGCTCGGTCGAACGGCGGAAACCAGTTTTTCGAATAGTTTTGTAACAAGCGTCCGGGGCTGTTACGCGCCCCGGATTCGATCGGCCGAATCGGGGAATGAGGCGGAACGTATTATTCGAAACTTGCACGATGCGCGCGCGATGAGGCTGGAATGCGAGATGGATCAGTGGCGAGAGGGGGAGGGGGGAGAGCAGGGAGGCGGGAGAAAGCGGGAAAAAATCCGTTACGATTCTAATAGTTATCGGTACGTACATATGCATGTGGAACGACGGGGCTAATACCGCGGGTATGTAACGCGAGGTCATTTTTAGGCGCGGACACGTTCGGCGGAAACATATACGACACATATAGGTAGACTCATCAAATACGGAGGAAGGGGAGGATGTAAACTTGCGCGTGTGTGCGTGTACGCGCGCCCCCGCGCGCGCGCGCGTTACACGTGCCCCCCACGTGCGTAGTGTGGGTACGTGGGTGCGAACGCGCGGTGTGCTCGTCGGTGTGTGGAATATTCTAAATTCCGGCAAACCGCCGAACCGATTGCGTCAAACATGCGGATAGACGCGGTACGCGAGTAACGCGAAGGAACTTTCTGCGTTTTGCAGAGAAGTATGAGGATGAAATTGCGCAAAGAAAACTTCTAATAACGTATATTATCGCGCGGGCGATATATGGAGACGAGCTATCGGTAAATTAGCAAATGTTTTACAACAGAAGCGTTGTGTTTTAATGGCAGGTTTTAAAAAGAATATTGACGCGTAAACGCGAATTATGAAAATATATTAAAATTCGAAAGTTAAAGATTTTTGGAGCCTAAAGTCTTAAAAGAACAAATGTATCAAGATCTTCTCTTGCGATTTTACTTGGAATTTCGTGGAACGAAGCTTTAATTTCGATGTTTAATATATACTTAGGTTATAGCCGAAAAACTCGTACCTGAAGAAAACTTATAATAACGTATATCGCTCGGGCGACACATGGAGACGAGCTACCGGTAAATCGGCAAATGTTTTAGAACAGAAACAGAAGCGTTATGTTTTAATAACATCAGATTTAAAAAAAATATTTGTGTAATCGCGAATATTACGAAAGCATTAAAAATCGAAAGTTAAAGATTTTTGGAGCATTAAGTCTTAAAAGAACAAATGTATCAAGATCTTCTCTTGCGATTCCACTTGGAGTTTCGTGGAACGAAGCTTTAATTTTGATGTTTAACATACACCTAGGTAGCCGAAAAACTTGAACTTTAATATAAGTTTTCGAAAGGGAAAGTCGATTCGAAATTCACACGTGGAACTCGAAAGGGCGATATAATCGGGGGAGGTACGGCGTATTGATATGGCATTTTATAACCTTTGACATTTTATGAATATATTCATGCGTACTTCGCAACGTATTCGATAACGATATTCGATAACGGCGCGTTTCAAAAACGTAACCCGATTTTAAGGGATCGTGTGTTCGGCAGTACGTCGATGGGAAGAACGCGTGGGAAGTAGAACAACATCATTAGCGAACAGGGCGCTATAAGCTCGCTGTTGTTTTCCCGAGGGAGTTGAAACGAGGTGAGCCGCGAATAAACGTAACTTAAAAAGGAAGTTTTGCTAGCGAGGCGCGCCACGTGGGTGGGTGACGACGTACACATTCATTTCCTCGTGCCCATCGCAAGGCCTTAGAAAATTAATATTGCCAAGTCAAACGCCGTTTGTTCTTTCCGGATTAAAATGCACCGCGGTACGATCGAATTCGATGGAAATTAATATCTCATGTTCCAACGGTGCTATTACGAGAGACAAATAACGCTCGTATTTCAAATAAGAGTCGCAACGGGAATTATCGATATTTTCTTAATGCGTGCAAGAAGAAGCGCGTTAATATAACGATAAACTTATATGGAACTTGTGTATACATTAAGAGGAATTGTTTCGCCCATTACATTTTTCTCGGGGCGGTTTTTACGATTTCGCTGCAGCATCGTTCGGCGTTGCACAAATTTATCGCCAGGTAACGACGGGCAGCATCGTTCAATGGCGTCGTATTGAATTACCGGAATATTTTTCTGAGAACAAGGATTAATGCACTGCCCGAGCATAATCGGGCGCGGGCGCGCGTCTAGGTGGAATTTATTATAGCCTCGCGGGGTGCACCGGGAGAGTCCGCGCATGCCATTAATCAGCCCCGCGGCATCTCGGAGACACGATAGATTGCCTTTAATCAGTCTAATTAGCGATATATACGAAGATTATAAAGTAGCCGCACCGCGCGCGCGGCCCGCGCGCGCGAGACGATGGCGCGGCGGTCGCGCTACTGCGGAGGATTTATGAAATTGAAACGACAAAGTCGAGCGAGATGCAGTTTCGCTATAACATTTTAATTTTTAATTCCTGTCCACTCTTAATTAACTTACATAAATTATAGGGTAACCCTATAATTTCGTCGACGTTGAATAATCGTCCACCTGTCACAACTTAGTTAACACTTCCCTCCCGTCGCTCCCCCCCTCCCTCTTATGTCCGAGAGAAGAATACATACACGCGCTCGGTTGGAGGAGCGGAGAAATTGCAGTAAGATAAATTAACCGGGATAAAGCGTGTTTCTCTCTCTCTCTCCCCCCTCCTTTCGTTCTCTTCTTTTTTCCGTTATAAGTACCCCCGGTGCACATTGTTCGAGGGCAAGACCGAAATAAAATAAGTGGACACGAGCTCTTGACACGGATTGTACCGCGCGAGGTGACGCGAACTTTTGTACGGTGTTGTACGCGACCCACCTCCCTCCTCCTTTCCTACTCTCCCCCTCCCCCCCTTTCACCCTAAACCCTCCTAGCCACCCCGGAGGGGTTACGGAGGGTGGGTCGGGGTTCGAGGGAGGCAGAGGGGGACGGAGAGGGGGAAAGAGTGAACGGAGGTTCTCATATTTCCAGTGTTTTAATTTTTCACGATATCTCTCCGCACTGCTGTCTGCAAATTATTTGTCATCCGCCGTTTCTACGCCCTTCGCCCTTTTAGCACGCTCGGATGCCGTTCTTTTGTCGATTCCTTCAGAGGAGCGAGATGCACGACGGCGGACGAAGGACTCGATTGTTGGCGACCGTGACGCACGGATCGATAGTTAGCGCGTGTTAAAGGTGGCACAAAAATTGCAGCAATTTCACAAATCTCGCAAAAGCCCCCCTTCTTTCCGTCTGGCCGTGTCCTTTTTGTACGACGTGTGTAAGACGGAGGATAGTCATATGTATATTCTCTATTGTGCTCGCGGGTCGAGAGTGTCGTCGAGAAGGAGAAATTCTTGTAACAATTGCAATGATATTGTACTACTAATTTTTGTTTTGAATTCTTTTTACAATTATTATCTGTGGAATGAGATATAGAGAATATCTTAGAGCAACGCAAAAAGTTAACAATTACATGTCAATTATTATATTGAACAAGGAGCAATATAATAAAATACAATAACGTTATTCCAAACCAATTTCTTCAAAGATATCTTGGCGACTATTCTTTCCCGATGACGAATTACCGCGTCCAACTGAAATCGCCAGAAGAAACCTGTCAATTAGTCGCGTGTATCCGAAACGACATATTGAAGACACCCTGATCCAACACTCGTGGCAGGGTCCTCAATAATATCAGCAGAACAGGTAAAGAATCGTTTTTCTACAAGGCACTCGTTGAGAACCACTTGGTTCCCTTCTCCTTTTTACTCCTCCTTCGGTAGTAGGAACAGAGAGAAGAGAGAGGAAGAGCGCCGATGGCAGGAGGAGGCGTTGGTTGGTTGGTTGGTTGGTTGGTTGGTTGGTCGGTCGGTTGGTTGGTTGGTTGGTTGGTTGGTTGGTTGGTTGGTTGGTTGGTTGGTTGGTTGGTTGGTTGGTTGGTTGGTTGGTCGGTCGGTCGGTCGGTCGGTCGGTCGCTCGGTCGGACCCTCGGTCTCGGACCGAGACAGCTCTCGCTCGTGCGTCCGCCACCGCCGTTTACACTTTCGCGTGCAAAGGGATCCCTCGGAACGTTGGGGATCCTTGGCGGTGGCGGCGGCGGCGGCGGCAGGCGCGCATTTCGTTACCGTTTGTCTCAGGTCGTGGTCGAGTCCGCGGTTCCACGCCGTTACTCCCGCCGCGTTTCAGAAAAGGACGAGCGGAAATTCGGATCGCCGCGAAGTGATCTTTTCCTCTTCCTCTCTCTTTCTCTCTCTTTGTCGAAAATGCAACGAGCGAGACAAGTCGCCTCATTCTCGTATCGCGCTGGTCGCTACGGCCGCGGCGACACGTAAATCGCGCCGGCACTCGAAAAAGTATCAAATCTACGGCCGGGAAAACATTCGCGTGCGCGACACGCGAAATGGATTCTCCTTCGAGAGATTTACGTGGAAGACGCGAAGGTAGCTCGCTGATGGACCTCCGGCGTAATCTTCGGTATTTTAGTTGTGTTGTTCCGGGGACAGACTGCAGGTCGTTTTTGGAATGCATCCCTCTTTGGCAAGATGCGAGCTCGCGACTCGTTTGGGTTTCGTAGAAATTCAATTGCATCACGGAAAAATACAGTAATCGATATTTTTGTGAGAATGGACATTTATTTCTCCTTATCGCTGAAGCCACACGATAAAGTCAAAAATAAAGTGAAAAATAATGGGAACGAGATAAGCGAGGTAGACTTCCAAAAAATAAATGTGTCTTTTTATTTATCTCTCACTCTGCGCGTAGTATGGTTATAAAATAATTTGAAAAATTCTTAGTACAAATTGCAATAGATTATTAGAAATGCTTCGAAATGATGCATTAACTTTCAATTTCGCGCGATATTTTAAATCATGGAATTTCTGGATGTAAAATACCGGGTTGATAGCGTTTTTACGGGGTCATTTAATACGCCACGGCGCGGCGGCGTCGCGGAGATGCAGCTGCATAGAAAACGCGTATAAGTTGCATTGCACTTGGAAATGGCAACGAGGCGCCATGTATCAGACACTGTCTCGACCTGCCTTGAATTTATGGTTGATAATTTTCTCAGGCTGCAACTTGTTTCCCCTGGCTCGAATATCTTGCCCTTCTTACGCGGGTATTTCCTCGCTACCTTGGTAGCAACTTGTTCGTATGATACGACAGTCGTATTGGTATTCGTCCGCTTACGACCAACTTCCTCGGCTGCATTGAAATCACTCCCGGCACCCCAAACTGTCGTGTTACGGAGAAAGTTGATAAAGATTACCTCACGTATACGTGAAATCGTTTAAACAGTACAGGTGATATTCGAATCGTATGTCTATATAATTTTTTCAAAATAATTCCAGAGCGAGAAAAACATCTTTATATAATATTTTGACTATATAAGTATGGACTGATAGTAATTAACTTCATACGTGTCGCCAAGCTGGAAGCTGTAGACTCCACCCCAGTCAGTAATTTTCTACGGGGAGGGGGAAGGCTTCTGTGAGATCAGCGTGTTTACAATGTGTAAAGAAAAGGTGCTGACAAGTCTGTTTTTAATTTCTTTCCGTCGATTTGAAATTTTTTCCGGCTCCCTATCAATTTTCAACATAACATTTAATACATTTTGACGTATTTGACATTTTTTTACTAACTGGCGTGGGGCCTAAAAATCGAAGTTTGATACCTCAACCAACTTCAGCTCGGCGACACCGGGCATAGGTATGTCTTTTACATAGTAAAGGGGGGACTAGCAGTCCATATTTATATAGTCAAAGATATAATATATATTTTTACTACTAATTCTCTCTCTCTCTCTCTCTCTCTCTCTCTCTCTCTCTCCATTTTTCCCTTTATTTTTCTCTTTCCAGAAGAACTGTTTTGCGGAACGGCAACGCAAATTTCTGTCTCTGTAATTTCGCCGATGACGAATGTTTTCGCCGATTATGTAGGACGTTATCCAGAAATGCATTTCGCACGAGGGAATTCTCGCGACGGAAGCACGCGCGCTACCGTCGCGATCGATGTGACGGAAAATCGTTGAGAAATGATTTATTGATCGTCCTTTAGAGTTGCGCTCTTTGCGTGCATTATTAGCTGCGACGGCACAGTGCGTCGCGAGGAAAAGAGATAGTATTGATTTTTACCGATATTTAGCCGTGGAATTATCCCTTCTCCCCCCTCCCTCCCCTTTCCCTCTGTCTGTCTGTCTCTCTTCCCCGTTCGCTCTTTATGTCTGCCGCCTTCTTTTACCTTACCCCCCTTCGGCCCCTTTCTACCCCGTCCCTCCTCCCCGCGCGTTCCCGCTCTCACCTTCCCTTCGCGTTTCGCGCGTTTCTGGCTCTCTATCGTTTCTTTCGTAGCCAAGCCACCCTCCGTAGGCAGCACCCTTCGACGTATCCCGTAGCAAGGAGGACTCCTGGGTGCCGGGGATAGGAAATCTGAATACCTATGACCCGGAAGGACGTTTCCATGCTAAGTGCGCGTTGAGCAACGACGAAAAAACTAGGTTTCCTTCCCGCGCGCGAATAGGAATGTGGCCCGCGCGTAACCAAAAAACTACTTCCTGGAGCTTTCAACTCTCGAGACACTTGCGAAATAAATTCGTCCCGACGGGAAATTATAAATAACAAAAATCCTCTCGTACGAATTTTGCTTCCTAGTTTTGTTACTTTCGTTACTCTGTAACGTGTTGTGTGCCTACTTTCCTGCCGATATCCATTATATACACGATTCTGATACAGTTTTGCTCATCGCATACTTAACGCGAAAATTAATTATTGATTGACGTGCGATGTACGTCATCATTGTTGAACTATTAATCTGCAATCCGTGTCTAATCTACCTAATCAAATGCTTCGATATCGTAACGCCCTGTTTCTCGCGAAGGCGACTAGATTGACGCTCCGAGAACTCGACGGCGCTCTGCTCTGTGTTACCGATAAATTATTGACTCCTCGCGTGCTCCGGCATTATATCGTCACTCGGAGGAGACTTTACCCCTTCAGGATCGCGTTTCTTTTCTTTCTGCTTTCTCTTTTTTTTTCTGCTACTTTTCTCTCTCTCTCTCTCTCTCTCTCTCTCTCTCTGGCGACCTCTGCCGACTTCGGCGAGGAACTCCGCGAGACTCTCTCCAAGGATACGTTAGCTCGCTACGGTGTTCTCCTAATCGACGCTGGTGTGCTAGCGTAGGTAGCACAGTCGCAGACGGGAAGGAAGACGGGGAGAAGAACCCCCTAATTTATAGAACTAAGGCGCGAGAGAGGGGGGGGAGAGAGAGAGCGAGCGAGGAATGAGAGAAGGAAGAAAGCGCGGCATCGGCCGAAATTGGGGCGAGAAAGAGAGGGTGGGTGGTAAGAGAGAACGAGAGCGCCTCTTACTAAAATTCAAAAGTTCCTCGCCGGAGTTTACGATGCCGTCTAGCCGGCGCGTCGCGCTGAGATTCTCCGTCTCCGGCCGTTTCCTCCCGTCTACTACCCTGCACGCTCCTGTCGCCTCCGTCCTTTTTCCCTCCCATGTCCTTCCTGAATGTTCTTCTCGTCTGCACGTACGCGTGTATACGTGCGCGTGTACGAAACGGATCTTAATTTCAGGATAGAGCACATCGTTCAACGGGCGAGCTTTTCCTTCAGCTCGTGCTCGGAAGCGAGTGCCTCGTGACTTAGGGAATCTACGGAGAATACGATTCCACGAGTGATTTTTTTCCCGATTTGGTTAAAGAGCATTATTTAAAGAATTATTCTTTATTTACAGGACAAATATCGGATCACTTTTGTCGCGTTTTACACGGTTATGGTTTATCGTGGGAATTTCGCGCGCAACTTGCGGCTCTCATCGAGGTCTGTGGTGATTTCGAAAAACCCGTTTCAATTCATTTATTGCATAGAAACGCTACTTTTTTGTAATACATAGTTCGGCTTGTTTTTGAAATGATTTCAATTGCTCGAAACTACCAATTTCAAGTATAGCTTTAGTACATTCATGCTATCAGTTTTAGTATTTATACAAGCCAATTGTCTTCATTCCGTCTTAAGACTGGAATCGTAAGTAGGCAATTTAAGATTGAGAAAGATCTTTGATATTTTAATTCTACTTTGCAATCGATATCTTTTTGTTGTAAAATAAACAGCTAAACGTACGAAAAACGTAGAAGAAATTACTTTCTTTGACCTAAAACTGTCAATTTACTACGAGTTTTACTTGATTTTTTTATGTAAGCCTCTTTATAGCCGCTATAATAAAAATATATGCCTGGTCTAGATTTTTATCTTGATATATTAAAAAATTACTTGTCATAACATTATCGCGTATAATTGTTGAATCTTTAAGCAATGACAAAATTAAGAGATTCATGTTGTCATTATATTATTCGCTACATTGTCAGCTACTTTAACGCGCTTTTCAAGGAAGAGATTAACTTGGTTGACTGAAAAATCAGGAGCGTTCAAAGTGTACCTATTATATATATATATATACGTTGAGCATCCTTTGTACATTTTAAAGGAAGTTACGTCAGTGACACCGTTGCTAATCTCACTCGAGAGGCCTACCGTTAGAATGATACTACCTGATCGCTCGAGCGACATGGAAGGGAAGCCACCGTAAACTTATATTGACCATCATAAACCGTTTTACCGGCGAAGGTCTCAGAGAGTCTCGGCAATTTTTAATCTCTGTTTTTAATCTAGAACAATTGCAGGTCAGGATATTAACGGTATATTAAGCCCTACAAATTGATCTTATTGCATACAGTGTACAATACTCATATCTGCGGATACTTGAAACGGGCAATTATTAGCGATCTATTTTCCTTCTTTCCTTTCATTTGCCATATTTCCCGCGTATTTTATTTAATCAAGTCTTACCCTTTTGGAAGAAATACATGATCGCGCTGTTGCAACAATTCCGAGACTTTCTTCTAAGAGAAAATCAGGAAATCCGATTGATCCCTCAAGATCCCCGGAAATGACACGATCAGTTACGATCGACTACATGCAATACCTGTGCTGTAACGCGTGTGCGCCGATAGGTGGCCATGCGCGCGCGCGCGCGTCATAGGTCCTCCCGACGTCTGTGGCTCCCCTTATGTCGACACCGTCGCTCGGGGCATGAGTCACACTCCGCGATTCCGCGCACAATCGGACATCTGGTCACGCACGGATTGTCCCTCGGTTGCCGGGGGAGGGTCGCTCACGGATGCTGCGACACGATCAGCTTTCTTACTTCCGCACATGTGACGCACACCGTGCGCCGAGGTGTCTCGCTGCGCGCGACACGTGTACCTCGTTACGCCGGTTATCCCTTAGGTACTTGCTTCGATAGAAAGTTACACGGATATCCGCGTCGGATATCTCTCCGCTCTTTCCGACCTATATATAAGCGAGAATGCTTTCCTCTTCGCTTTTCTTAGAATTTAGAAGGGAATCAAGTTTTCATTGTAATGAGCATATAAACAATTTATCTTCTGTTATCTTTATTTCGAATGGATTTTTTAATCTTTCGTATAGTTACAGTACCACGATATAGATAAAACCATGCGATTTCTTGTATTCTCGATAATTCCTAGAAATTTTGTCCCATAAATTAAATAATTATAATTATCAATTAAACGCTCCGACATGGACATGAGCGCGCGGAGAAACCGAGGACAATAACGGACATTTACTAAATAGTAAATAATAATGAGAAAGTAATGGTAATGGTAAATTAATTATGTATCTAGATAATGCGCGCCCCTTCTTTCCGCTGTAATTTTCCAGTGCGATTTGTTCCGGCACCTCTAGAAAAATACAGACTACTCGCTTTAATTGCCGCGCCTTTCACGAGGAATTACTCGCTCACTTAAAAATTTCCCCATTCTATCTGATAATTGGTAATTCTCAACGGGCACTGGGTGGAATCAAGTGCCAAGTATGTGACCTTTATAATTTTTTCAACGTTTCATTATCGTACACGATCTTCAATAACTCGCGATCGTGTTACGAAGAATTTGAAAAATTTAGACAATTCGAGAGATTATCGCGGCGCGTTGTTCTCGAAAATATTACAGCAAGTTTAAAATGCGTGTTAATTATTGTCTATCTGTCTCCAAAGTTGTTTTCGCAAATTTCTGTAGTACACTTTTAAAGATTTTCTTTTTAATTGGCATCGCTCGACGAACTCTGCGAAGCGTGACATAATGCGTCTCGTTCTCGAGTCCGCAAATACAATCTCTTTGTCCTTAATCTGTTTTTGATTTGTTGGAATTTTGTTACAAGTCCATTGACGTGTTTGGAACTGACGAATTCAGAAATAGAAAATTAATGTTTTAAATGTTTCGCGTTTGGTACACTGAGAAAAAAAATTATTAAAATAACTAAATGCGTTTTGTTGACAGTTTTTCTTTGGTTCAATTATATATTTTTTTGAATTAAACATATCAATTACATTAACATGATATATTTGCGAGTTAACAAATATTTGTTTGACAGCCCGTGACCGCAAAGTATTGTTGAATCAAGAAATATTCATTTGATTTTACACTTTTTTTTCTCAGTGTACTAGCAATTCAGACGCGCGCTTCGCGCTTTCTTTGACTGCACCTTTTGTTTTTTACTATAATTTACATTTTACTATAATAGTTATACATCAACCTCAATACATACAACTGTCAAAAGTCAATGCAATGACAGTCGCTCACGAAGTAAGCACGAGACAACCAATCAGCGTTGCGGAAAAAAGCCAACAATAAACTTCGAGACTTTAGAGATTTCGATGCACTTAACATGCACTTTAACATGCACTTTTTTTAGGATAACGTGAATGCGGTGATATTTGTGCTAATTATGTGCCAAGTCGATCGAGAAAATGAATCTCGAGAGAAAGAGAGAGAGAAAGGAAGGGAACTTAATAGAGATAAACGGCAATGACAAACGCGTTTCCTTCACGAGTTGAAAAGTGGAAATCCGTGGTACATCTTCGTAAAACGACGGTCGTGTCTTTCGCGCACGTGACTTTTTGAATCACACGCCACGTACTTATAAGAGCAATGCTCGACGTGAAACGTTACGCACGATTTCATCGGCTTCTCAAATTCTTCGGGCATTTACAACGCGCAAAGCTCCCTCGATCTCCTCTTCATTGAGCGCCCGTCGTCTCCCTTTCCTGACGAATGCGACGTGAGTCATTAGCGCAGGTCACGGCGTTATTAAAGACAATGAAGCAAACTTTATACGAGCGGGGGTACGGGGCCAATTACTTGGCAATTAGTCGAGCGAGCAACAAGTGAGCATCGCCACGGACCTCTCTCTTTCTCTCTCTCCTTCTCACGCCTCCCTTCTTCCGCTCCTCTTCGTCTTCTCGGCCCACCTTCTCCGTTCGTTTCTCCGTCGTCCGGACCGGCATCGTCTTCTCATCGAGATAGGTCGCGAAATACGCGGGAGAGAGTATTTTCCGATTGTCGATCGATTTGTCTTGACCTTAATGTTATTCCCGTTACTCTAATCGCATCTTCGGTATAAGACTACTTTCGAAATCAAATCGATCGGGAATTAAGCAAATGCGATAGGCTAGAAAATTTAAAAAAAATCCTGTTTATTTTCTAACATTCTCTCTCTCATGTATTTCCGTGTACCTTTTATATTCTACATTTTGCCAGAGAATTAATAGAGAATTTTACGCGCGAAAAACGCGATGCTGACATTGTTCGAAGAATAAATAAAACGATAAATCAAGGATGTGTACCTCCTCCCTTCTCGCCTGATGACAATGTACCTTGAAAGACTGGAGATATAAATAAAACGAGATCACGGTCCTTTTTATCGAGCAAAATGGTTGCGCGCAGCGGCAGGCATGCCGAGGGCGCATAATTCTAATTATAATTTTTAACAAGTCGCACCTACACTTTCTACGCGCTTGACGAGGTGGCCAAGCGCGGGCGAGAGCCAGCGCGGGCGAGAGCCAGCGCGGGCGAGAGCCAGCGCGGTGCAGGAAATTCATCCCCGCGCGCGCACTTTCGCGTTTGCGATTTTTGACCCACACTCCGGCTGCCGCGTTATGTACACCCTTGAGCATTCAGGTAGATGCGAAGGGAAGGGGGCGGGAGGGTACACTCCGACTCAGAAGTTAACTCCTCTAATTAGAAGTTGCTGTGCAATTTAGAACTAATTTTAAAAAATATATTTTTTTTTCAGTTACTATTCTTTTGCAAAATATTGTAAGAATACTACACTTTCCTTCCTCTTTCCTGAGAAACAATTTCCTATTGTTATCAATATGATAAATCTAAAAATGTAATCGTTTATTTTTTGCACTTTGCTCGCAAATTTTCTTCCGTAATAAATACTCAGCGCGAAATACTTCCACTCGACGACTCGAAGAAAAGCCGGCCCTTTTCAGGCTACATGAATTAATAATACGAACTTTTCGTGTCTTGGATTTCGTGTCACCTTCCAGATTCGAGGTTACGTTTGTCTGAAAATTGCCCCGAGAAAATTTTGGCGCGAGAAAACCTTGGAAGCGAAATGGAATATGTATATTTTAATAAAGATTTTAATATAAGAAGAAAAATTTTTCCCACACGCAGATTGAAACGAGCGCAAAGAAAATATATGTACCGTTGAATCGTTAAATTTCCCGCATGCCGCACGAGCGGTAATAAATTGCATTCGTGTAGGTAGCAATCGTTTTAATATCATTACGATTGATTACAAGCGTAACGGATTTATATTGCGCCGCGGTACACGCTATATATTATATACTCGTATATTATAAACGCTTAAAATTGCTAAATCCAAGAACGGCCATTATGTAATAATTCGTCGAGTGGATTCCGTTCGTCACATTCCAATCACATATCCACCGGAAAAGGCTAGAAATCCGTAGCCGTACGAGCGTATGTGCGTGCATACGCCGCAGTTAAACCGCTGAACCGATCGCCGGGAAAATTGGCCGAAAAATTCAGAATCCAATACGGGCGCGATACGCGGATTTACGGATTGCCACATTGTGGATCTCGCGGCCGAATCCCCGCGAGTTGAATTTTCGCCCGAAAAATAGTCCGCTATACTCTCGACGGATCTCGCGCGGAGATCGTAAAAAATTCGCGACTAAAATTTCGCTATCTCAAAAAAAAAAGCGGCGGGAAATTTCGCATTTAATTATTTCGAGCGAACCAATTTACGAAGCGGAAGCCCGCATATTTATTGTACAGTCCGCGACAGAGAATCCGGAAGTCCGATGTTGCTCCGCGCGATAAAAAGTTCTTACGCGGCAGCTATACTTCCGGGGTGTTGCAACCGGAAACCGCGGATAGGTCGCGTAGCGAGTCTCCAAGTATAACGGTTAGCGTTCCTCCTCAGGAACTTTTCGTCGTTCTTGGACGACGCCAAGTCCGGACGCGAGCTGGAATCACCAAGGTGATGACATCGATCATATCTCGGCACACGGATGCAAAAGTCCACCCGGCTACTTTTGCATCACTCTGTACCCAGCAACCCCCGCGGGGGTGGTGGGCGGAGGGATGGGGCTGCGGCGGGCGTTTTTCAAATAATTACATCGGGCTGCGGTGGTGGTGGGTCGCCATGGCAACCGCAGTGCCTTCAGCATCCTACGACTGAAGGCAACCGAGCAACCGAGCGGCGCAACCGGGTTCTCCTCGCGCTGCGGACTTCGGAATCCGGGTGCGCGCGCGAATGGAAAACGGTTTCCGCGGACGTCGGCGAGCACACAGCGCGTTCGCACCCCCGTCGCTGATGGAATTGAATAAACAACCACGGATTGGTAATCCGCGAATGTACTTTCTGCGTTTTTTGCGAGAGCTCTCCCCGATAAAATACTTCCTCTCCGTGATTATTTCATTTCACGGTAATATTTCTTGTTTGTCAAGTGTTTCTTGTTTAATTAATGATTGAGAGAGGGGGGGGGGGAGAAACAGAACAAGTAGATGTACGAGCTGTGTTAATCTTCAACTTTAATATTTTATAATATTATTGATTTCAAAGTTTAGTTGACGATCGTGCAATGATGTAATATATAATTTCGCACACGGACTTTTCGTTCTCGAGCTAATTTTATTACTAAATATAGTATTAAGCATACAAAATACTCGAGAATACTTTAATTTGAACATTCTCTTGACGAATATCATTTGTAGAAACTTTTCAATTAGCAAAATATAAAATTCTAACAATTTTATCTAAATCAAATTTTTATGAACTAGAATATATTAAAATTGTTTTCCATTAATTTAGAAATGAAAATGTCGCGTATTAAGAATAACTATCATTCTTTCTAGCTTACTTAGCCATTTATTGTCGTACCTATTAAATCTGTCTGAGTCAACTTATGTAGGTATTATTCAACGAAATAAATATAATACGAAGCAGCACTTAAAGAAACTTTTATATAAACTTTTATATAAACGTGATTTCTAAAACATTACAGAGAAATATTGTATTTCCATATGCGTATATTCAATTTGTAATTATTTCGATTTTAATATAAACGAGAAATATGCGACAATAATTATATTATAACATTAATAATACATTAAATCGATATAGTGTAAAATTTGATAAATGATAAAATTCATATTGCGCGATAAATTCAGTAAGAATTCGTTCGCTCTCCAAAGATTTTCCGTCTGTACATCTATATTTTACCGAGTATGTCACAAGATCTTCGGCGAATCGCTCTTACGTCGTCTAGTGCGATACAGAATGTATGTATATCCGAAGCTTTGACATAACACGGCGGCCTTGAGTTTGTCGTGAAGTTTGCCAGGCCACTTCACGCCGTACGCAACTCGTGCCGACACGAGAGCCTCGTGGCTATTTCGCGATCATAAATACTAAACACGACTGACTCACAAAGGCAGCGCGTTGTACGGAGATAACTTTTATCTACCAGATAACCGAAATTAGGTCGTGCGAAAACTACGGTTGGACGGACACTGATTTTTTTCAGGAAAGAAATTTCTTAGGCTAAAAAAACTTAAACGTATTCTCTTTTGTCTTCATTCTTTCGTATTCTAAGTCAAATGATATATGTGTACGATGTATTGATTTTTTGGGGTTTTCTAATGTTTTGCGTCATCTATAAATAGAATTTTTACACGATTCAAATTTTTCGCTTGAATTCACGATTCATATATTTCGGTTGAAACTTCTTTTCATGGCTTCTTTCGTCGAAAAGGTAATATCTTTTCCTTGAATTAGAGATTATATAAAAAATACGTGAACGGAGTTACATTCGTTATACGTTTAACAATTGGCGGTTTGAACGTTTCTAAGCTTTCTGGGAAGGACAGGAAATCAGAGCTTCCACAGGTCGTAGCCAAGCGCAAACTAGTCGAAATGTTGGGAGGACTTTACGGTACGTCAGCGTTACGAATGCTAGGTACTCACAGCGTCACCTCCTCTTTCCTTCGATGGCTCACTCGACCAGGTACTACGTACCTGCCGTACCTACACATCTAACATAACATGCCACGGGTTAGCAGGAGCTTCGGACAAAGAAAGAGAGAGGAGGAGGACAAAGAGGAGAGAACAGAGAGAAAAACGAATGAGGGTGTCGAGACAAGAACGCGAGGAAGGAATAGTGACAGAGGAAGCGTAGAAGAAATAAATAAATAGAGAGAGAGAGAGAGAGAGAGAGGGGGGGGGGGACGTTGAGGACGGAAATGCGAGGACGCGACAGAAGGAGAGAGAAAGAGGTGAAAGAAGAGAAAAAGAGAGATTGGAGTAAGTGAGAGAGACGGAGAAAGAGAGGGAGAAGAAGAGAGAGAGATAGGTCGATGGAGTGGGGTCAGTTCGTGACCCGACCACCTGTGGAAGCAGCCAGTAGCTACTTCTTGTTTGCCGTTTGCGCATACCTCTACCCACCACTTATACGTAGTACGTATTACGTAGGCGAACCGCCAACCGATGACCGCGGTCACGGCTATCTCCGAAATTACGTTCTTGGTTCCCTCTGAATCCGCGCTTCGCGCCGTAATCCTGACGAGACACCGCGGTATTCGGCGCGTTGGCCAGCTTAGGTGTTACAGGCGCATAGATAACATAACATCCTCTCCTGCAGGATATTCAATCTTCAAGATATAATTTAGCAGTTGTCGTCATCGATCAGTGTTAACGGTGTTAACGTTGGATATATCTCGTGTCGTCTACGTTGCTTATTGCTGTTGAAATTTTTACGTTTTATTATACAGTGGAACCTCGATTACTCGAACCTCTACAACTCGAAACCCTCTATAAGACGAAAATTTTGTTCATCCCCTTCCGTTCCGCTGCGAAAAACCTCTATAAATCGAAATAAAGCCTACCTTAACTTGAATTATTTGTCAGGCATTTAGATATATATTTTACCTCTGTAACTCGAATTTAAAATAGCCAGACCTCTACAAGTCAAAGTTCATCTCTATAAGTCGAACTTCCATTGTCGCTACCTCTATTCGAAGTTGTAGCTATGTGTAACCGTGAATTAGCCTGCAGGTATTTTGTTTTATGGTTACATTTATCATGCTTGCAATAAATAATTCACTGTTAAATATTGATTTTTTTCCCTCTAAAAGCCATTATAATCGAAAAATTATAAACTCTCGTACGTGAGTAACCTCCGTAAGTCGAATTTTCATATGTTAACCTTCTTTTATTCAAATTTCGATAAGTCGAAAACTCTATAACTCGAATAATTTTTCTGGTCCCTTGAGTTATCGAGGTTCAACTGTATTTCAATATTAGAATATTTATTATAACAATAATTTCAAATAAGGCCACTGTACGTATACAACAAATAATAACCAAATTCTGCCGAGATTACAAAAAAAAATTACTGTTGCCACAACATAATAATTGTGATAATTTTCGCCCATTAATTCAAAAGGATTACAGGAACTAAAATACTTTGGAAGTGACTTATATAGTTAACTGAATTCTCAATCTTAATGTTGTGACGTGCAACTATATCATGTATATATGTATATCTCAATCGTACTATTTGTTGTGCATATTAGAGTGATAACAATAATGCTTCGGTTGAGACAATCGACACATATATGAAGATATTCTAACCGAATGTTATTTATTCTAAGCACTGTGGTTGTGAGAACCGTACTTATGAACATACCTTAACAGATGTATGCTATGTAATCTCAATATATCTTAAATTCACATGCATTTTTTTTTCAAACATAGATATTGTTAGAGATATAGATATTGTTCTAACATCCATAGCAATTTTTTTTGTGTAGATATTGTGGTGTTCAATAATATTTTTTTAATTTTGTAAATTTTAGTTACAGTAAATTACGCGCCAATTACTGTCTTATACAGGGTGTCCCCAAATTCATGAATCAAAATATTATAACAAGAAAGTCTTCAAAAAATTAAGAAAAAAGTTACTTGTAAATTTTTATTTTAAGCAATTGTTTTTGAGATATAAGGGTTTAAATTTAGCCAATTATAGATTAGTACTCGCGTGAAGTGCACTAACACTATCGATGCGTTCACGGACATGTTTTCGTTTAATCGTAATCTATAATTGGCTAAATTTAAACTCTTATATCTCAAAAACTACTGCCTAAATTAAAAATTTACAAATAACTTTTTTGCTTAATTTTTCGAAGACTTTCTTGCTATGATATTTTGATTCGCGAATTTCGAGACACCCTGTACACATATAAAACATTTAGTTATTTATTTATTTTTTCATTTTAAGTAGCAGAGTAGTTTTGAGTAGTGTTATTCATTCAACGTTTCTCGATTACTCTCTTTAACTAATAAAAAGGAAAACCACACAGAAGATTTATTATTTTAAGAATATTAATTTATTATTTAAAGAATATTAATTTTAATCACCCTGATTAACATAACATTGTTAATTTATACGTAGTCTAAAAGCGCGTTTAATTGAACAGCGTGACAAAATAGTAAGGGTCACACGAGATCGCAGAAGATTATACAATCGCACTGCAGTGTACCTACAATCTGGCCAATCTGGTGTTACTAACTTCTCATAGTAAATAAATCTATATATTATCTATACATCTCACCGATCGGAAGACTAACATGCGAACTCACACGACATGACACGACGCGACACGACACGATGCGATGCGATGCAATGCAATGCGATGCGATGCGATGTGAAGCGACGTGATGCAACGCGATGCGACGCGACGCGACGCGATGCGATGCAGATCAGATAATGGTCGGACGTGCACCTTTGGCATCTCTCGTCGCGCCGACAAAATTAGCCGTGTGCCCCGATACACAACACCGCGGCGGGCGCCCGGGCGCTCGGCTTCGTATCACCGTAGGTGTAATATAACCGCCGCGCTTAATAGTACTACGGCCATTCATGCGGCGACCACGCCGTTGGCTTAGCACTCTATTAATCACGGATTATTATTCACGCGGCCGCGTGGCGCTTTTAGCGTCGCCGGCCGCCTCTTAGCGACTTTCGTCGCTCTCTCGTCGCGCCTCGCTTTTCATCTCCGCTCGCTATAGCCGCTGCCGCCGCTTTCTTCCTTCGGTCCCCCCCTTGTTTCCCCTCTCGAAAACCAGATCGCCGATTCTTTCCGGTTCCTCTTCCCCCCTCCCCCTCCCTCCCTCCCCTTCGTCGCACCTCATTAATCGGCACGTGGGTATAGTGAGCACGAGAGGTGCGCGCATGTCGTCGACAAAAAGAAGAGGAAGGAATAAAAAAAAAAGGTCAGCGATAAAAGCGGCAACGTGCTGCGCTGCGCGCGGTCCGCTTAATTGGTTCCACGGCGGTATTTATCGCGCAACATTGTCGGAGATAATGGCCGGTATGAATAAGGAAAAGCGTTTGCTCTCTCGTCTTGCCTCCTCGCCTCCGGGAGTGTTTCCTTCCGAGTGAGAGACTCCGCGCGCGCGCTGGGCGAGCGCGAGAAAATGGAGCAACGAGCGGTGAGTCACGCGGACAAAGGCGCGCTACGCGGTGGGAATTAAGTTTCTTGACCGCGCTCGACCACGTGTTTGCTAATTGACATCGCCGTCGGGCGCGCGCATATATTACGTATTGCGTTCGCAAAAATATTGAGAATAAATTTAAAACATATATATTTAAATCGCACAGCGTATCGTTACGTTTTATTTATGTATAGTATTATACACATGTGACACACGGATATTAATGCAGAATATTACGCCAGATGATTTCTCTGCGATATATATTATTTATACATATATATATTTATTTTTATTGAAATACATACGCGGGGACAGAGCTTTTTGACTCGATCCGGTAATATATTATTTCGCAACATTTGCAACATTTTATGCCCCAAAAGTATTAACGATTTTTATTGATGCACTTTTCGAGAACGTGGACATCCAGGGTTACAGCGGGATTTCGCCATTTCAACCATTTGTTCGAATCGTTTATTTATCGTTCACATATATAGTTGATTTTCAATTGGATTTTTGCTGCTTATCGGTCAGGATGTTTTTCTTTCGGTTTGAGAGACTTTCGTGTTTACTAGATAACACACGTTATTTCTTGCGGGATTTTCGACAGTCTCGAATCTGTTTCGAAAACTCAGATTTCCGTAGTGTTGACCATGAATCGAAAAACAATGAGATTTAAGGTTTAAGATTTAAGAAAATTGACCAATCACAGTCGATTATTCATCTCACGTGAGAAGAATAATCGATTGTGATTGGTCAATTTTCTTAAATCTTAAGTCTTGAGTCTCACTGTAAACGCCGTTTTAAATTAATCGATTTGTTTTCACGCGTATTTTCTATATCGCTCCAATAATTTCTTCGGAGTATTCCCTACGTACGGATCTCGTTGTTATTCACGGTACCTGTTTTGTTCCGGCGTCTTAATTTAGCTTAATTGGCGCGTATTTTTGTTCTTCCGTTTATTATTCAAGACGCGTTAACCCGATACCTACTTGAAACGAACACGATGACAGCTTTATTTCTGGAACGACGTGTAGCGTCCGCATTCTTGGCGCAGAGCGCGATCAACTTTTTGCGAAGGATTCGACGAGTGTCATTAATTATTGCGGTGACTCGTCGTCTCGCGAGCGCCGTCGATATTGATGCTCCGTCGTATAAGAAAAAATGCCCGTCGACTTTGACAGTGAATGCTATTGATGCGCGCCATGTTTCTAAGTAAATACACAATTCAATTAAATTACACGAACATGGGCACGTCTGTTTACAGAAATCTTTGAGCATATTGTCGTGACGAAATATTACTAGACACGTGTTCGGTAAATTTTTTAATATTTCGATAAGTACATGCGTATTGCGTGAATGATGTCAGCGTAACCAACACGAGAATCGAGAATATTTTCTTGCCGACAAGTTTACAGAAAAAAAACGATTTTACTACTACTTTCATGGTAAAGTCAAATTAAAAACTGCGAATAATTTTCTGTCGCATTGATATTCTATTGATATTCGTAATTATTTTTTTTCCTTATTCATATACATAGTCTCTGATATTGCCACGTTGGATAGAAAAGTGACACAAATAAAGTATTAGTATTTTTAAAATAATAAAAAGAAAAAACCGACTCTAAAGACTTTGTACTTCGATTTCCTTTTGTTATCTCAAAAATGCTACTTTTTACTTTTTTTATCAATTGGCGATATGTGACGCGCACCTGAATCCACTATTTCGGCATTCTACATCAGTTTTTCGTGAAAGTTTATTATTTTCGTAGCGCGAGGTTTTTAAAGGTCCCATGTCGATGTTAATATGCTTTCGTCACTTCGATCTTGAGGTGTGTGAAGCACCCCTAAATTTTGACAAAATTTGTATGGCATTAGATTGTCCACAATTTGTCCATATTTGTCCAATAATAATTTTTTGTCCAATCTTGGAAAAAATTAAAAAAAAGAAAAAAAAATTTTAACGCAAGTACGCCTAAGTGCGCACGTTTTTTAAAATTATATACGGGATTCGATTGTCCACAATTTGTATGCATTTGTGTCCATCATTTTTTATCCACCTTGTTACAAAAAATTAATTGATTTCTATATGTAAATTAAAGATAATAAACGCACTTATGAGTGCTCGTGACAAAGTTTGCTCTGACTTTTTATTTGTTTATAATTTCGTTTAGCAAGGTGGATAAAAAACAATTATTTGTGGACATATGCGAACAAATTGTGGACAATCAAATCCCGTATGTAATTTGAAGATAAATACACCTATGAGTGTTTCTGGCAAAATTTGCTCTAACTTTTTGTTTATAATTTTTTGTAGGAAGATGGACAAAAAATGATTATTGATGGACAAATGCATACAAATTGTGGACAATTGAATCCCGTATATAATTAAAAAAAATACGCGCGCACTTAGGGGTGCTTGCGTTAAAATTTTTTTTTCTTTTTTTAAATTTTTTCCAAGAGTGGACAGAAAATTATTATTATTGGACAAATCTGGACAAATTGTGGACAATCTAATGCCACATAGATTTTGTCAAAATTTGCATTTAGGAGTGCCAACTTCACACACCATCGATCTTGAAGGAGAAAGGACCGTTGTGCTTGCATCGAGATCTTTCGACATCTTGAAATCGTGGCTGCGTCTTGTTAATCTGTCGAGCACAGTCGCGCATACGTACGATACGGAAGGTCACTAGCGCGTATGCGCGCATGCCGCTCGGTTAATTGACGCTTAATTGACCATAATTAAGTTAACTCCGGCGGCACGTGGGCGCGGTCCCCACGGAGATTGGTCGCGCGCGTAGACTCGGGCAGACTTAAGCAATTAGCGCGAGCAAAACTGAAACGCGGCCGAGTTTCTGTGCCACGCGAATACGACTCGAGTACGTCCCCGAGTTGGATCATCTGGCTCGCTTTCTTATACGTTGCAACTGCTTGCGCTGTCGTATAAGATCTGGTGCATCTCTCTTTTTTCAAGTTGCGGCCAGAGAAATGGGGATTTTTCTTGTTTTCCAATCTTTACAATAACGATCTACATTATAGGAATATACTCACAATCAGTATAATTGTCAAATAAAATGCAAGTATTCCTAGCAAGCACAGATTACCTACAGCAATATTGTAACATTTCTGTAATATAGCTGGAATGTTATAATATTGCTGCAACATTGCAGTTACAGTCTGTGTTTGCTGGGATGTGACTGTTTAAAATGTGTGCAGTATTTTCTGGACGTATAGGGATTTTGGTGAAATTTCGACGTTACTTTACAAGTGAAAGAACCTCTCTCGCGTGAGATTCGTGCGACACGTAAATCACACGCGTGCCACGCTCGATCGATTGTCGAATCGCGGATTCACTTCGGGAATGCGCGCGCGCACGCATCGATCAAGGATACGAATGCGCCGATGGAATGGTTACTTGGCGGGAACAGAGGGAAGGAAGCACGACGCGAGTCAGGGCCACTTGGGAAGGTGGCGACCTAGCCTTAAATCCCGGCCAGGTAATTCACCTCCACCTTGAATTCCGCCTTCGTGCGTATACATGTATGTGATCACCTGTCGCTGACTGAGACTGACCTTCTGCACACTTTCGCCCCGTTGACTTCACCGTGAAGCGAATATATTTGCATCTCGTTCGCCATTTTTCCCATCTCTCGTCTCTCTTTTTTTTTATTTCTTCGTTTTTTTTGTCTTCTCGACAAAAGGCCAGGTATTCGATGTCCTTGAGATCCCGCCGGCTCTCTCTCTCATGGAGAATACAGCCGCGCGAAATAATTCTGTGTCCTTGCGCGTACGGAATCCGTTCTTTTCTTCCATCTCTCTTTTTTTCCGTTTCTTCTTTTTCAAGGCGTCGCCGTCGGCTGTCGATCCTAGCTCGATTTCGCGTCTCTCGTTTATTTTTAGCAGAGTCTCCCGGATGATCGCGGCCATTCTGTGACGTAATTCAGCCTATATTGATCAAATCGGTACCCGGTTTTCTTTCGCATTTAAGACTAGCACTTTTGAATCGGATAATAAGCCACTGAAATAGGAAGAAGAAAGTTTCTGGGAAAAACTGAAATCTTTCTGAAAAGTTAATTGCATTCAGATGTTATGTGGGCAAAATTTAATCATGCCGCCATATTTATAGTAACTTTGAGAACAGTGAAGATAGTGATTAAATTCTTGTGGATTTGAAGCATAATTTTCATATGTTTCGACTATTTTGTGTTGAAGTATTTTTACTTTGACTTCAAGTTTTTACTTGGAATACGTAAAACATAAATCTTTCAACAATTATCGCATACGAATATTGATAGATACTCCGTACAAGAAAATCTCAGGGTGAGGAAATGAATCACGCTCGGCTATCTTATAAGCGATAAACTTTCTTATAAAAAAAAATTAAAAACGTCAAGTACTTTCAGGATACATTACGTTATAAATATTTTGCATCTATACATAGATTTATCATCAGCGATTAAATTTTGCGGCTGATTGTGAGATTAAAAGAAAGAAAGATACGAACAACATTTTACAAATGATAAGTTGTTTCCGAACTGATTGCAAATCTTTTACCGTGACTTAACGCGTACAAAGTAATCATAGCGAATTATAAGAGCAAAACTACAAAAGCAGAAAGAAATTAGAGTTATTATTTGATGTTATCTAGAGCAATGAATTTTTAACATGACGCGTTACCTTTGTGCTGCCTGTGATAACGAGAGAATGCTTGCGATTTGATTTGCGCACGTTAGCGATCCGCGCAGGAGCGAGGAGGAAATTCGCGCGGAGTACCGGAAGGCGGTTCGTTATACTCGGCCGCTTTTCGGCCGGCGGAAACTCGCGTTTCCTCGTTTATACGCGAATACGCCGGATAAAACTCGCGAATAATGTCCCTCTGCAACTATTTAATGCGGTCGCCCGTGCCGTCGGCCCGCGCCAAAGAGGATTTAATCAGCATTTCTCGGCGCTTTCACCCCTTGAGGGGCCTCCTTTTAGATCCTCTTCCGACAGCTAACCGAGCCTCCCCCCGCCCCCTCCCCTTCCCCTCTCACTCCTCGGCAATGTGTACACATAAACGCGGGGGATCATCAGGGCCCGTCTTCGCCTCCGTCGCCGCAAAAGTCGAGCAGTACGCCTCGGTCGAGATTCTTGGCTGGAAATTTCCAACGGATTATTACTTCGCCTAGCTGGTGGCGAAGGGAGGTACGCTATACCCGTGTCAACCTTGTCTCCGTCTTCAAAGAACGGGAGGGATCCGGCGGCGCCGCTGAACAACTCGCGCGGCTTTGCCCGATTCTCGAATCGGGGGCACCCGCGGACGCACGGAGAGGATTCTTAAATCCGCTTAAAGACGATAATCGCGGCCGTCACTTCCGTCCCGAAACTTCTCCGACATCCTCGACCGACCGACACCCGTCTTCATCGTCTTCCTTTTTTTTCTCCACTCCTTCTGTTGTTGACGCGATAAATTCACACACGCTCTTGCAGGAGAACACTCACCTCCTTCCCATTCTCTCTCTCTCTCTCTCTCTCCTTCGAACTGTTTGTCTTCCCGCCGACTAGCCTCCGCCTCCGCCGACTTCGTTCCCGATAATTGGCAGGAAAGCGGACGTTTTGTTTTCGGGTCTGTACCGTCTTCTCTAGCGGTATAAAAATTCAGTCGGTTTCTTCGAGATGTAGATGCGTTCTCGGAAGCGGGCTGGGCCTCTCGCCCGGCCATCGGACACATCGGGTGCCGGCTCTCAGGTGAGGGCGCGTCGTGGCGACGCGCGCGGTGCGGGTGGCAGTAGTTCGGCAGCGCGGGGGTGGAAAGAGAGAGGGATATTTCTCTTTCTCTCTCTCTCTCTCTCTCTCTCTCTCTCTCGTGGAGGACCAGCCGATCCTCATGTAAAACCAGACAAAGTTTTGTCACGCGGCGCTCTGCGCCCGGCGGGGATAGCGTTGTCCGACGGCGCAAAAGTTCACGTTGCCCTCCGGCGGGACAATTATTGTCTTTTGTTGCGGCATTGCCTGCCTCCCTCTTTTTTCCTTTTTCTTTCCTCGGCAGAGAAAGAGAGAGAGGGAGGGGGGGGGGTGAAGGAAGGGAGGGGAGAGCAAGAAAGAGAGATCGAGAAAGAGTCCTCTCTCGTATCCACTATTACCACCTCCTCCTCCTTCTCTTCTCCTCACAGTTCTTCTTTATCTTCCCCCTCGTCTCTCCGTATTCTCTATATCTACGCCTGCTCTCCACCACCTCTTACACTTGTTTGTTTCCACGCGTTTTAACGAATTCCGACCTTGGTCGAAACGTAACGGCGTTACATCGCTTTCCGTCGCCTTACCGCGGTCTCGATCGATTCTCTGGATACGGTCCTGAATCTAGACGTATCCCGAGTGATCCGTGGCCGATCTTTCGGGCGACGCACCGACGCGGCGCCGTCCGCTGGCCATGACGCTTTATCGGCGGGCGCCGCGGCGGGAAAATATAATTATCGGCGGCGCGCTTAATGTGCCGCGCAAAGCGTGACCCACATTCGAATATGGGTTCGGCATTATCGGGAAAGTCGCGCAGAGAATGCCCCCTCCCCTCCCCCCCCCCATAAAGCGTTAGTCGCGTGGAAACACACACGCGATCGTGAACATCGCGATAGCGCTAGAGCTGGGTGCGGACATTTTAATCTGCAGTGCCTGTTTGCAATAACAATAATGAAAATTTATGTTTCCAACTGATGGCAGAATTTAAGATTAAATTATATATGATACGATGAAGATAGTTCATGTATGGTTCTATATATGAAGTCTTGAACGATTTTATAAATTAATTTTCTTTCATTTTTCTAGATTTCTATTCAACGTTTCCTGTTCTAATTTCCAAATACATGCTGGTGCTGGTTTTAGCAGTTTAATGCGATTTACGGGATTAAATCATATTGGATTAAAAACATGCCACCTCTCTCTGTCTGTATAACAGACGGGAGACCATTTTTCTGAAAGCTAAACTACGTTGCGATCAAAATATTTAAATATGATACGAAGGACACGGGTTCCCCTGTTGTGAGAAATGTGACAATACTGATGGGAAGGCTCGCGAGAGACATGAGAGAGAGAGAGAGAGAGAGAGTCCCGATATCGCTCTCTCGAAGCTTTAATTCCGCCTCCGCGGTACCTCCGGTAAGGAAAATATGGAAAATCGTTATAAGAAACGCGGAAAATATAGGACTTTCATCTCTCTCTCTCTCTCTCTCTCTTTTTCTTGCTCGCTCGCGGGCCGCGATGATATTGTCCGCTCTTGCGAGTCGACCCGGTAAAACTATTGCCTCGCGATCTTTCGTTCTCTCCGTGGTTACCATCGTTTGCGCGCCGTTTGCTCGTCGCACCCGTCGCAATATTTTACCCGCCTCCTCCGTTAAAGGGCAACGGGCAGCGCCCTCGCTGGATCCGCATCGCGCGACCCTCCCTCCCTCAGATAAATAAATGAAAAATGGAAATAATTAAAAAGTCCTTTTAACATTCGCAAAGGATTCTCCGCAGCGCGTCTTTTGATTACTCGATCGCGTATTACCCCGTGCGGGTCCTCTCGCGTGAGTTTTATTTTTGCCGCGACGTACGCGCGCGGCACATGGCGCCGTACGTCGCGCGCGATTCGTAGAGTAAACTAGTTTTCCCCGGGACCCCCCTTCCCCTCCCTCCGCGTCTCTTCCTTTCTCTTCTCTCGCTATTCTATTTTAATATTTCGTTCGTTTTCAATTCCGCGCTTGTTCCGCGAGACGAGAAAACGTTGCCGTCAAAGGGCACGGCCGCATCGGCAGAGTTCATTTTTTTTACGATAATTAGCAGCGAATAGCCTTTTATGGTGCTTGTTGCAAATATTCGCGACGTGGCGGAGGCGTGGGTATTTGTATATGTGTGTAATTCGCAGTTAGTACGCGTGAAAATACCATACATATACATTATTAATTTTTTTTTTCAACGATTATCCCGAGATTTTGTATAGCTACTTTTTAAACGCGTTGCAACTATTCTTCTTGTGATCTGTATTTTCCACGAGAGAATTTTAATATATTTTGAAATGTATACTTATAATACGTGTGTATGTGTGTGTGTGTGGTGTTTTGGCGCATTTAAGAAGAAATCGTGTACAAGAGGAAGTGTGTAAAACGTGTAACGTTTCCTTTTAGCATATTTTCAATCTTCGATTCTTTGCAATTTTCTTATTTTTACAGTCACAGTTTGACGTTCGAATTACGTGAACTGGGATTGATTCGTGCTCGACAGTTCCCTCTTCACCCCGACCCGTTACAACGAGACGCCCCCGCTTTTTTTCCACGGAGAAATTCGGTCAACCGTATTCATGTCCGCGCTTTTTCGATGCCTCCGAGGATCTATTGCGTCGCCGGCGGTTTTTTGTCTCCCTTTTTCTCGATGTTCGGACCGATCCCTTGTCAATAGCATTGCCGCTCGTTAATACCTCGTCCGGCCAATAGTTTTCCCGCGGCTTTTCGCCCTTCTCTCTTCCTCCCTCTCTCTCCCTCTCTTCCCCCCTTCCTCTCTCTCTCCCCCTATTCCCCCCCCCCTTCCCCTTACCTCTCCTGTCTCCCTTCCTGTTTCTCCTTCTCTCATCCACACCTACGCGCCTGGCATCGTGTACATACCTACTCCGCCGAATACATGTGTTTATATCACATTATGTACAGGCGCGTGTTGGTCCACATATCTATGGTTTATATATATATATATATATATTTTTTTTTTTAATGCGTACTATTTATTTGTTACGCTGTTAACTTCATCACTGGGAAGTCGTTCGGCTGACGTCCGGGGACAAAAGAGACACTTGTCTCTGTACAATTTAAAAACTGTATAAGAACGACCTTTCCGTCTTGCACTCCTTCATAGACGAAACTTTTTTTACGATCGATTATTTACAAACCAATTTATAATGGCTCGTCTTTTCGACACACTTCGCGTTCGCGTGGTTAACGTGGTGCTATAGATTTCCTAGCGCACCGTCGACATTACTCCTCGCGTTATCTCTTCGCTTCAACGAACCGCGGCTCTCGCGGCTTTATTTCAGAGGCGATGATCAATTGACGAACACGACGCGCGTGGGAATCACCGGAAACGGGGATGGCTCGCACGATTGCAGGCTAACCGGTCTACGAAAATATACGCAGTATAGCGTAGTGGTGAAGGCGTTCAACGGCAAAGGAGACGGCCCGGGATCCGATCCCGTGACGGCGCACACGTTCGAGGACGGTGAGTGGTAAAGTCGCCACTTCCTGAATTTATCGAGTTCTCTCTTCGAGCGGGAATTTTGCGTTCAAATAAAAATATATCTGGCACGTTAAACAAAGCAATTACCGGGCGTGCCGCTTTGAGGCGGTCTCTTTGCATTTTAATTACCAGCCAAATGTAATTGAGAATTGCAAATGATGAGATCAAGTTTCATATTACAAATTAATATCATAATTTAAAGTTTGTCACATACACCATGTTGGTGCGCAACGCAAACGTTCAATGCGATATATAATGCATAACGTTGAACAACGGCAATCATTTGCGTAACGATATTGGGTTACGGAACAAGCTTTTACGCGAGTCGAACCGTAAATTGTTACAAAATTTACATCGGCAATAATAAGTTTTGCTCGAATTTTTTTTTGTTTTACCGCATGACGGCCGAAATTCTGCAGCAGGCTACGTTTTCCGTTTTTAGCCTAAATTTTTGCACACGCAATTTTTGCACAATCAAGATTCTCTTATGCTCTTATAATTTCATATCTTCTCTGTAACTTGATTGCATTTTGAATATTCAGCTACACACAAAATTGGTCAAATTATTTTTAATATTCCATACAAAAAACTGGCTGAGTCTTTCAAAAAACTGACAAAAGAGAGGCTATATAAAAACTAATTGTTCCAATTATTCTTGAATCAACTGTATCAGTTATGTTAATTAATTTGTATAAACTTTATATATTATCAAAAGAGCACAAATAGAATATTTCTGGAGTAATAAGCTTTTAAATAAGTTTCTTTTTGTAATTCTCGAAA
>NW_012026779.1:748356-845488 GCF_000956235.1 Wasmannia auropunctata
CGGATAAAAGATTGCGAAATGTATGGGTAAGGGATTGTTTGATATAAAAATTTCAATTATTATATATATATATATATATATATATATATGTATGAAATACACACGTTTCTCTCTCGCGCGATACATATACACATGAGGTGTACTTGCCTCACTGATGTACGCGGTGGTGGTTAAAGAAAGTAAACGACACGCGTATACTTCGGCTTATACTTTGCGCGCGCGCGCGCGGCCCGTACGTAGAAACACGCCGGGGGAGATCCTCGGGGTGTACGCGATTAAATTTAATTGCGCGCTCCCTGCGCGCGAGTCTTACGTCGGGCGAAACGAGTGTAATTTACCGGAGAGGGCAACCCCCGTTGCGTTACGCGCCACGAGTTTTTTTTTTCACTTCCGCACACGTCTCTTTCTTATCGTCGCCTGCCTCAACTTATCGCGACTACTCGATCGGATCAGATCGTCGCGCGATCTTTTCTACGGAACGCGATTTTTGACGACGTAGGCGTGTCTAAGCGAGAAAAGTTTGTGTATGAGAGAGAGAAAGAGAGAGAGAGAGGGGGGGGGGAGAGAAACAGAGAATGAAAGAGAAAGCGAAATGATCGGAGACAGAGGTCGAATTTTTTTCGGGGACACCCTGTTTGTGAACGCCCTTCCCCTTTATTACCTCCTCCTCCTTCTCCTTCTCTATGTAACGAGCTTATGTACTACATTATATGCTGGATACTTTCGTACATGGCCAGTTAGGTATACGAACGGAAGGAGGACGCGGGCGGAGCTGTCTGTGGCTACACGTTCACGCTCGCGCGTTCACGTGCACGAAAACGACGTTGACGACGTATATAAGCGCCCGCATATATATATATATATATATATATATATATATACACACACACATACATACACATCTATATACATATATATATATATGTATGTATGTATGTATAAAATATACGTACATGTATATAGATACACACACATACGCGTCGATCGGTGCACTTGTCCGTGCTTCGCGCGTCCCTCAGTGACACTCAACCGTTCCAATTTCGTCCGCGAGATGATAGAAAGAACTTTTTTGAGAGAGGCTGGAGATTTTCGTGAAAAATTTTTATGGATTAATTTTCTGATTTCCACAGAATTCGCTTTAAAAGGAGGGCAAACAAAATACTTTGGAGATAAACATCTTAAGTAAAATCCGAACAAATCGTGTATTACAGCAATAAATGTAATGTATGAACATGTTGAATGATGAATATAATGCCCATTATAAAATTGATTTTATCTTGGAAAAATATTTAAATTTTTCTTAACATTATTATATACCTATGCCAAATATAAATTTTGATATATTCTTTTATATTTTTGTTTTGAGATTCTTGATTGACTGTATAATTCGCTAGGAATATATATGTATTAAGTTGATGCAAATGCTACACTGTTAACTTAAACTTAAGTTTTTCTATAAATAAACTGATACTTATTCAATGAATCTTCGCAACGGCGTATCGCGCCGGGCGCGCATAAAAAAGCCTAACATTTACGTCTTAAGGACTTTTGCCGTGATAATTTTTCCACGTGCCTCGCGATATATGATTACGTAACGCCCGTGGTTTATCACTTACGCTGGCGGACGCGCGCGTACGCGCGCGTGTAAAAATACTTTGGCCGTCGCGAAAAAATACTTCGATGGTAAATATTGTACCGCGGACAGATAAACAATTGATGTTGATTTATACCGTATCGGCTCCTACCTAAATATTACTCGAGCGTAACACACACAAACACGCGCCACATCCGTACGGGCGTATGCGCGCATACATATGCCATCATACATATCGTAGCATTTAAATTTCAGTGAAAGACTGGAAGCGAAACACTCGCGCAAAAGAAAACGTTCGCGTCGCGCCATTGTTTCTTTTATCGTTTTCAGCGAAATACGGTAAAATAATACCGTACGCGTTATCAGGCGGGCCCGCCTTAATTGTAACGACTTTCGGTCACCCCGAAAACCCGTTACCCGCGCCCAGTTTCGTCGCGGTCGGCGAGTCCTCGGTGGTGGCCGGTCGAGCCACATCGCTCCGGGCGGCACCCCGCACGGTTACGATCCTGTTATCCGTAAACTCGAATCGAGATTTAAGCGATGTATGCTAATACGAGACTTAGTATGCGCTGCGGTGGCCCTGCATTATGAAGATTTTCAATTTTACGCTTGCCGCAATAATGACGAATAAATATTTACTATGGCACGACGGGCTCCCCTGGTTACGACTCCAAACTCCGCCGTTCGTCGCTTGGTTGATGCTGTTAACACTTTTCTGGTCACCTTTCCAAACAACAGCAACACGAGACTGATTAATCCCTTCGCTTTGTATAGGTTTAATTTGTTACATCTTTCGCGAAACACAAATTGCAAACGATTTTGGCTTTCTGCATTGCATACCGGAAGGTTACATACCTACAAATTCATAGAATAGTAAGATATTAAGGTTTCATATCAAGTGGTTACTATAACTAATTACTATAACTATTACTGTAAACAAATAAATTAAGACCAGCTTGTCCTTGTAAAGCAAACAAATTAAGATTAAATAAACTAACGAACTTATTTAAAAGACGTCTGCGTTTTTTATTACAACAAAATTTCTAATAGCTATATGCATTATATATAAAAAAGATCAACGTTAAACGTGGTACATGTTTCGACCTAGATTAGTCTTCTTCAGCCTCAACGAATAATAATTACAGATACCTAAAATATTATACCATAATATATAAATTAATACGTTATATTCGTAGAGTCAAATTTGATAAGAATGTGTTACAATTATGAGAAATCGTCGATGTAGTTACGATTGAAGCCTTTGTTCCGGCACAATTTCATTGTCTGGTGTATGAGAAAAATTCAAAAATCCGAAATGGTCGAAAAATTACTATACTTTTTATTGCACTACTACGCTTTGTTACATTTGTCTACGATTGTATTATATTATATAATTATTTTGGTTTTTTTTTATTTCTTGTTTAATACAAATGAGCTTCGGTTAATAATACGCGGTGCGTATCCTTGACGAAGGCGGAAAATAATGTCCTTGGTCGAGGATTGACTTTACCGGCGTTATATAATATCGTGCAGTGTCGCGTGTTGTTGCACAAGTTGGTTCATGTTAATTATTCATCGATGTGCTTCATGTGCTTCTATTTCTCGCCGTCGGTCGAGATGAGATTCTTTTTTTTTTTGTCAGATGACTCAAGGAGATCGCGTGAGCCATTTTACTCCGTTTTTCATACTTACTTTAATTGATTACGGAATTGTTAAATCAATCTAACGTTTCTCAAATTTGCCACTCAACCGATGTTCGCGATCAAGTCCCTATCAATTAAGTCTTTGTCATAAATATCTTATCATTCTTTTGCTTAGAAGTGAAAATGTCAATTCTGAATCATTTTTTTCTTTTAGTAGATATTTGCGAGAATAAAAATTTCGCAATCAATTGACCTTTACGTTGAAAACGAGATAATTCGCGATAGAGCATTCGCGAACGTTCGATCTCAAGAAAGAGAGTGAATTTACTGGCCCGATAAAATCTTCAAGACGGAATAATACACTTCGGTTCCATTCGATTTTATCGCCGCGGCCACCTCGCTCGTTAGAACCGCGTGGCGCGCTAAACAACATCCTCGGGGAAACAATGTGACTTAATAATGAAGAATCCGCGCGCGGGTAATATCGCCTGAGAGAACTCATCATTCACCTCGGTCGCGACCTTGACGAGGGCGTTTCCGTGGAAATGGAATACGCTCCCGTATCCTCCTCCGTGCCGTATCCTTTCTCGCGCCGCGCGCTATCCTTTCCCTAGGGACACTCGCTTCGTGTGTACAACGACGAGATATCCATCTCGGCGGCGAATCTATTGGCTAAGAAAGTCGGGCGTGCAGAGAGTGGCGCGCAAGTTGTAAAATCGCAACTCGACCGAGCCGCGTTTCATTGGACCGCTTGTGTTTTCGCATCTCGAGATCGACATCTCGTTCTCATTTATCGTCGTATGCAATCCTACGCTCAATCAACCCGCCTTTCTGCCCATATACATATGAGTTAATCCGCCAAGTACGGTCACGTCAAATCGTCGAGTTATGGTGCACACCCACGTTTTCTCGATTTGATATCACACGGGTCGTCGAGCTGCGGACCGCCGCCGTCTTTGTGTGTGGTCTTCAGCGGTCTACGCAAGTTCTACTTCGTCAATATATGTTATTATATGTGCGCGACGAACGCGACACTCAAGTCGCACTTTGATCGTCATGTAACAGTTGCCTATGCAGTGCCTACGTCACGTAACGTGTGAACATACCTCAATGACGAATCATATCCGCGATAATTCACCAGAAAATTAACTGCGTACGAATGCGAATGAATTTTTACCGAATTACTTCTCGTCGATATCACCGTCGTATTCCGTCCTTCACTGGCTGATAGTATTATCGAGTGCCGCGTAACGCTGATACGGTCAATCGACGTGGACCCAAATTAGGGGGTTGTGACATCCTCGTTATCATTACTGCGAAGCGGTAACTTAGTTAGTCTTCGCAATTACGCGCGATGTCGATGAAAAGGCCGGCCTTCTCGCTGGTACACCGGGCACCTCTTTTGCCTACGCGAGTCCCGCGGATGCATTGGACGTTATTACATTAAAGCTCCCCTTTGCGAAATGCCACGGATGTTGCGCTTTGCAATTACGAAAAACTCGCCGCCTTTATGACGACGACTCGTACGCGCATAATTGAAATCTCAAAAATATATCGAAAGTATCTCCGGCACAGGATCGCAGATGACGCTTCAAAACATTCGAGCTTCGAGTCTGTCGCGCAAATTATGCGAAAGGTAATGGAAAGGAATATAGAATAGAATTCACTAAAATTTAATTGAATGTAAGTTAAGGATAAATTCCATATGAATAACATTCAAATAGTGAAGAAGACTAATGAGTCAAGTAGTGTGTTGGTGCTACTGTATATATTACTGTATGGTTTTAAGAAAATACTTTTTTCAAATTGCTGGAAGAAACTAGAAAAATTTTGGTTTTTTTTGAAAAATTGTTTTTTTGCAAAAAAATTGCTATGTAAACGATATACTATCTAATTTTTAATATTTTTTATCATATTAAATATTAATTGGGATTCAGAAAGTAATGTAAGTGACTTTATTTTAATTTGTTCGTTAAATTGTGTAAATTTTTTGTTTAAATTGGATATAAGCTTATAACTTTTATAAGTTATAACTCGATCTCGTATTTTATAGTATTATTAAAATAAGACACCTCGTATAAATGCTGGAATTAATAATGAGTTAATTTTTATGTTTACATTTGAATACTATATTCCTGGAGGTGAGGATTTAGTGTAAAGATTAATTTAAGTTAATGTTTATATTAAGTATTTTTAAAGAGTTTTGATTATTAATAATTGTCAAGAGCCATATGTTTTATTTGAATAATTAGCTTTTTATTTCTTTTGTATTTAACATTATTCAGCATTAAATATATGCTTGTTATAACATTTTAAAATTTTGAAAAGTGTATCAAAGTGTTGCAAATGTGAAATGTGATAGATTTTTCGAATATATATGAAATTTTCTACTGAATTTTTTTACTCCTTGAGAAAGAAACCGCGGAAAAAATGAAAAAAAAAAACATGTTTTCTTTCCAGTCTTTAAAACTGTGTATATTAGTAAACGATAATGCAAAATAATGAAGACATATATGTATATATAAATATACGAAATTCACAATCTTTCTTATACAAACGTTTCGTCCTTGAATAACGATTATCTTCAGTGTTAAATTTATCGTCAATTACAAAATTAAAAATAAATATAAAAAAATTAATAATCGCTCGCATAACTGTATGTATATTGATCGATTTTTTCTTGTTTCTTGCAGTCTTTGTGAATTACATTGTAATCGTAAAAAATCATTAATTAAGCGCCTAATACATGTATAATTGTACAACATATTCAATTCTTGTAATTCCATTTACATCGTTTTAAACCAGATAAGCCGTCTTAATACAAATTTTTATCCTGGTTAAGTCTTTGTTGATTAAAATTGTAAATGTGCACAATCTCTCTGATGATAATACTGGTCAAAGTTTAAAAATTGGACTGTATACTCCGTTGCTTCAGCTTATATGCCAATAAAGGAGTTGGTTTACAGTTTTAACTCTTAACTTCACGCATCCACTTATACCTTATGATTAATTATCTAATGGCTAATTAAAATTCGTCAAACTTGTATTATTCATATTATCTACTCTATGCTCTTCTCTCATTTCTTTTGTTCTAACAATAAGTAACAGAACCATTAAAATCATACATCTTAAACTTATTTACATCGATCCTTAGTACACACGATGATTTTTCGGAAAATTTTACTACACACAATGGATCATTCTAGGATAATGGGTTAATTTTCATCATTTTTACAAGAAAATGTACAAAAATTATTAAATGGTTCTTACATATGCTTTAACACCTTTAAAAAATATTTGTACATAAGATTGTATATATTAAAGAAAAATTGTGTATGAATGTTATAATTAATTACAGCCGAATAATTCGATCATGTATATTAAGGGGACATGAATGATCCAATTGTATGTACCATGGTTAATATCATATTTACGCAGTTTATTGCACAGTTTTCCTTTTTTACACATAATCTTAGCATTTTCTACTTTATCCTGTTATCATTTTTGTACCTAATATCTAGTTTGATGAAAAGTGTCTACCTACTTATCTATACTTATACTATATCAATAAGTTACGAGATCATATAAGTTATATCTTTATACTAAAAAGAGATGTTATAGATGGCAGAAATATACGTCGTTAAATTATTTCTGAGTCACGGAACATTGTTCGTTCTCTCGAGAATTCCGAGTTATCCACAAAGTTGGATATTAATTTCTGAATAATCGACCAATATCTCAATGACGCGCTACACTTTCACTTTTGCTTTACGAAACTGAATGAGACCTACAAAATTGTTCCGCGAGCTCTTTCGCCGCGCGTTGCTTTCCCGTAAATTGGAACGATTCGCTCGCTCGTACTATACTCAGGGTGGTTACACTTTGCGCCGCGCGACCGGTTCTAATTAAGAAACAGAGCGGCGCACGGTAATTGGCTTCCGCAATGTGCCTCGTGATGAATGGAATGTTTTTATCCTGAACGAAAGGAACAGCCATAAGTACCACCGTCGTAAGTGCCTTTGATTCGAGAAGAGGCGCGCTGGCTGCGCCGCGCCGCGCCGCGCCTCGCGGAGCCTCCTCTCTTTCTGCGAAGCTTAGTGGCCTGTTGCATGCCACCGCCGCCGCCGCCGCCGCCGCTTACCGGCCCTTCGGGCTATGCACCGGGCGTGTTTTCTTGAGCCGCTCCTGCGTTCGCGATGATCGATTTAAGCCCGGTTCACACTCGTCGGTGGGTCGCTTGATGCGCGTGTGTCCCGCAGCCAGCCCTCTCCCAGACGTCGACAAAGTACTCTCAACAAGTCACCGCGTCTTCCCTCGCGCCTTGTCTGCCGCGCGCGCGCTCGTAATCCGTCATGCAGCGACGAAATTGATTAATCGAACATTTCGCCGATATTCCCTTCTAACGAACATGTAACACGAGCGTGAGAGACGGATTACCTCCGAGAGAGGCTTACCTGCTTACGTATCAGCGCCAGTGTATTACTGCCGATCAAACTGAATGCTAATACGAATTTATATAGTTTTCATAGTGATTAGCTAGTTCAATTTTCGCAGCAGCCATTACACAGGTGCCTATCGTATTTTGAAAGGTATTTTGAAAGACTGATAATGAGATAAAGGGTTCAGCTTGAGAGTAGACGAGCCTCTACTTTATAAGACCATAATTTTTTGTCTGGAATTTACGAGAAGTGATTTCGATACTTGTCACTTGGACACTTTTGCGAATTGAGTTTCATTGGATGTCTTTTTTCACTAGCGGCCACTTATGTTCGATATTTTCGCGAATAATTTCGCACTGCTGTTTCCACGTGAGGACAACATCGAAAGGTCGCGCCGAGCGAAGGAAGAACGAAATTAATGTACCGGCGGGTAGAGATGTCGATCATGGGTCGTGAAAGGAGCCTAGGCTTCTGGAAGCCTAGCTTAACCACGACGTTTCCTATCTAAAATATCGTCGTCGTGCACCTAGCGACATGACAAAACGAGGCAAACAGAGCGGCAACGGCAGCGACGGCGACGGAGGTGCACGCCACACTCGCTCGCTCGCGCTCGCTCGAGATTGTAATAGGGTGTTCCATTAAAATCATTCGTCGGTTGGAAAGTTCGGGGAACATTTCGACACGCCGTACTTCACTGGTGTTCGATTCACAGCCACGGATAACTTGGGCGATTTATGTACCTCTGCGAATCTCGGGCGCGAATCCTCCGGGCATGATTTTACCAGCCGTCATTGCAGAGGAAGTTTTTTAGAATTCAATTTCAAAGGGTGAAGAAAAAGAGGTCGTCGTTTTGAAACTTATTTTCAACATTATTTTAGAAATATTGCGTTTTACGTTTCGAAAGTCATTATACGCCAATGTTAATTTGTAGGTATTACGGTTAACGGCGCATCGTAACGCGCGACACTGCAGGGGATCCTTATTTTGCCGACGGATAATGTCGGTCAAGGGTCGTAGGAACCATTTAAACTCGCACGGGAGTCTGGCAGAATCTTGCTCCAAATATAACAAAGTTCTAGCGACAACGACATGTACTACACGATAGTTGCATGGCGTCATCTCTCCCCCTCCTCGTTTCTGTCCTCCTTTCGCCCTTCCCGGCTCGTCGAGTCGCGTCGTGGCATCGTGGGGTGGTTCAGACTCTGGTTGGGAGTGAGACACGAGGGGGTGAAACGGGGGGTACAGAGCGGCCAGAAGGGAAACGCAGGACAATACTATCCCCGCTGATTCAGTTTATAGCTGATCATTCGACCCTGGACTCTCTCTCTCTTCTCTTCTCTTCTCTTCTCTCATTCTCCATTCGTCCTCCTCCCGTTCTTCCTCTCGCGTTCTCTCCATCTCTCCGTATGTATATATGAACGATGTACAACGCGCGAGCACGAGCGCGCGCGCACACATACATACATACATACATCCGTGTAAATACTCGGGTGTGCGGGCAAATATGTAGATATCCCCCGTGTGCACATATAGCTGGGCATGTACGCGGGATACCTAGCTCTATATGCTACTCTCGCCGGTGTACGGCGCGGACATGGGCCGTGTGCGCGCATACGATGCTTCGCGCTCTGTTGCACGTAGGTATACGACGTGTTCACATTCATACGCGCGCGGGCGCGGTATGTATATAGGTACGTTACCGCATCTCTCCCGTCGTGCACGACGCACGATGCACGTGCTCTTTTCGCGCTCTCGCGTGTCCCGCGCGCAAAAGCCGCGTGCACGCGCTTCTTCGCGCTCGCGTATGCTCGGTATGCGTTTGCCGCGTTCCGCAAGCGCGAATCGAGAGATGGACCGTGAGTGGGAAAGAGAGACGCACGCGGGATACACACGCCGCGTTTCGTTTCGAGAAATGATACTCCGCGGTAATCCGCTCGTTATCCGCTGCTCGAGAGAACAGCGCGGAGGATTTCGACCCGCGATACCGACCGCGATCATACGCGAATAAATTACGGCGGCGGCGCGCTTTATCGGCCAGCGGACCGTCTCGCGCGCGCATCCCCATCCCGTCGAGCTCGCGATGGAATTACGTTATTTTCATCAAGTCCCGCGAGCGCATAGAGAACCGGTTCCCGCCTCGCGTCTCAACGTCAAATTTAAGCGAAACACGAGAACGTAAATTCGGCCGGCGATCGCCCGCGCTTTGACGTTAAGCCGCACTTTAAATTCCATTTCGATCTTAACTAGCGGCCCGCGTGACAAGGACAATCGAATATCGGCTCCACGCATCCGTATTTACCGCGCGATCAGTGACAACGCTTCGCAACCATGTTCTTTCCAGTTTCCACGTTTCTCTATACCTTGGTGATGATATCCAAAAGGAATATTAAGGGGGAACGTAATTAGACTCGGACTCGGAGATTTCACCTTGGACTTAATGTAAATTTACTATACTATGTTAGCATAATGCAACAAATTCTTTTTCCACCGTACGCAATTCACAACTATGTTTAATAATCCACGTCTTCAATGAGGATGTCTGAAAACAACTAGGGGATAAATTAAGCTTGTCCAAAAGAGTGACCCCCCTCCCAAAAAGGTGGTTTTTCGCCCTTTTATTGGGCCCTCTATTTTGGGATTGGACCGTGTGCCAAATGGTATTTTATAACAAGATGTCAATCACAGAGAAGTTTCAGGTTAAGGTGACAGTTGTTATCACAGCTGGAAGGAGGTCACTTATTACGCATCTTTACGCGAAAACTCGATTTTTTTTACATTTTCCAAACGAATGTCATTTACATAAAACATGCGATCAACCTTAATCGGCTGGACCAACCTTAAAATATCGGACCTAGCAGATCTGTGATAATTCCATAATGACCTTTGATTTCATCTCCCCTCCCCCTCTTCCAGCTTTGATAACAATTGTCACCTCAACTTGAAACTTCTCTATAATTATATTATTATAAGGTATCATTTGGCACACAGTTTAGTCTGAAAATCGAGGGCTCAAAAAACGGGCGATTTTTTAGGCGATTCTTTAGCTCGCGAGCTAAACACTCCCATCTCTCCTTGTCTCTTATCTTGTTTCAAAAAAGAATAGACGCTAGAGCAGCCAGTCTATTCAAACAAAGCTCTAACGTCTATTCTTTTTATTTTCTCTGTGTCTCATTCGACGTGACGATGAAGAAAGGAAAGCGTTTAGCTTGCGAGCTAAGTTTTAATAGTGGGCAGACCTGATAATGACATAAATCAGACGCAGAAAAAGAGGATTGATAGGGAATATTGGCAAAGATATTAATTAGAACTCAAGAAAAAAAAACTCTGTCATATCCATGTTACAATAGTAATAGATTTACGTTGGCAAAATATTTACGAGATCTTGCCGTCTCGTATACGCAACAACTTACGTGTAGCATCCTCGTAACGTCTCTTTTTACTTAAATCGTGGAGTATCCCGCGGCGAATTGTCCCAGAGTGAGAGGGTGCCAATTTCCGTCGACGTATGTTCCTTGCAACGGAGCTTCTTTCTCGGGCTCATTCCGTTTCTTTCTTCGTTTCATTGCACACGAATCGGTGTCAAAATATTTTCCGCTGGATTAGACCGGACCAAACTCATCGAAATTGACATCGAGAATACCACCAACGGATTGAACTCAGAGTGTCGCATTCCGAATGAATTAAATCTTAATGATAGATAAGACTTATTATTTATTACAAATGTAATTCAATTGGATTGTTCCAATAGAATTTCATATTTTGAAGATATTCCACATCGAATATTAAACATTTGCAACAAGCAGAATTTTGTAAAAATTTCCGAAGTGCAATCAAATAACGAAATTTTATCGTCAGGAAATTTTATGGATATGCTATTTATACGAAAATTAATTGAAATAATGGAATCTTTTACGTTCAATCGTAATTTAGCGTTATTAAAATGATGCTTATCAAATCCCAGCTAATGTAAGAGTTAAATCGTAATAACACGAATTTTTTTTAGAATATTTTAAATTAAGTTTGATTCTTGAATTTAAATTACATCAATCAAATTGGTATGGTTTAAAATTATTTAAAAAAAAATCAGAAAAATCAAAAATGTTTTTTAATAATTTTTTTATAATGGTAGATTGAAATTATATCAAACAAATTGATATGAAAAAAATTATTAAAAAATTTTTTTTTCTCTATCGATAGACGCAGAATAGTTATGAAAATAACGTTATGTTGTATACAATATACCTAGGATTTGCCATACTCAGTCTTGTAGCAGCGGGTTAAGGACAGATAACGGCCTGTCAAAATTTTTATCGGGTAACAATCAACTCCACGTACATCAAAGCCATTAAAATTGAATGCGGACTGGAAGGGGTGCTTCCTGTGTACAACTATACGCGGACCCTCTGTCGTTCTCTGTCGATCTCTCGGTTTTTCTCTCGGTTCTTCCTGTCTCCTCGACCTCCGCAGCGACGTGACGCGTCGCGACGCGACGCGACGCGCCACGCCGCGCCGCGCGTCCGTTGCGGGCGGCCGCTCACAATCCGGCGTTAATCCGGTTGATCGCCACGGCGACACGGGGATCCGTCAAAGGGAACACGTCGTTCTCATTTTCAGGATCTCTCTCCGGCCCCGGCTATCCTCGCTCTTTTTTAGCCGCCCGTTTTTCGAAATAGCTGGCTCTCGATGGCGCCCGCGTCGTCCGCTCGCGAAATAATTCGCGTTGAGGCACTCATATATACACTTAGTTTTCTATCCGGCGAGTCTTTGATGTATCTCAAATTCACTTTTCAACAGCAAAGCATTAAGGCACTAAACAGTACTTAAGTAGCGGAAAGAAAGAGACAACATTTGAATATGTAAATGTAAAATTAACTTAAAATAAAAAAACTTGAAATGTTAGGATTTTCATAAATTTATATTTGAGTAAGTTTATACGAACGAATAATGGAGCCTTATTTTACAAACGTTGGTATGCTTATTGTTGCGATTCGCGCGTTCAGATTAAAGGATGCTTATTATTTCCAGTTGTCGAAATGTAAACTTCGATCGTCTATCCGTGTTGATTTACATCGGCTGGCGCCGTAATAATTATTGCTAATGCATCCGCGAGAAGATACGAATGGTATCGCTAAAAGCCACTGAAACATTGATATCGTATACGCGGAATATGGTTAATATCGACGCAAGCAGGCAGATCGAGAATAACTTACGAAACACTATAACTAATGACGTATCGTGGGTAAAACAACACAAACACACACACGCACACACGGAATAAAAAATATGTCCGTCGGTGTGTGTTTCATAACACACGCGGATGCGCGTTTTCATTTCCTTTACACGCGCTATCTAATTTAGTCGCTTGGATCTCGCGAAACTAGAATACGGTTTATCCGGCGCGTCAAAGGCTAATGAGCCGTTTCTCTAAAATACTTAGCGGTTCTTATTTACATTTCTCGTCTTTCGCGGGCGAGAGCAGGGTCTCGCGCTCGCGCGCGAACTACAATTACCAACTCTCGCAGGACTCATCCTCGAACTTGTTAAAGACACTTTACTCGTTCAGCGAGAACTCAACGGAGGACGGAGGGGGGGGGGGTCGTGCCACTCTTTTCCTTCCCTCTCGCCCGCCTCTGTCTCTCTTTCTCTCGTCGTAGCGACGTTCCTTTTCGGACAGCTAATACACTAATTCATCATTAGCACCGCTAATCAGAAAAAAACGCATCGTGAAAAATTATTAGGCAGGCGGTTATGCAGTACCCTTCGCGCTCCCTTAATCTTGGGACGTTCCTTCTTCTTTCTTTTTTTTTTGCGTAGTCCCAAGGATTAAACGCGGATAGGTACCCTCCTCGCGGATATGGAAGATATGCGAAATTTCCAACCGTTTTCTCTCTCTCTTTCTCCGTCTCTCCCCCCGTATCCGCGCGTCTCTCTTCACGTCCCTTTCTCTCGCGACGTTACTCTCCGTACTCTTTTGCTCCTTCTCTCCGGCTCACCTCCTCCCTCTCGCCTCCCGTCCTTCTCTTATTTTTTTCTCCCACTCCCCGACGCCCACCCTCTTGCTCTTGCATTTTTTGTTGCCTTCTACAACCGCGTACAACGCGGCGCGGCGCGGGGTGTCAATTCCATCGCGGCCGTGGCGTCCGCGCGTCTCCGTCGCGACGCGTAGTTGCCACGGGCAACTCTCCGCCGCGACTGCAAAAGTGCTGTCCGTGGGATACCGAGGAGGGGGGGAGGGACGGTGGTGGTGCGACGGGTGGAGGCTGGGAGGACTGCTGGAACCCGGGGGATGGGTTGCGCGCGGAAGGGGGGAAAGCGCGGAGAGCGCGGTACAGAGGGGGGGAGGGAGGTGAAAGGGGGGAGGGAGAGGGGAGCGGCGGCGGAGTCGTGCGCACCCTGTGCCAGGAGCTCTCCGCGTCGGGGAAAAATTCAATCCCCCGGTTAAAGGGGATGACGCGCTCTTCAGGGCCGTACAGCCGAGGCGGTAATTTTCGCGAGAGTCTTCGTGTCTGTACTTTCCTCTCATCTCCCCCTTTTCCCCTCTGCCCCCCGCGCGCGCGCGCGCGCGCCTTTCTGTACCCGTAGACCGCGGCCCGCCTTCACCCGCTTCTGTGTACGGCGTAGGAAGGAATGAATGGGCCACGGATATCGTACGACTTCGCGGTGCCCTCCTCGAGATGGAACGCGCACGAGAAAAGGATGCATGCCCGCGTGCCTTCTTGCCCCTCCGCGCGCAATGCGCGACGCGACGCCACAGTTCGTTACCACGCAGTCTGAGCGTCGTAGAACTAATGTAGTTCAGAATTGCGCGGAAATTTTGCGAGTTTTCGCTTTTCGACAAAGATTTGTGAGATTCACGAAAGTTGAGGGGGGGGAGGGAGGGGGTCGATTTTCCGGTGAAATTTATCTGTCCGATGTTATATCGTGCGGAACACTTATAAATGTCAGATTTCTCGGGGCTGTTGGCCGTCTCCGTAAAACGTTCTCTTGCCATATATTGCTAAAATTAAAGGTACACGTCGAAAAACAAAAACCTTACGTAATTACAAGGGATATAAGTATCATAAAAAAATAAACTGTCTCGACAGCAGGAGTTTTCCTAAATGTACCTTCAATCATCTAGTACGTTTGTTTCATCTAATACATTTGTATGATAATGGCTGCGTTGAACAAAAAAGTCGTTTTGCAACTGTCGTAAGATTTTTTAATGTGATCGATTCTTGTTCTCAGTTTCTCACTGGATCTAAATGTATAAACCAGTCATATTAAAGAATCATATACAACAGTTGCAAAGCTGCTTTCTCTACTGAACGCAACCAATGTATCTCTTCACGATGGAGAACTTCTGATTTCAAGATACTTTATATTTGGTACTTACATCCTTCATAATTACATAGAGCTTTTATTTCAAAGTGTACCAATCTGATTTTTGGCGATACTTGCTCAAGAGTGCATGGTTTTCGATAGCGAAAGTATTTGTTTTTGTTCCTCTTTAATTGTATCTTTGTATGCCATGGACAACTTTACTTACAAATTTAGATGAAGAACAAATCAATTAATCGCTTTCAATGATTTCTCAACGAGCCATGAAAAGAAGCAACTCGTGTGTTGATGTCAAATTGGAGTGCCGCTTTTATTTTCTTGACTATCTGCAGTTACCGGCTGTAACGTAATAGATGCGCTCGTAGAGGCCGGTAATATATAATCACCAGATGAAAGCTCACAGACGGCTATTAATTCCGATCGTTAAAATCCGTCCTCGTGCGAAAAGTTGATCGCGTATTGCGGCCCGACTCTTGCGGGGGTCGATGATCTCGACGCGAGATATTTTATGCCGTTTGTTGCGCTGTTTCAAGATTACGGGGCCGCGGAGATTAATCGGAGGTACGCGGCGAAAAGGTCTTGGGAGAGAGAGAAGTCTGATTCAACCTGTGTCGTTCTTAATGTTTAATCGCGATTCCGGAGCCGATGCGGAGCCACGCGGGATTCCGAAGGGGCCTGCTGCAGCCCGCCCCGTCCGACCGCCCGCACGACAGTAAAACGAACGACCGTGCCGGGCGGCGGGTTTACGATGCCGCTGCTCCCCGTTTCAGGGTCGGACACTGACGAGCACCTGGGGTGAATCCGTGGGATGGGTTAAGGGGGTCAATCTCCATCGGCGCTTAATTCGCAGTCTTGTCCCGCTGACACCCTTCCGCGACTGCCCGCCGCCGACCATTAGCCGTCTCCCTGGCGTCTCTCTCGTATCTATGTATACGTAATATGTTTAATTACATTATGACTCCTCTACATTAGTGCGTTGCTTATTATTTAATAACAAAATATAGACTTTACGGTTGCACCGTAATTAATTTTATGCCTGTGATATTTATTTATGCGGTATGCAAATGCGAAAATAATATTAGAGCAAACATGTCGTATGCGAAAGGAAAATATTTACGTTTGTAGTACGCTTATTTGTAACTTTGTTAATTTGTGTGCAGTCGATAGGAAAAAATAAGTTAATCTTGAAATTGTGCATGAGGTTCATATTTCTTGACATCTTGAAGAAATTTTTCATCGACAAGAGGTGCGAATCAAGCATTTGAATGGTCGAATCGAATTGAATCGAATCTGAATCAAATTTTCCCAGATTAACATTACATGCCAATTTAAACGTAATAAATATCAACATTTATTATTTACATTATTTTACGCAATGATTTAAATAAACTAAATACCTGTTTTTGATTTACATCTCATTACAAAGGATCATGATCTTATGTGACATTTTGAACTAGAAAATATGCAATTAACAATATGTGTATACACGAATAGTTAGAATGCTTTCGAATGTTTTATTAATCTATATGAATACATTACATATATCAAAAATACTTATATATTAGATAAGAATAATTGGTCGCGCGGGAGATGTAAATAAAGCAAATAAAATTGGTGATCGATTCAAAATCGAATCATTATTGATTCGAAATTCTCGAACTATTCGATTTCGAATCTGTAAGATTCGAAATCACAGTAGATTCGATTCGATTTGAATTCGAACTATTCGCACACCTCTAATCGACACTCTGATAACTTCTCCAATTAGTCTACGTTCCCCACCTAATACTGTGAATGCGTATTGTTTATTAATTATTATTTAAAAAACTTCATACAATTGAAATGCATATTTTGCATTTTTGCCGAGTTGTTAACCAGGGAATTGCACGAATAACGATCAATTTTAGATCTCTTTCGTTACAATTCCGTTACGTGTTGGGTCTAACTGTTCATGCATTGCGCACGAGTGTATCGGCGGTATCTTATCGCCGATAAATAAGTACACATTCGCGAGTATATATGCACTCTCGTCTCCTACATACTAACATTTCCTTCTCTGTCTTATCGTCCGCCTTCCTATCTCGCTTGTTCCTTCTGCCACGCTCGTCCCAAGGCTACTTTGATAACACCTTTGACTCGATGGGACACGGTGAATCGAAATGTTATACTAATGCCTGTTGTATCGTCTACTGCGTTTTTGTCGAATAACGTCGATCAGTTTGCAAAATTATTTGAGTAATAACCTAACCTGACATTTCTCTCCATGGGAAAAAAATAAATAGCTAATAAAAAGTGTCGGAAGTACAAAAAAATACATAGGAAGAACGCTCTTGCTGAAATGTATAAAAATTTTGTCTGATACAGGTCTGAAAGTAATTATGTTGGAATATCAAAATAATAGTGCAACACGCTCAAGCATGCTGAAAAAATTGATATTCCAGTAATTATCTGGAGCATCCACATAATCATTGTGATGGTTCAATGTAATTATTTTCAGATCAAATTTTTATTTTTTATACACTCTTCAGTAAGACCGTTCTTTTCGTGTACACACGAAAAGCAGACGAGATTGTCTCAACGTGAAATTCTGAACACTTATTATGTAACTATTTGTAATCTCAATAAAAAAATTGCGGATTTCCAACCAATTGGTTTCTCATCCGAGATTTCATTTGTTTCGATCATTATAGATCTTGTCGAATGCGATTGGAATTGTTTTCGACGTGTTTCGCTAACAATAAGTATGAAATTGCAGTAAGTAGGACGAGCGGAACGAGTGAAATGGACATTTAGTCACCAATCATGTGATGAATTACAATGACCAATCACAGTGCTCGAAAAACGCGTTGTTTTAAATATCATGTGTAATGACAGAATGGCGGATAATGTAAATAAAATATTCGTATTTAATTCATTCTCATTTTACATACATATATATATATATACATATATATATATTTTAATAACAAACTAAATTATAATGTATTATAATAACAAAGTGTGTGTAAAATAATCGTCGATCTGTCATTTTTTATTTCTCTCTCTCTCTTTCTCTCTCTTTTTTCCCCTCTGAGTATTATTAATGTATTAAGTTTATATTTTTGAAATCTGATTATCAATGTTATAAATATTTAATATATAACAAATAGATTATAATACAAAAAAAAACACGAAATCCATTTACATGATATAAGTAACGTAAATCACATATGTATTATACTTACATACATTTATTAAGGATACAGGATACATTACGAGATTATTGATAGAATCTATCTTTATGTTTCTTTTCTTTAATAACTGGATCAATATATTTAAATTATTTGTTTTTTCTCGTACTATTGCCTAGTCGATGTTTTTTTCTAAATAAGCTTTAAATTTTAATTATAGTTTGAGAAATATTTTTTCTTTGCAACTTTGATTGTTCGTAATTTTTAATAAAATTATATTTTTTTACAATTTTAAATTATAAGTTATTTGTGTCTAAAGGGATTAACATTTTTTTATATTGATTTAGAGAAAGTACTTGCTAAGATGCATAAAGATAAAAAGATATGATTTTACAGAAAAGAATATTTCAAAGATATAATTTTTACTGTGTATTTATAGTTAATATCACTTTTTTAAATTGTCATGTGGATATAAGCGTTACATGTTAGTGTAAGTTTAAAATTAGTAACTAATAAAAGATGATATTTAATTATGAATAATACAAGATAATATTTATGTAACTCGAATATAAAAGTAAATTGAAATACAAAAATAATTTGAAAAATCAACCAAACAAGGATCTGTTACCGATTCATCGTGTGTATATAATCTTATAAAGATACGAAGGAAAATGTGATTGTTATAATAATTATTTACACCATACGCTCTCTTTAAGAGGACATTTGGAAATTATACACTAATTGTAAGTAAGCTGACAAAATGTCATAGAAGAGTAAATCATGCATATTCAAAAACTGATTAAACTACAAAAATATGCAACAGATATATAATGATGAAATAATAAATAACTAAAAAAAATAGAACGAATTCAAATTTTTCATCAGAACACTTATACATGTAACAACTATTTGCAATTCCGATCGAGAACGCGCGTTTTCAATCGTAATACAGTCTGTACTTTCAGATTATTATGAAATTTGTTCAAAATATACGAATGAAATCGTATGTATATACATATGTGTGCGTGTGGGAACATGTTATCACGATTGAAATTACTGAATATTCTTTATTATAATTTTACACATATACGCACAAAGCAGTTACCACTGTTTCGATATTTACCGTTGCCATAATATAATTGAGACATTATTAGATGCAAAAACATCGATAGAATTAAATTTTAACTCATTGCTCAATGACTTTATATTTTGCAAATAGTGTGGCTCACGTTTTGGATCACATCATCGACATTTCGTTTGCTGCTAAGCTGTCGCAAATTTTTCGATTATTTCGGAATATAATTTGACTGCCTGTAATAAGACAATTGAGCACAATATGACATAATGATATATAAATTGACACAATAGAAAATTGTATTATCCAGAAATATTTCCCAAAAGACCCATAATATGTGTTTTATTATTTTTAGCTGCGAGTGAAATCTTCAAACGTTTTATAGAAAATATAGAAAAAAATTTTAAATTAAATTTTCGGCTGCAAGTTGCGATGTTAACTGCGCTACAGCTATTGCATTTATCTGAAGTTATACGTATTTCCGAAGGTTCAGATAGTCGTGCTTTGATATTCGTACCGTAAATAACGCGCGCGTACATTCGAGTATTATGAATAGTACACATTTTCTGTTAGAGGGAGACACAATGGGCGCGTACACGGGGTGCAGCAAAATTAGAATGTTTAACCGGCTACAAATGCAGAATTTGAATACGTAGAACGTTGACGATCCTACAATAATTGTTTTCACTGTACTCGTCGTGGCCGTCATGCGAAATTATATTATATATTTCAGGTTTGTTATACACCTCCGTTTGTTATGCAAATTACGTTATGAATAATTGCGTGCGTGCATATAGTTATGAATTTACTTGTTATTTATATTAGAGCACAAGCGTAATATTTGCTTATATTTTTGCACTTTTTGCAAACGCAAAGTTGTTGTTTGTTTTTGGGATAGAATTTTGTTCTGTTCCTTTTTTGTTGGGAAAGAATTGGAAATATTTCCAATTTTTTTTTTACAAATTTGATACATATGAAGAAGATTTCGATTACAACAACGCGATTAATGTATTTGATCATATATTTGACCGTGTTTTTTGTCAATTTGTCGTCATTTTTCTTCGCAGACGTCATTTATCCTTCCAATATTGATATCGCAGCTTTACGCAAAATCCAACGTGCGCGATACGCGAAATCGGAAGCAATCGCCCTTGACATATGTACGTTACGAGTAAATACTTATGTTTGCATGCGAACTTGTCCGCCTATCTCCTAATCACTGCGTGCACAAATCCATTTTGATCTGTTGATTTGCCTGAATTTCGCCAAATTTCTTAATAAAGTGTAAGCAAAATCGACCATACAATTGGTGGAAACAAACTGATTGCGACTGAATCCTGCTTTTAAAGTGACATCAAGGAATGTCACTATAAGGGATGCTACTTGCGCGATTTTCAGTTACAACAAATTCATGTGTATTCTTAATAGTTAGCGAATTATGATTATCAACATTATTAATTGCACTCAAAGGATTATTTCAGAGTATTACACACATTTGTTTAGTTTTGCAACGATTATTAGTGATATTCTTCACAAAGAAGTTTTACTTCGAGACGCGTGGGTCCAATTTTTCTGCCGTCCACCCGAAAGAAATATTAACGTATAGTATAAGAAAACGGTAGCGCGATGCATCTCCGCCGGTGCAACAGGTACAATTTTTGCGTTCGCGGAATGCCGGCGCTAGTTATCGTTTTATTATCCTCGTAAATCGGCGATCTGGCTTGCGCGCGCGCGCGCGTCATCCTCGTGTCACCGGGATGACTCGCCGCGGTAACCGCGCGCGTGCGCGCGCGCGCGCGATTACCGGTCGGCGAGAAGCGGGTCGAAAGAGCGGAGTAGGCACAGAAAAGATATACGCGGGAAGAAGATCGTAGATGTACAAAGAGGATATACGAGGCAAAAAATCAGAGGAAAACGCGATGCGGTCATCTCGCTCGATCCTCCCTTCGCTTCGCGTCCTCTCCCCCTCCCCCTTCTCTCCTCCCCCTCCCTGCTTGGCTCTGACTTCTTCTTCGCCTTCTTCATCGTCATTTTCTTCTTGTTCTTATCGTATTCCTTTTCTTCTTCTTCTTCTTCTTCTTGTTCGTCTTATCGTTTTCTTCTTCTTTACGTCCCGCGAGTTTCTCGCACGGACTCGGGAGAAGAGAGAAAGGCCCTCTCCGTTCTGTCTCTCCTCTACTTCCCTCGACTCTCCTGCCGCGAATCTCCACCAGCTTCGACGCTCTCGAATCGACGTCCGTCCATTGGCGCCAAACAAGCGCACCCGCTCAAAAGATACGCGACAAGCTTATCGACACACCGGCGAACGTGAACGCTTTACATCCCGACAATATTGGTCGAATGTAAAACCAGTTTGAAAGCCGGCGCGAAAAAGAGAAGGTCCCCTCCCCCCCCCTCTCTCTCTTCCCGCTCTTGGTACGTGTTTTGCTCCTCTCCGAAAGGGCCGTACTCCCGCGCGCTCTGGTCGAGAATTTAACGCCAAACGTGGATGTCTAACTGTTAGTTGCCTATTAGATCGCATGCTGGGTGTTAAAGAGAGATGAGAATCGGGCATCCGCATTTAGTGTCGAATGTAACCGTTCTGAGTTTCTGAGCTTCCATCGCTTAACATGAAACTCATGATGTAAATGTGTCATGTTTAGCGATAAATGTATGAAGCAGTGAATACGCGGACCTTGGTGTCTTGGCCGGAAAAGAGAGAGAGAGAAAGAGAGAGAAAGAGAGATAAGTCTGCGTCTCTACGGCGGAGAGCGAGGCGTATGAAAACTGGTTTACAAGATGTATCTCTACGTAGACGAAAAGACGCGATATTCCTCTCCACTGTTCTCCGCAATATCCTCTCTAACGATTTACCACAAATCCCGGGATTATATGAATTATTTTGGCGTCAAAATCTGGAAAAATTGTCGTTGCAATTTTAGCCAAAAAAAAAAAACAAATCGATTATATTGCTCGCAATCTGATACTTACCGAATTTCATCCCCTTTCACTCTATCCCTCGTTAACGTCACGCTTGTTTTCTCGTCAACAAGAAGCATTTTACTCGCCATTTCTGTTTGATTGCACTTGAGGTCATTTCATCGTGCTTTCGATTTTCCAGTGATATCTTCAAAAATCTTTATTTGTCAATCAGTTTGCATATTTTGGAGTCGTTGAATTTTACAACTCGAAGATATATTCGCATAAGCGAAAGATCATTGTTTAGCATCGCTTACGCCTGTTAAGCCTGACAAAAGAGATTCGAAAAGCGGCACGGCGATTCAAACGGTTCAAGGAATACGGACGATCGATCAAAACTCATTCGAAATTTCTCAAAGATACTCACCAACGCGACATCATGCTTCTAATTATACAGGCGGAGCGCGCATGGCAAAGCTTATAAAAGTGATCTAAAAGGTTTCAATGATCCGAACGGGTCTGAGAGATGTAATCGCGATCGATCGAATTTTATTAGAAATTTCCCAAAGCGGAAACGTACGGAACAAAGTTGCGAATGCTGGCATCTCGTGTCGGGGCGGATCGATCGACGCGTACGCGGGAGAAAAAAATCCTACCGGAGATCATCGTCCTGGTAACGTCTCTCCTCGGCGTCGAATCTCCCGTAGCGTCGCGGCGAGAACAACGAGGGAGGGTAAACGAGGGAGAAACGAAAGAGTAGAGCGCGAGGGGACGCATCGGGACGGGGGCTTGCAGGAGAGAGAGAGAGAGAGGGGGGGGAGAGGGGCAGGCGAGCTGAGAGGGGCACAAAAGGACAGGAGCAGAGACACGTTGGGTACGTCATGGACAAAAAGCGCAACGTCTTCGCAAGAAAGGTCGCGCGCGCGAGGAGAGTCTCGGGATTTCTCTCTCCGGGAAGGATCATCGCCCCAGTTACGTCCTTCTTCCAGTAACCTTGCTTCCTCCCACTCAGCGCCGCGTCTTGCTTGCCTCCTCTCTGACCCCCGCGATCTGTACTCTTTTTTTTCCTCTCTCTTTCTTTCTTTCTTTCTTAGTTTTCACGCTCCGCAAGTGACGAGAGAAGCAGAGAAAGAGAGAGAGGGGCCGCTTTCGGGTCCGACTGTGAAGAAGCCCGTAGTTGCATGTGAAGGCTCGTGACAAAAATTGCACCGACTCGAAAAAAGGACTCGCAGCGGCGCTGCGAGATGGCAGGGATGAAAGTGCGCAAGGGAAAAAATCGAGAGTCGGATGCGAAGAGAGAGAGAGAGAGAAAGAGTGAGAGAGGGGGGAAGGGGGAAAGAGATATGGAAAGAACTGACAAGGAGAACGACAGGGGGGAAGGAGAGATGCGTAGGAGAGACACACGCTGCAAACAATGGAAGCGCGTGCACGATGTGCTTTCTCTCTCTCTCTCGTCATTTCTCGTCTCTCTTTTATTATCTCTCTCTTTATCTTCTGCTGGGCACTTTTCTTTCTCTTTCTTCTCTTTTCTCTGTCACTCGTCAACATATATATGTGCATACGCTCGCATATACACACGTAACTATCTCTCTCTTTCTCTTTCTCACCCTTTGCCCCTTCCTCCGCTATTTTTCTCTTTCTCTTCGTGCCTCATTCCGTCTTTGTCTCTCTTTCTATCGCACACGTCAGAGAAATACAGCCGAGGTAGCAGCCGCAGCAGCAGCAGCAGCGGCAGCAGCAGCAGCAGCAGCCAGATACGTGAGCGAAAGAGAAAGAGAAAGAGAGAGAGAGAGAAGGGGGGGGGGAGGGAGAGAGAAAGACAGATGGAAAAAGAGCGAGAGGAACGTAGAGCGAGAGAACGCGACAGGAGAGGTGAGAGAGGAAGGACGGAACAGGTTCCAGCTAGAGGTGGGTGGGGTTGCCGGAGGGCGCGGGGTTCGGACCTGGAATCAGGGGGGAGTAGGAGGGAAGGGGATGGTGGCTCGCAGGGAGGGAAAGGGGCCAGGGGACGGGAGAACTGGAATCCTGAGTAGCAACGGCGTAGCCGCGAACCATCGTACCTGGGCTCAACCTTAAAGCGATGGATCACTTATGGTCGTCGCCGCAGTACCAAAACGCTACCTGGAGAACGTGTTTTTCAGGGTAATTGAAGGTAATTCGAGCTTTTGCACCAGGTCGGCCGAAGAAACCGTGTCCAAGTTGTTACACGGGATCGCGCGCGATCGAATTCCGCGGTCGCGATCGTTCTTTATGTTATCTCAATGAGAGAAAGAGAGAGAGAGAGAGAGAGAGAGAGAGAGAGAGACTCGTTTGACGATCGATTGGACATGTGTGACACCTCGAGCGATCTTACAAATCGACCAAAAAAATGACTATTAATGCTTATTATAATTTACGACAGTTTATTATAAGTTACGATACGATCAACTTGAAATAATGTTTTGTTAATTTTAAAATTGAAGAATGAGATCTTACGCATAATTGACTGGCATTTGTATAACATATTAATCAAAGGACGTTTCTGTTTATTCAACATTCTTGTTTTTAATTTATTATAGTATCTTTAAAAGTGTTTCCGTCATTATCAAGAGAATTTAAGAGACATGATCTATTACTGGATTAGTCGAAAAATATATCAAATGTATGTAGCATTCAATTGAACAGGATCATTATTTCTTTAATTGATAAGTTATTGCAGAATTGCACAAGAAATATTCTTAATCATAATTTGACTTATTTCTCTATAATAAATTATTTCTAATGATTTTAAGAATATTTCTTTTCTATAGAATTTCTTTTTTATAGAAATATTAATATAGTGAAATTTTCTGAATTTGCAGTGACGGTAAAAATCTGTTGAAAAATAGTTGAAACGAAATAAATTTTCTGACACATGTCCAGGAACTGAAAGAGTCTTCTCGTTTTTTTTACGATTCGAACAATCAGAAGCTGTAACTTGCTCAGAATCAATTTTCGTAAAATTGATTGCAAAATTTGGCGCACACCTCAGCAAAATTGATACCGTCAGGTTATTATTCGTTCGACGCGTTTAACCGTCGCCCTCAGTATTCGATCGCAAATACTTGCCGAAACAAGTACGGATGAAGTATTCCAATAATCGTATACAAACTGAGTCAGGTCGATCAAAATATGGCAGCCAAAGACGTCAAGAATTTCGTGCAGTGACCGGGGAATGAAACTGACAATATTCTCGCGATTAATTCTGGCCAAAGTTTGAGAAGTTATGACTTTCGTCAAATTTTTAATTTAATGTAGTCATAGGTACTCCTCGTAGTCATTTCTAACTCTTGCTCATGTTTAATAAATTAATAATCTTGCTATAAATCGCACAGTAATAGCAAACGAAAAATCTTTCTGTTGCAGATTTTAGCGTTAATATTTTGATGAAAAAATGAAACTTTCATTTTCTAGGTTTATACAACTTTTTGTTTATTTTTTAGGATAAGATTTTCCATTCTTCTATTTTCTTAGCTTGCAATATTGTCTTCTAAAGCGTACTATCCATTATCGATTACGAGCGATCTATGAAAAATTATACGAGACGAAACTTTATCGAGAATAAATTGCGGCCTTCCCTCCCTGAAGATCGTTCTCCACTTGCTAATGCTCGGACACTTACGCTCGACGCCGGTAGTAGATTACGGGCTAACGGGCGGGGGCAGCGGCGCTTCATTAGTTTCGAAGATGATAACAAACGGCATTATCACTTTAGCACACAGGGTCAACGCGGATAACGGAAACCGTGTCGTGCGGCGTGTCGATAGCGCAAATACGCGCGTTAGATAGCAAAAACCGTATCGTCGCTCGTAGTAATTAACATTGCCGCTCGTGCCGTCGCTATTCATTGAAATGCTAATACTTGGCATACATTGTTTATAGTTGATTTATGCCTCGGAACGAGTCGGCCGCGGCGCGGCGGCGTGCTTCGCGGATCATCCGCTCGCGTTCTTCACGTGCGTTATTATCACGCGCGCTGGTAGTAAAACAGTGAAACGAGTCACTGTCACGACAACAACGAGTTTCTCTCTTTCTCAATCGCTATATACTGCAGCGGGGAAAAAGGAGAAATGCGTAATTTTAAGAAGCACTTGGATCGCGAAACGCCGACGGTCGCGAGTTTTATCATCTCGAGCGAGATTAGGTTCTGAAACGTATCTCTCCAATTCGACTCGGCTGACCGACGACGGTTTCGGAAGAAAGACAGAGCGACGACAGCGGCAGCGGCGACCGGCGTCCCCGTCGATGCCGTAAATATGTTCACGCGCATACATTTTTCCCCGGCTTAGCATAACATTCGTATTTTCCGACCGTCCGTTTCTCTATGGCGGAAAATACTGTTTGCCTCGTGTAGCATATTTTTGCTGCGCGATAAAAGTGCCCCGCGGCTCGCGCGAGCGGCAACGCGGCCGCGGCGGCGAGGCGCGGCGCGGCATGGCGTGGCGCGGAGATTGTTTTTAAATCCGCGAACGAAAAAAAAGAAAAACGTCCGCGCGCCACGGCTTTGCGGTTTTAATAGTAAGTCGAACCGGTCGTATTTTAGGTAAATATTGCGGAGGATTTATGTGACGTGAATAGATTGGTCGTTAGTAACGTATTAGTAACGTATTCATGATGATGCACATCCGATTCTTTCTTGAGTATTTTACGTGGAGTTGGAAAAAGGAAAGTTCTCTTCTTTCACATATCTCTATTTTTCTAGAGAATTGTATTTGTATTCATTTTATCCAAGTACGTATTTAATTAAATGTATTATTTTCCTGATTTTCCAGGGAATAACCTTTTTAAATTAAACATATTCGCCATCTTGATGTACATTCAAATTTATTCGCTGTTGCGCGCGAATACTGGCGTTACTTTTCTTTTGACGTTTCAAGAATGCGGAAAAGTAATAAAGTAATAGCTCTCGACCGTCGGGCTAACCTCTGAGGAACGTGTACAAAGTTCGAGAAAACCAAATCGAGGTCTCGCTCGGTTTGCCGCTTGCCTCAATTGGGACCTCAAAGAAGCTACTACGATAGCGTGATCCTTCGAGTCAGGACCAGTATCGTCCCTGGGGATCCCTTTCGTTCCTCGCAACCCTGCGCAGCTTACAACTAAATTAGCGCCTAATAGCGAACTGTCGGGCCGCCGACCCGACACGCATAACCGATTATTTTCAGATGCCGGGGTTCATCGCGTTGTCTTAAACCATCGCAATTTTACGTGCACAATTCTCGTACACACATGTGGAAGAAACGTAAACTTTTAATTCATTTCAATATTTTTCACTTATTTGTAAATAAAAACAAATGTCATTTTCGTACAATTATTGATTTCACTGTAATTGTTTTAGAGAAATCCTTCAGTTCGTTACGTGTGTGCTTTTTAATTCATGTTCGTTTCGATTTGATTTGAGACAGTTTTATCAGGTCAATCGACTTGTATCTCTCTTCGTCTGATCGACGGCGTCAATTTAGACGTAACGCGGATCGCGTCGCGTCTTCTCGCAGGCGCACGGTAATCGCGCGTTGCGCCCGCTATTTCAGTCCTCTTCTTTTTTTTCTCTGCTCGCGCCGCAACGGCAAAGGATTCGTTCACGATCGACGGTGTTGCAAAACGCTCCCCGGGGGGACGTTGTCCTTGTACGGTTATATGAGGAGGTCTCGCGGGAAAACGTGAGATCGGAATGCGGTGGAAAAGGGGGTTTTCCATGCACACACGTACATCCAAGTTACACACGACATACACCCTCCCCCCCTCTCCTCTCCCCCGCCGCGGGTTCTCTCTCTCTCTTCTCTGTCTACCCCTTTCAGGTCGGTGGTGCGGCAAATCAGTCGTTCTTACGGGAACACGATGGTCGACGACGTTGAAAGCGGTGGTGGCTGTTAAAGAGGAGGGTTGTAGGTTGGAGGGAAAGAGGTGGGTGGATAGGGTGCACGAGGAGGAGGGGGAGGAGGGGGAGGGTGGTTTGATCGTATGGTACCACGATGTATTTAATCTGCAGGCCGCTATATGGTCTTGGTTATTCATGGTGGTCGGGTGATGGGGTTCTAGTGGGGGCATGGTGTACCGCTACGAAGGGTGGTGGTGTGGTGGTGTGGGGTGGGGGCGAGATATTGATCAAAACCTACCCTGGCACCAACCCCTGCCGCCCCTCCCCCTCAACCCCTCGCTTCATCCAACCCCACAGCACCTCCCTCCCTCCTCCCCTTCCCCTCCCCCTCCCTCTACACCTCCCTTGCCTCCTCCCTCGACTGAGCCGAGCGCAGCCAGTGACTCTCACGCGAGGAATATTTCGACCGATATTTTGTTCATTGCAAATTACGTTGTCGGCAGTTTCGTGTTCTCCGCGAAATAATTTTCTTAATAAAACGGTCTTGCGTAAAACCTGCAAAATGCACATTTGTCAAAGCGATTTTAAGGATGTAGATGTTTCAACGAGAAAATTGGGATTTTCGTATAAAATTCGCTTGAAGAACATGAAAATAATAATATTAAATTATAATGTAATATTGCGAATAATAATGGAATAATGATATATTATTTGATGTAATAAAGACGCATTATATTGTATACGCAAATCAATTTGTATTAAAATAAGGGGTATTAATTAACTACTAATATATATATATATATATATATTGATTTATAATTTTTTAAAATGTCGACTCCTACTTTTATTTAGCAGTATCGGAGCTAGAATAGTAAATTGTTATTAATTCGTGAAAACCCGGCTACCCCGAGAACGCAGTTTGCTTTCGCTTGAATTTTTCAAAGCTATTTTACGTTCTATAACGACTGCGTTAATTTACCATTAACGCGTTCGAACATGGTTTTAGGCAGTGTTAGTATGTGAATCCGCGAACTACATTTACATTGGTTTCGCTGCAGCCCACGCGACGTGGTGCTCATATTTACGTAAGTTTAACTTTGACGATATCTACGAGTTTTGATGACTTTTATCCAAAATGCCACAAAAGTTATATATATTTTCCTAGTATCATGATTCCATCAAAATTCTGTATAATTTACATATATGAGATTTTACAAAGATATATTTCAACATCAAAATATTCGATATTATTTACGGAATCTTTAAATTATCCGTGATTTATATTTTTTTTTTCTAACTACGATTGCACATTTAGATTGTGTGCGTATAAAATATTTCGTGAAATTATTCGGCTCTTTTGGGAGTAATTAAAAGTAGTCCTGAGCATTATTTTGCATGGCAATTCCTGATCCTTTCGATGTCGTAAAATCGAACACGAAAATAAATTGCCACTTAATTCGCGTTGTGTATCGGGCAATTTAAATATTCGGAAATAACGAAGACAAGAATTCGAGACATTGATCTCCGGCCGACAAATTTTAACTCGGTTCGCAGTTGCTCGCGCAAAACCTCGAAATTACAGGCGAGCCCACGTATCGTGCACGCCCGTGTGTGTGTGGGCGGATATTCGAGTGGATTTACCGGCGCAATGGCGGGATTTTTTTCATCCGCGGAACGATTTTTAAAGGCTGAGCAAAAAGAGATACGAAGTGCGGAGCGTAGAGAGGAGGGAGTGAAGCGCGGCGGGTGGCGGCGGAGGTGTGCGGGGGGGAGGGGCAGGGCGAACGAAATAAAAGAGATAGGCGTGATTTCGGCGTGATATCCCGACCGACGCGACGTGCTGGTTTTAATCCGACCTTATTCGCTCGCTACGAAGATGTATCCGTTGACTACGAAATTTCATGCACGCACACCAACTTTTCTTCTCGGCACCATCAAGCCGACGTCTTGGGAATTCTAACGGGAATGCGATTCGCGCGATCGCTCGTTCAATGGAAAAACGGAAATCTCAATTGAAAAGCTAATCGCAATTTTTTGATATATTTTTCATATATGACAACTGTCACATATGATTTCGATACCAATCCTTTCATTTAATGATCTAAATATAACACGATCAATGTTTTTTTTCTGAATTTATTATTCAACTTTTTTTTAAATTGAGTCAGCGTTTTTTTCAGACTTTTTGCGTACTTGAAACACTGAGAGTAAAGTGTATAGTATTTGTGACTATAATTGCGTGGTAAAACAATTATTATTAGCTCCATTTTTATAGTTATTACTGTTTTAATGTTATATATAATAATAATAATTATACTTACAGTTATACAATAATAATTATACTTACAATAATAATAATTATACTTACAGTTTTATCAAATAAATATACATATAATTGGCAATGGAAATGACTATACATTTGTCATACAGTTAAATTGTAACCTTTTTTTTCTCTCACAATCAGTATAATTTTTTCTTTAATTTCTAGGAAATTGATTTAGCCTTGGCCGAATGTTCTTAAGGATAAAAAATTAGATGCTAGAAGAAAAATTAACAGCGCTAATATGAATACGAGTCTTCGAGCAGATGTCCTGTATTTGTTAAGTTGAGGTTTATTCGACAAAATTTTGCCGACGTATGGGGGTCAAAATCCGTGTGGCATTCTTGAGGCAGCGGCGCGGTGGCATAAAGCGCGCAAACGTCACCTTTGTCGCTCGTCGGTGACGATTGATCGTGCCGATGGACATTGGCCATGCGCTAATGGCCCGGAATGTTAATTACGATTCCGGGACGCGCGCGTGCCTGATTTCGCGGTTCCGAGGCTCGCGCGATTCCGGAAACGCTTTCGTGAGGAGGGCGAGAGGTAGCGTCGCGTCGCGTCGCGTCGCGACCGCTGTTCATCGCCTTTACGTGTGAGGGCCATACGTGACCTCGCATCCCCCCGGGAGACGAAGGGCCGGCGGCAATCGCAACCCCAAATCTCCCAAAAGAGACGTCTTCGTCGTGTCGTTCGCCATGTCCGCGCCGTGCGTCACGGTAATCTACGTCGCTTAGGGGAATACGCCGCGCAGAAAATTAAAACAAATGTACACGTGCCCTTTGTCAGGGGCTCTTTCTCTCTCTTCTCCCCTTCCTGATTCTCTTAAATGACTTAAATTATCACGACGCGACACGCGCGAAATTATCGCGGGATATTTTTTTTTATTATTCCATCAAGGCGTGGCGGTGAGTAACTATATATGGATGAACTTGTGAAATCTCACGTTGTGTAATTGCCATGAGATTGCTATGAGATTTCCTTTAAACTCATTCGTGTGTAGTTTTACGCGAGAGTTCCTTGATCCTTCTGTACCGTTATTTACCATATATTTGATATTCATATAGTAAACTTTTCTTTTTACGTATGCTTGGTCGTAAATGTTTCGACACTAATATTGTGGACAGATTGCGCGCCACGACAAAAGGGGACTTTATCGTAGAGTCTTAAAGCGAAATCATTATTTTATATTAATTTTTCTGTACACACATCACAATCAATCTTTCAAAACATTTGCCAATCGGCATTGTAGATTAAGTGCTTCCGAAATGATTAATTCGCGATAATGCAGAATTAATTGAACATCAAGAGTATATCCTCACTTAATCATTTTACACTGTAAGTATCGTTCGCTTCTGGCAAAGAATGGAGAAGATATTTATTGCGGAAAAGGACAATTCGCGGGACGGTGCTGCGAGATTACCGTGGAGATAATATAATTCTCGTCGAGACGTGTCGTTTATAGTAGCTGATTGTTAGACGCTAATAAATTCACATGACAAGTGCCGTGAAATTTCTTCATATGACTCGTGCCAACATCCTCACTTCTGCTGGCCTTGCCAGGACGTGATACGTGCGTTTCTTCCACCAACTACACATTTCGTGAATTTATTTTAGTACATATTTCTTGAAGCCGCTATATATTGCACGAGGAAATCCAACTTTCTTACGTATTAGCAATTTATTAGAAATTAAAATGAGATATTTGGTCCGATAACTTCTCCGAATGGCTGAAAGTCCGCGTTAAAAGTCCCCAATTAAAAATTCAGAAATATCCGCGTTTAAAACTTAGTTGAAAATGAAGAAATATCAATTACATCAAAAATTTGGGGAGATAATTAATTATACAGTGGTCAAGATAGAATGTACACGTGCTGATTCCTAATCGCGAGGAGAACGTTTTAACAGGTTTAATCTTGCAGGAAGAAGAATGGTTATGATGTAGGAATATTCACATATCGCTCGGAGATATAAGGATTACTCTGTTCAATATTAACGAAGAATCTGCAACGTTGCTCTATACACTATATTGCAGGCTCGTCATTCCAAGTCACGTGTGGATTTTTCATATAATTTCAGTTAACCACCTTTTTTTTCGCGTTATTGGCAGAAATTCTTAGGGCGAATTGTTTGGTGGTTTGTCGTCGAGAGTATCAAAGCGATTTCAGAGCTGACTATATGCTAGGTTTACGAAGCGTATAAAATTGGAGAAATAAAATGATAATTGAGATAAAGTTCAGTTAGTCATTAAAGATAATTTCTACAAATGTAAATCAAAGATACATTAAAAATTAATTTATACCTATATACATATTTTGGTTTTTCAAATTATATAGATGTAATATATTGTAAATTAATTTTTTCTTATACATTCGCAAATTTCAACGCAGTCAGCGTTTCTTATTAATGTAGACAATTCTTGCGTTCTGCAAAATTGTTGTACGAAACGGAGAATAAAGTTGGCGGTCTTAGTTGTAGGTCTGTCGGCCGCGGAGTGAATTGCGCCCCTTGTAGCGACCGGTAGAGCGGCGCGCGGTAAATAAGATTCATAACGCCAGTCGCATCTATTATTTCCGGAATTTCCGGCGAAGAAGGCAGAGGCGGAGGCGCGCCTTGTATAGGAAGTTGGTCGGAGGGAAGTTTTTCATCCGTTTCTCGCCACGCCACGTTGACTGTGACTAATTGGACCGTCGCGCGCCGTGCGGATAAGGATGAGACCTATTCCGCGACCGCGCGGGCGTGTGCACGCGGTTGTGCGTGCCAACGCCCGGCTTAGTGGCGCGGGCGCGCGATTTTGGTTCGGCGCTGCTGATGATATTTGCGCCGAAATTATGCGGCGTACCGAGGAGATCCGGCGCACGCGATTATGCGTTTAGCCATTTTGGGAGTGCGTTCCCGGATGCGGAGGTGCCTGCCCCAAGGGACCTGCGCTGCCACGCACGCGGATGGAGCGAGAATTCACGCAACTAATTTAAGAGATCCAGGCTTTTATTATAGAAGTTTTATTATTTTTTTTATTATTTCTTAATAAAAGAAAAAGGCAGTATTGTCGTTTTCGTTAATTTTTTTTTTGTGATATCTGAAATTCTTGCCGCGACGTTTTCATTGTCGCCGCCCGCGGCGATTCATATTCTCCGTGCGCGATGTGAGATCCAAATCTTACGGCGGATTAGTATCACGAAATTCTTTGAAGTAGCCGGTCAAGTGGTCTCTTTTCCCTCTGCGCCGCTGTGGGCTTTAATTACGCGCCAATTAATTAACAGAGCTTTCGCCTTTTTTTTATCCTACCCACCCACTGGGCACTTGGACGTAGCCACGCGGAGCCATTAGAGGTTCTAACGCAACCGCGGCACGACGCCCCCGTCCCTTTTACCTTAGCGGGATGGCGGCGTTATCTCGTTAAGAAATTAACCGCGAATTAACGCCGTTTTGCCGCATAATTAGATGACCTCCAAAGATAAGATTACGAGTTTTTAAGTTAATTCCCTGATAGAGCCTAGACGCTGTCACTTTCGGGCGTAACTATCCCATTGCCTTATCGCCAACGTCACTGGCTCGTCAATTTTTTCTTCTCGCTACACTTAAAAATTTGCTGCGTAAAACAAGTAGTTACATAAAAGAGAATGTCTTTTTAAAAAATTAAGATTACGAAAATTCGTCTAATAAAAATATCGCGTCGGTATAGAAAAGTGACAAGTAAAAAAATTAGCATTTTTTTAAATATGGAAATAATGGAAAGGAAATCGACACTACCTAATGTTTTTAAGACAGAAACTTTAGATTTTCGATTTTCTTTTATTATCTGAAAAATGCTAATTTTTTATTTCTGTCGTTTTTCTAACGCGGTGATATCATAATATAAGATGGTGTACGATGGAGTAGGATATATAATTATTATTGTAACATTTTTTTTCGCCACAGTTTTGAAGGAAAACAGGATTAATAATATATGCTGTTATTAAAATATTATAAGTCGTGACGATGTGATCGCTGAAGTCAAGGTAACGGGATATTTCCAGAAGTCTCACTCGTCAAAGTAACCTAATGGATTAAGTAGCTTCCACCGTCCGCAAATGTCGGCAATTAATTTATGTGGAGAGGAACGTCGTCGTCGCGGGGGTATTAATCGTGGACAAGAGGATAAGCGCAAGTTTTTCATTCTGTCAGATATCCATTTAAATCCTCTGATACCCTTTGAAACTTTTATTTCTAATATATCACGTACACCTTACTGATAATAGATGCGACTTTAAAGTGGATGGAGGCAAGCTAGAAGGCAAGCAATTACGCTTTGTATTACCGCTTTTACGATAGCTACACCTTTCATTACTCCCGTAAGAGAGAAATATGCATTTATCGTGCGTAAATTTGAACGTATTATCGTTCGATCGCATAAAGGGACCGCGGAGGTGAGGTACGCGCTAATCAATTTCAGACCGAATATTGTGCCGATTAGAAGATATCTATTACAAACTCCGAGATGAATGAGCAAAACACGTATGCGTGGAATTCGATCACGTTTAACGAAATTTAATCCCGACCTCCCCCACACAGATCGATCAACTAATTGGCGTTTGTTGTAGAAATCCGGGTCGCGGTACCGGCGTAACTATTGTCGATAATATCATTGTGCCCGCGCCGTAACTGCAGATGTAACTTCATTCATCGGCGGCGGCGGCGCGCGTCAATTTTGTGCTGCCGCGCGGATCCGCGCGCGCTCGTATGCCGAAGATGCGACTGATCTGCCGCGAGGCCGCAGTTGTCACACGGGTGACAAAACAAAAGCAGGAGGCACCAGAGATCACGTGTCGCGATAATACGATCGCTGCGCGCGCGCGCGCGCGCGCACCATGCGAGCGGCCGTGCATGTTAACGTGACTCCGATCAATTATCTCGACGGGTTCATTAATTGGGATCTCGGTATAAGACCTAGGGATACATTCGCCGAATGATACAGCTTGTTCCGCACTGCCCCGGACGGGGTACGTCCAATATACATTCAAGAATCGAAAGTGCGAGTGATAGGGGGACAGGGATGAGACAGGAGGGGACATTGGATCCGTTTCAATGAACGACGTTATATAAATTAATTAGCGAGGCGCTTGATATACTCCCATAAGAGAGCAGCGCATATCTTTGGTCAGGCGCGCGCGGAATGCTTTATTACGTTCGTTCGCTCGCGGGAATGAAGACGAGGTTGTTTATGCTTCGACAGTAGCAAGTCGCTCGTAATGCTGCAAACGTGTACGTTGTATATGAAAAACTTCCTGCAAGTCAGTTTTTTTTCTTGTAATTATGTCTGTGCGATTTATTCATATAGGATCTTTTCAAACTTCGATGCATTTTCGCAAAGGTTGGTGATCTTCGGTGAAAATTTTATTAGCGTGTTCCATATTCATAAAAGGACTGTTTCTATATGTTTAATTAAATTATTAATTAAAAGTCTGTACCCCTTAAGTATTTTCCTTTCACTGAGAAAAAAATAGTTGGAATTACCATAATTTAACTATAATGTATAGTCATTTTGGCTTTGCCAACTATATATTATTTCTTTGGTAGAACAATAAATATAATTACAGTCGAACCTCGATAACTGGAACCTCTACAACTTGAAAATCTCTATAAGACGGAAATTTTGTTCATTCCCTTCCGCTTCACTGCGGAAAACTTCTGTAAATCGAAATAAAACCTTAACTCGAATTATTTGTCAGATATTTAGATGTATTATTTTATCTCCTCAACTCGAATTTAAATTAACTAACTGACCTCTACAAGTCGAAGTTCACCTCAATAAATCAAACTTCTATTGTCGCTGTTTCTACAATTCGAAGTTGTAGCTATATATGTGTAACCTGTATGAGTTATAGCCTGGTATTTTGTTTTATGATTACATTTATTATATGTATGTATGCAATAAATAATTTAATTCATAATTCATTCTGTCAAATATGGATTTTTTTCCTTTAAAAGTCATGCATTATAATAGGAAAATTATAAACTCTCGTACAAAGCCTCCGTATAGACGAATTTTCATATGTTAACCCTCCTTTACTCGAATTTCGATAAGTCGAAAACTCTATAACTCGAAGGGTTTTTCTTTCCCTTGAGATTCGAATAATCAAGGTTCGATTGTTATTACTAACATTATAGCAATAATAACTATAAATGGAGCTCTACTAAGTATAATTATTTTATCATGCAATTATAGTCATACGCGGAAAGAACGATTTTGTTGAATGGTCTAAAATTTTGTTAAAAACAGATCTGAAAATAATTTTTCGTTGAATCATCAAAATAATTTGTTGGAATGTTCAAACTGATAAGTATTGCTATAAAACGTTTTGATATTCTAGCAATCATTTTGATTTTCGCACAAAATTATTTTGATTATTGAACAAAAATTATTTTCAGATCTGGATTCAGCAAAATTGTTCTTTTCGTGTAAATACGAAATAATATTTTCTCACAATTAATGTACTGGTATAATTCATACAATTAAATTATATAAAAATATAACATAGCTAACTCACTTCTTGCGTCTTCACGTGCGTATGGTTTCGAAGTCGTCGCGATGCGACAAACCGATCGGTCTCTTGCAAAGAAGCAAGTTGGAATCTATAATGAGATCGCCTTCAGCAGCGCGACCATGAACTCGGAAGTTCGGTTGCATCCTTCATGGATACACCCGACGCAACGCGTGCGACGGTGTCACCGAGGAGTTAGTAGATAGTTGCGGGCTAGATTGAGGGGGTGATTGGGTAACCGCTAAGTATATCGAACTTAGAGTACTTCTCGTCCTTCGGACAAGGATGTGGTACTTGTTTGCTCAATGACGACGCGCCACGGAAGTCTAGAATTTACCAGCGAAATAGAGAGACGAGAGCGCGCTTTCTGGTTGTCGCTTAAATTACGTTTGAATTATCTTGCGAATTAAGACTCATTTCTTAAATAATGTAGGACACGAATAGTGAAATTACGCCAATGTCTCGTCCGAATGGACAACTATGTGGTCACGTCTTCGTGCTCGCATTATCAACAGAAAACATAATTTAAAAAAAAGAAATACAAATAATAAAAGAATAAAAATGAATAAAAAAAATAAAGTAAAAATAATAATAAAATGGACAAAGCATAATTAACATCGAACTTCACTTATAAGTTCGTTTAATCTTAACAATTATTTCTGATAAATATTTTCGAGAAACATTGAAACGTTGCTAATTGAAGAGTAATCATGTTTTTACGATATATTAAAATACAATTTGGAATATATATTTAAATATATTATTGAAGTTGGTACTTCACGGTGTGACGACTGACGTGATGATGGAGGATTTATAATGGTGAAGTATATTACGCTGTTTTTGTGTAACCTTTATCCACTTGGTCTTGCCGATATTTAAACGATTTCGGTTCAACGATTGGCACGCGGAAACATGATGCACGTACAGCGATATTTTTTTTTTTTTTGGATTATTTGATTCGAGCCGACCGCCAAGTTATACGTCACGTCACTGTGAATTGATATCATACCTATCATATACCTTGTCAAAAGCGTAAAGAGCTTTACTTTTATCGATCCGATGACGCAATGATGCGTCAACGGGAAAAAAAACACGTAATTTCTCATGTTAACAAGACGAACTGCGATTGTGTGTCGGTGAAGAAAGGAAAAGAGACGATAACGAACGACGATGCGAAAAGATTTACGTCCGTATTTTTAGTGCCGTGCGCTTTATTTGCGAGGGTAACCGATCGTAGCCAGCACGCGAGGACCTTCTGAAGGTAAACGGAGCGAACCGCGATGTCTTGATAAAAGGGAATATTTTCGTACGTTGACTCGGCATCGATGCGTGTAATCGTTCGGTAATGCCGCAAGCCGCGTACCGGTCCGCTTCTTACGACTGATGCCATGTTGCGGTCTCGCATTCTTTCTCGCTGCTTCATCAATGATGATGCAATACAATTTTCTAGCACGGCATTCACGCCGCGCGATATCTCGTAAAAATTATTCATTTGTAGAAAAGAAATTTTTTTTTTTTTGGTTACATCTCTATAATTAACGACATTTTATCATGTCAATTTGCAGTCATTATACGGAAAGAACGATTTTTGTTGAAAGGTCTAAAGATTTTGCTGAATACAGATCTGAAAATAATTTTTGTTCAATATAATCAAAATAATTTATTGGAAAGTTAATAAAAATGATGCTATAAAACGTTTTGATATTCTAGCAATCATTTTGACTTTCCAGCAAAATTATTTTGATTATTGAATAAAAATTATTTTCTGATCCAGCAAAATTGTTTCTTTCCGTCTATAAATCAACTTGAAGCAAGCATTAATGTTTATATAGCTGAAAAATCTTGAAAAATATTCGTTTTGAAGATTACCGGCACGTTTGTCGCACTAACTAACACATTGTTCTGCGAATTGTGTGAAAACGACATATCTGTTGACAAAAAATAATCGTCCCGCCGTCCTCTATCTTAAGTCCTCGTGCAGGAAAGGAACGTTGCTATTAGGTTTCCGTGCAATCTTGCTAAGTATACGCGCGTTTTCCGAGATCACCGGGGCTCTTTCGGCTGAAATTTCATTTCACTGCGAGAGACTTTCACAAGATTCGTCTTCGCGTAAACAATCTCGGCCACTTATGATACATTATTTTTCAACGACCCCACGTGATGACGGCCGTGACGCTTTTCCGGCATTGGCTACAGAGTTTCTCCAGCTGTTCATGGATGTACATCATCGAACACGGAGAATGAGTTTCTCTCTTTCTCTCTCTTTCTCTTTCTCTTTCTTTTACCTGCGTACACAGAGGCGTGTATGCCGCCGCGGTTGTTGCTCGGTCTCTCGAAGAGTGAGTTCTCAGCCTCCACGACGTATATCCTCGAGCCGCTCACGCCGCTCCGCTCCGCTTCGGCCGCCTTGCGCTCTCTCTCTCTCTCTCTCTCCCTCTTTCTCTCGTCAGTGTCTTTCTATCTCTTTTGCCAGCGCGCTGTCTCCTCGTCTTTTCCCTCAAACGTGTCCGCGTTCCGTCTCCTTTCCTCGGCCTGTCTCTTCGATAGTGGCAACGAGCGAGTTCGAATCGAGGCGAGTCGAAGGGCTCTCTCGGCCGGGAGGGAGGGAGGGGGAAAAGAAACGAACGCTGAGTAAATGCTATCCTCTCTCAGTCCCTCCTCACCCCTTTCCCTTCTCTCTTTCTTTCTTTCGCTCTCCCGTGTGTCTCATCTCTTTTTCCTTTCCCTCTCCCCGGATCCTCTCCGTTCCTCCTGTCGAGCGGAGGGGTCAACGTACAGGCGCACGGCGTGACCGAAATCACACACACGCTTGTTGCGAACCCACTCGACTGTGACTCTCCTCGTCTTTATTTGGCCTCTAATTGTTCCTTCTTCTTCAGCGACGCCCGCTGGTCTACTTGCCGGTCCCGATCGCGCGCGACCGTGCGCGCCCCCCGAACGACGAACTTTCGAGGAGTCGTGTAAGGATTCACTTTGTCGAGCCTTCGATAGCTCCGAGGAGACTTGGCGCGTGGCATTTTGATGGATTTCGAGGCGAAACGTGTGCGCATGGCTCCCGCGGGGAGATCTATTCTTCTGGAGTAAAACTGATCTTCGATCTTATATACAGTCTGCAAATAACCTTGAAAATTATCGTATTTAAATCTTTTAACGAAAAATAAATTTAATTTTGTTGAGTAATTACAGATTTACTAATCTAGTCAAGGAAATATCAATTAAGATTATTATTGTTATTTTTTTATTAATTTATTAACAGTATATCAATATCATTGATGATATATTATCAGTAATGTATTAAAACGGTAATAATATAGTGGGAAAATCGTTAATACCAACGTATCTCCTAAGAGACACCCACTTATTTCTTGGAAACTGAACGTTGCACTTTATTAATACTGACAAAACATGATTGTTTTGTTTAGATAATTAAAGAGCTAAAAAGCCGTCATAAATAAGTTATATTTTTGTAACTTGTTTCTATATAATATAAATCAGCTAAAAATAATAACACTCTTGTGATTTTCTTTTACAAATTGTGTATAATTTGAATTATATTTTAAATATTTAATTATTGTTAATATTATTATTGTTAATATTAAATTGTTTTACATGTTTTGTAGTTTTCTAAAACTGTTTTATTTATATTTTTTCCTTTCTTGCCAGTTTTGGGGCTTATTTTGTCAGGCGCCCTTTTTTACTTATCTTACAAAAATGTTAAATATTGCAATATTCCACATATATTATAAAAATATTGCTATATCATTCGATAAAAGACACTTTCTAGTTTGCATTTTATGTTTTTAAAATTTTATTTTTAGTTTTTGTTTACGAAATGTAGTCCAAAAACAAAGTGGTATGAACGGTATTGACGACCTTTTTCTCTTTTTTTTTATTGATATATTTTTATAATCTTTTATTAAGTAGTAATTTCTCACACGATTTGACGGTTAATTTAAATAAATTTTTTTTTAAATATTAAAAATTCGAGAATATTAGAAATACCATTTAATGTTTTACATACACATATACGAAAATTATACTATTTCGTCAGTTAAAAGACATTCTCGTTAATATTTTTTACAACAGCAATTCTTGTATCGACTGATATATAGTTCTTTTACGAGCTGTCCTGTACTGTCGGCGAACTCTTTTTTCAACCGCGTATATACATATATTCGCGCGGCTGCCGCCGAAGAAGCCGTCAGGCATTAACTCGCCGCGAAGCGCGAAGGTAAATACACGCCGTACGTCATGTATAGACGTGATACGTGAGCGCGTATACGCGCTCCGCGAAGGGAGAGATAATCGACTCCCACCGCTCGTACGGTACGGCCAGCCTGCGTGCCGTGCCGGCCGGGGTGCAAACCACAAATCAGCGTGAAAGAGGCACAAAGTACCACATCGCTCTTACGCAGGCGCTCGCTCGCCGTCCGTGATCAATTATGCCGGGGCATAGATCCGCCGAGGTCGATCCTACCGCAAGGAAAAAGGAGTCCCCTCTCGCTCGAAGAGCGTAACCCGTTTTTGCGTGTCTGAGTGAAACAGGTGCCACTCGCTACTACAGTAGATCCGCCGGAAATCAGTGCGATCGACAAGTATGTTTGCCCTCCCCCTCCTCCCCCTTGCAGCAATTTATCGCGTCGTCTCTCTCTCTCTCTCTCTGTTGACGCGTCTTTCACCTCTGTTCGTTTTCGGAGTGGAATAATGAGGGAATAAGTATCGAGAACATCGGTACCGTTTTGAGGATCGCTCGATCCATTACAAATCTTCGTATACAAGGACGCCGTTCGTTTCCCTTCGGTCAAGAAGAGGCCTGAGCTTAGGTATGCCTACCTGTTTCGAATACGCCGAAGACCCGTGCAGCAGTGAGGGTGAGAGGGATCTTTTGGAGAGTGGAGGGGGGGAAGGGACAAAAGGGAAAGTTGGGGGAGAGAAGACCCCGGGTGTCACACTGAAACAGATTAATGGTCCTGGAGAATTCCTGGTAGTCCCCAACACCAAGCATCGCGAAGCCTCTTTCTTCCAATGCCTACGAGTGAGCCACGCAGGCCATATCCGAAGGCTACGGCGTGATGTGTAGACTAGAAACATCACCTACGTCCAGAAAATTTCATTTAAATGTTGCAAGGGTGAATCACTTGACTCACGCGCGTTCGTTCCAACAAGAATGAAAATTCAGAAAAGAGATTCTCTCGGGGTCAAAGTCATTGCCCTATCTTTGGAGAATAAAACACCACGACTTTTCAAGACTTTTTGTTAATTTTTTATTGAACGAATCACTAATTGTCGTTGAAGATCGCGAAGCAATTTAGTGTAGTGAATGAAAGGAAATCATCGGGGGAATGCAGAGGTTCGATGAACTCGGGATCGAGAAGTAGAATGTTATTATGGTAACGGGTTCTAGACTGGCGATTCTGATTCTGAAAAAAAAAGAAACTCTTGTGATCGCGTTTTATGCCTGAATGCCGAGTCATTCTATTTTCGACGCTCATACGTTTTTGTGAGGACGAGGAGTTAAATATGCGTTAAATATATCAATGACGTTTTTCTTCCTCTATCTCTCTTTCTCCTTCTGTCTCCCTCCCTCTCTCTTTCTTCGACAAACGGATGAACAAACTTTGAGAAGGTGAAGGTCAAAAAGGATTACAGCGTATTTTCCGTTAAACGGTGGAAGATATCTGGAATTTCCCCAGCGCTTTGTAAGTGGTCGACTTGCGGCCTCTCCGCACGGACAATGATACCTCTTATCTCAAACTCTACTTTACGTAGCCAGGCACTGAGTTACCTGAGTCTTTACTCTCTACGCCACGATCGACTTAGATCGCAAAGTCCCGTTGTTGACTTTATACTGTTTCAAACTTGTTCAATCGCGTCGTATGTCGTGTCATCTTAGAATTTTACCGATAGTCTTTTTTCGAGAGCGCTTATTTCTAAGATCGCAAAATATACATGGTGTTTCCTAGGTAAGTGTAAGAAATTTTAGGAGATATTCCTTGGTTTACTTGATGAGAAAAGGTCCTATGAATGCTTTTTAAAATAGGGTGTCAAATTTGCGAAAAAAAAACGAAAATTTCGAAAATCTGGAAAATGTTTAAAGATATTTTATTCGAATTTGTGTGTTTACACTTTCATCAAATTGCCAATGTAACAACCATCACTTTTATTTGACAATACTGGCCACGGTTGTTGCAACAATGATAACCATTTGACGAGATAGCGTTAAATAATTAGACGTTCTTGGTGAATCCAAAAATTTTTCATCGAAAATATTGAAAAATGATTCTTGATATTGCATGTCAACACGCCAAATTTGAATAAAATATTTCTAGATTTTCTTAGCGTTTTCCAAATTTTCGAAATTTTTAGATTCTTTTCTTAACTTTTATACCTACATTTTGAAAATAAAGTATTTTAGGACATAAAACTTTTTCTTCAGAAAATATTCTCTTAATTCTTTCACATTTAGAAAACACTTTGTATTGTATGATAATTAGTTTTTTTTTAAACGTAGTATAATATAAAATGCATGTAATATTGCATTTTGCATATATAATACTTAATTATTGTATAATCTTATATTATTTTTGTCCACTCTATCTTACTTCTCGCTAAATGAACTTATTGTTTATCGGCAATAAACGCTAAATGTTAGATTGCGAAATAGAAGAGATGTAACAGAATAATACCAGCGGTATTTGAATCTCCAACTGCAGATTTTTACAATTTTCCGTCTTTTCTATCTTTCTTCATCTACCTTAATCTGCTGTCCGCTGGACGATGGTTCGCGGACTATTCCTTTAACCCGTAGCCGCGAGAACGGCGACGCGGCGAATCGATTACTTTTTTAATCCGAAATTACTTCATCGGTAATCCAGTTAGTAAGCTGCCACGGTTCTTTTGGCACAACGTTCAGAAAAAACCCGCGTGTAGCACGATTGTCGCGGATGAGGTTTTATTCGCTTAGTATTCCCTAAGTCACTGGACTTTGAATTTACGAATATTTCTTGCGATTATTAATTTGTATAATTTTAATTTCTTTAATTTCGAATGTATTTATATTGCAAAATAAAATCATGCAAACTTTGGTATTGGAATATCGTAAATCTAACCTTATTGTTATCACTTGCTCGCAATATAGTAAGATTTATTATTATTATTGATCGCTCGATTTTTATTTATTTTTTATTTAACATATTAATCCTGCATAAAAATATTTGTGCATTAACCAAACTTATACATATTTTCATTAATTCTAAAATAATTCTATAATATAATAAAAATTGGTATAACAAAATAATGATTTAAATCGAAATATTTCTGAAATATAGAGAAAAAAAATGTTTAAAATTTTTCAAAAAATTACAGAAAAATTAGGAAAACAAAGATTTCATCAAAGATATTTAAAATCACGAGATTTATTATTTATTGTAATTTTGTTATTGTGTTTGTTATTTGTATTTAATACAACATGTATTTAAAATTATTGCTATGCTATGCGCACCACGCGCTAAATCAATATTCTAATCCCGGGAATTTTGTTACGGATTTTATATTGCACTTGCTTTGACGTGTCCGTAATGTGTAAATATTGAATTTATTTATTTCACATTGTCGTTGTGAACTGACATCGCACGCATTCGTGATTCGTCGAGACTTTCCTCGTGGCAGCAGCGGGAAAAGAAATCGAGATCCCACGCGGCTGCGGAAATCGACCCGTGTTTTCGAAAGAGAACCTTCCGGTTTGACACGGCTTGTCGGTAGCGACAAAAATTTTCATTGTATCGGGAAAATATCCGGTGTTTACTCTGCTCCAAAATGTGATTTTCCTACCGCAAATCAGCGGATTTCTGCATTAAATCTCCATCTCGCGCATCGTATGCGCGTTGCCGAATGTATCATGATAAGATTAACTTCGTTTAGTCCGTCCATTTTTTAAAAATTACTTAAAAAATATATTTTCGAGATTTTTCATTTTAAACTAATGAAAAGTGGACTATTATTTAAGTTAATCGAATAACAAATTTTTAATTCGATTATACAAATAACGTAAAAAAGTTAGATATTACACTGACAATGAGACAAAAATTTTTTGTATTTGCAACTATAATTACAAAGTACTATAATTATGATTATTACTAACGTTATGTTAGTAATAACAATTATATGTATAGTTCTGTCAACAAATATATATATATATATATATATATATATATATATATATATTACTATCAAAAATTACTATTAATTTACAGTCATTTTTGGGGGACAACTATATTTTATATGGTTGGTGCCGAAAATGACTATAAATTAATGGTAAGTGCAACCATTTTTATGGCAATAATAACTGTAATGTGTAGTAAGTTTTGATATCAACTGTATATATTTGTTGATAGAACATATAATTATAATTACTAACAATTAGTAGTAACAATAATAATTATAGTGCTTTGTAATTATAGTTGCAAATACAAAAAATTTTCCTCTCGGTGTACTTTAGACAACATATACATATGAATTTTGGAAAGTGTGATACGTGTGTGCTTTGAAAAGATTGTTTACTGATACAATTAGAAGATTTGGGGTTCATTATTTCTCCCCCTAATATCGCCTGAAAGATGTACGAACGAAATAATTTTAGAAGAATTATGACGAATTTTCGAACAAGCGCAAGTTGTGTTTACGCTCGTGGATCGATTGGCCAATTCGGCACGTCGGTGCACGTCAAGACGGCGAAGGGTGATTCTTCTTCCTCGTGCCGTACAAATACGTTCAACTTGACCCCGATTACGATGAATCGGATTTCCGGACTACGGTGATCCTAGCGGACACCCTCGAATCAATCCTTACGAGAAGGTAGAAAACGGCTGGTGGAGCGCGGGGAGAGGAGAAGTCGAGCGATTCGAATCGCGCGGAAAGTGAAACTCGGTATCCTTCCCCGCCGAGACTTTGGCCGTAGATATACCGACTTCCTCCTTCGAGCGAGCAATAATTTACCAAACGGAATCGGACACTGGCGTTTCCGGATCTCGTTACGCGGGCACATCCATTCGTACATACCGTTCGAATTTCCTAAACACTGCGCCGCGCGTTAAATGCAACTCGCGACTCGTTGCTCGGGAAATGCTTTATACTTCACGGTATACATGTACGCCGAATTCTGTCTATACGGATCGGAAAGAGAAAAAAAGATAACCGTAATCTTTGTAGGTGTCACGTTATGAGGAAATCGGGACACGCGATACGGCAAGAATCGATTAGACATGCTAACACACGATACTCCGGATTAAACAATATAGCTTAGTCTCAAGAGGCGCACAAAGGAAAGAAAGGGAAGAGGGAAAAGAAAAATTACGCTAGTCCACACCACGCAATTTCTACCGAATTCATCAGCCGCTTGTAAATTAATTCCAAACACGAACTTCGCGTATAGCGCGTCGCGAGCACGATATTTCCTACCCTCCCCCCCCCCGAAATTTCATATCAGCGTTATCAAACTCCGCTCCGTGTTCCGCAAGTGGAAGAACAGCTTGCGCCACTGCGGCTCTCTCTCTCTTTCGCTCTCGGGAGTTGCCGAAATCCTCGAAAGGGTTTTCGGCCGGGCACATGACACGTGAGGTTGGGACCGTGTCCGTTTGCGTGGACGCCGGGCGTCGGGCGCTCACGTGGCATCCCCCCCCCCTCTCCCCCTCCGCCGCCTTCATTCTCGCCGCGCGGCGGCGGGCATCGTGTGTGCATGAGGTTCCCTCGCCGCCCGGCATCCTCCCCTTCTCTCCCCGCCGCGCCGCTCTACCGCCGCTCGGATCCACCACCCGAACGTGGCGGTCCCACGATCTTGCACCCCCCTCTACCCCGCACTCTACCCGCGCGTCGCTTCCCTCCTCCGGTCCCTCGCCCCGCCGCTCGGCCACGCCACGGCAGCAGCCGAAGAGAGCCGAGACTCCGACTGCTGCGCCGTCGCGGGCCCGCCGCTCCTCAGTAACGCGAGCGCCTTCGTGGAGTTTGGTATTCCGGTTCCCCTGCTGGTCGCTCGCGCCCGCACGTCGTCGTGGTAACGCACGCAACGCGGCGGCAACGCGCGTTCGTCGTCGTTTCTCTGTCCTCCTTTGTCCCCCGCCGTCGATCGTGTGCGGCAATATACGTTTGCCAGTGCTTCAACACCGCGGAAGTGTTCGCCGGGGGCGCGTGCTCCGGTTGCCGGATGATCGTCGCGCGCGATTAGACGCGAGTGTTTTGGTGGATCGAGAGAAGAGGCCCTTCCTGTTACTCTCTCGCACGCGCGCGCGCGCGCGCGAGACGTCATTCACTCGCGCGCGGGGAATTCGGAGTCGAAGTGTGTTGTATACGCCGTGAGGTAAACAAAGGAGAGTCGGGCGGTGAATCGGATGAATCGACATTGGAAAACGGCGTCGCGTACGCGACTCGACGAGTCTCGAGAGTGTGCCGTGTGACCGTCGTCGCCGCAGCAGCAGCCGCCGCCGGTGTGCGTTGCTGATCTCTCGCCCCGAGTTTTTTTTTTTCTCGTGTCGTCGTCGGGACGCGCGCGGCGCGCGCGAACGAGAATGCCGGGACGCGTGACGCGGTCGGTCGGGGAGCAGCGGCGTGCTCGCGCCGGTTTGGTTTTCGGGTCGCCGAGTGGCGACTGAGGGGGGCCGGGGAGGGGGTTGAAGGGATGCGAGGGATCATCCCGCGGGAGCAGCAGCCGGCGCGGTGTGTTGGGTAGCGGCGTGCCGCGTGTAGGTGCCGGGGCGAAGTAGTAAGAGTGGCAGGAGGTGGAGGAGGAGGAGGAGGAGGGTGATCTCGGGTGCGAGGATGGCCGGCTGGCGGCGAGTGGCGCTGATCCGCAACGTAGGTGCTGCTGCTGCTGCTACTGTTGCTGTTGCTGCTGCTGCGCGTCGCGACACCGACCGACACGACGTGACGGCCACGTGCCGCAGCGGACGCGTCGTTGGCCAGCGGCATTAACTCTCTCTCTCCCCCCTTTTATCGTGACCGGGTGATTGCGTGCTGAGCATGTCGTAACCGCGCGTTTGAGAACACGCGATCGGAGTGTATTCGCCGCTGTACTCTCAGGTACCCCCCCCGACGTAATAAACAGAACGGAGAGATACTCGCGCGATCGTACGCACGCACGCACGCACGTTCGTGCGTATTTATTAATAAGTAAAAGCCGGCCCCGGATCTACGACAAAGTAGTGAGTACTCGCGTCGCGAGTGACCGGCGAATTGAGTTTAAACCGACTCGACAGTGCAATCGCGAAATCGCGCGGGAAACGCGAGGAACGCAACAGGAAGAAAAATTCGCTGCTCTCTCTCTCTCTCTCTCCTTTGGAAAAATTTTTTGATCGCAACTCCTAAGAGGAGACGAGAACAGAAATAGAGTAGTGTGGCTGTTTCTTCGCATGTAGGATAATATGTGAAAGATTTTGGTTCGCGTGACTGTGTGCAAGTTTTTCGACATCATTCATTCGAGAGTTCGACACGAGAAAGTTTCAATATACGAGGATAGTGAACGTGACCGCGTCAACGTGTACAACGCGACAAGTTCGAAACGTCCGAATTCACGATACCTTCCGTCCTATGTGCACCCTGGGGTAACGCGCGGGTTTCCCCTTGTTTACGCCGAAGGATACTTCTACGATGTGCAGTGATACGTAACGTCCCTACGCAGTGATCGTTCATGACAGAGGAATTTAAGCAATGTCGTCGATATTTTGAGAATCGGATTTTCGAAAATGTGTAAAACTGAAAAAATCTACAGCGACGCATGTTTTGAAAGCGTGAAACGGTCGAGATGGTAGTGGATCGGTGCGTGTGTGTGAGAAAAATTTTGCTTTAAATTTTCGACGTTCAAGGTCGGAGAAATTGGGGAAAAATAGTTAAAAGAGAGAGTGAGATATTGTACGAAAGCGGGAAAAAGAAAGCGGGAAGAAAAGGCGAAAGTGAAGAGAGACAGAAAGAGAGAAGAAGAAGAAGAAGAAGAAGCACGTTTCGTCCTCTAGTCCAAATCCCAGCGGGTGTTCGAGGAGAGGGTGAAGGGCGTTGTGGAGGGGGGAGTGATGCCGGCGGTGAGCGTGGCACAGCGCCCTCCAGGTGGAATCCCACTCCACGCCGGCGTGCCGGTAGCGCCCAGCAGCGTAACCGCCCCCGGTCCGTCGGGCCGGTGCCTCGGGGGCCCGGCAGCGCCCCCCGCCGGCTCGCCACCGCTGCCGCCGTCCTTGCAATCCCTTGGCGGCGGCGTCGTCACTAACAGCAATAACAGCATCAACCACAGCGGCAGCAACAACAACGCGCTCGGTGGCGGCAACCTCAACAACGTCGTCAACAATAATCACCATCTCGGCAACAGCGCCTTAGGCATCAACACGGCGAGCGGCGCTCACACGAATCCTCTGCAGGCGATGGCGTCGGCGGCGGCATCGCTCACGCAGCTCAACAACATGGCGAACGGCCCGTTGCCGCCGCTCGCGGGCACAGGCCCGGCCGGACCACCGAGTCTGCCGCCGCCGCAGCCGGCGACGACGCCGACGCACGGCGGACCGCCGACCCCGCATGGCGGGGTCAGCGCGGCGCCCCATCTCAACGGCGCTTCGCCGAGTCCCCATCCGATGCCGCCCCACGGAATGATGAGCGGCTCGCCTCACACGCCTCACCCGCACATGGGGGGTGGCGGGCCCTCGCCCCATCCCCATCATCCGGGGCCCCACATGGTCGGCTCGCCGCATCATCCAGCGGCGCCCCATCCGATGGGCCCGGCCGGCATGATGGGCCCGGCCGGTATGCAGCCCCAAGGGGCGCCCGGGATGTGCGGACCTGGACCCAGCGGCCCGATGGGCCCGCACGCACATCCACAAGGCCCAGGAGTACCTGGACAACCGCATTTGCACAACGACCCATTCTTTAACTGCCAACCTTTTCCGTCGCACTACTACAACAGGTAAATTCGCAAGACGACCGACAATATTTGTCCGATATAGGTATATCTTACGGAAGCGGAGGAAGGATTCGAAGGAAAGGAAGGGAAAGATGAGAATTTTTGTGACCAATGACTCTCGATTATCGTCCCAGAATTGAGAGAGACGATTGAAGTTGTTGTAATAAATCATAATTTTTTGGTCATTAAAAAATAAAATATTTATTATATTTTTAGGTCATATTAAATTTTAAATTAATATTAGTATAGAAAAAGTGTTTAGTAATTTTTATTCTTAAATATGATTTGATTATATTTTTATAAGCAAGATATTTCCAGACAATTGCAATAAATTCAACAGGGTGCTAGATCTCACTAAACAGAATAATTTTTGTTAAGCAACCCGGCGATGTTCCCTTAAGCCAAGTCAATTTTTAGCCTTGTTAAATACCATTTTCTGTAAGATTAGATTAGAATAAAAAAGATCGTATATTTTTTAATTTTATTTTGTTTATTTTGTATTACTACAAATGTTCGAAACTACGATCTGCAACCTCATTACAATACATCTATGGTGCATTGAATGACGCGCACCCTCTGGAAAATTCCAAGAGTATTGTGAATCACATGACATGCGTTCATTATCTCGTTGATGAGTTCATTTGGATGTTGACAGGGGTCGTGTACACTAAACTTTTGACATGCCTCCCTCGCACAGGAAAATATCCATGTTCAACAGTACCTAGCACCACCTCTGTAAAGTTAGCACCTTAAGGTGGCATCGCCGGACGCAGGTTATTTAACGAAAATTGTTCAATTTAACGAGATTTAGCAGAATGTGTGTGTGTATGTGTGAAGTTGGCATCCCCAAGTAAAACTTTCTAAAAATTATCAAGAATTCTTCCATTTCTTCTGAATAATTCAGAACTTTGAACAGAACTACGATTTCGAAACATGGGGGTGCCAACTTCACACACCCGATCTAGCGTTTTTTTAAGATTGTCACTATTGTTCGGAAATGACGTTTTATATTTCTTTCTTAAACTGCATTGTTTTTATTGTTTTTTTACTGATACTGAATTAAATTTCATATACTTGACAATTGAAAATTAAAACATATTACAACACTTCGATTCTCTCTCTATAAAATTTAACGAGAACTGATAGACACACATCTAATTCATAAAATATAATGATAATCTATAAGATACAATTGATTTCAAGACTTATTCTGTTACGCAATTGTGATATTTTGCATTGTAAGAGCAAAATTCAAATTAAATTGGATTTTAACATCCTACTATTAACTCTTTTCTAAAAATAATGATTTTTTTTATTACTGATTCATGTAATTGGAAATGAACAAGGTTTTACTATTTTGCGTAAGATGATTCTAAAAATAGTTAATTTTATGCGAATTGCGTTGGCATTTTTTTAAAGCGTTTTACTGACAGGCAGATACAATCAACAAAGTTGCTTGTTTTTTTTTTTGAATATTTACTTTTTTATGTTAACCGTCGCGTTACAAATTGCAAAGTTATAACATTATGCTGGAAGAAACGTGATTCATCTATTCTCTCTAGCGTATGGAATCGATGTTATGTTCTAGTCACCAACAAATTCTTCGTCGTTCGGCAAGCGCGATTTTCATAAGATCGATACGGTTAACAGTGCTTTCCTGCTAGTGGCAACTGTAATGAATGCGCCATAAACGTCAAAATTACGACAGAAGAAATAATTTACATACTCGATCATACGTGAAAATAAATACATACGTCGCCGATATCTCGCTCGGCATCGAGAAAGTGCCGCGGCGCGGGTTTCCGCTTATTTCTCTCCAAAGAAAAGATCTTCGATATTTCAAAGCAATTTTGCTTTGGAAAGCGCGGAGGGATTATTGTATGGAGGGAGGAATCGAATTATACAGGATGTATCAGAAATCGTACATTTTTTTTCGATTGTTGATTTTTTAAATAAATTAAAAATCTATTGCTACTTAACGAGAGTATCGCCAATTGACAACTTTCCAAATCAAAATTTTATTGAAATATTATCAGATTTAAAATGAATTAAAATTCTTGGTTATTTATTTTCAATTTGAAGTTAGGATTAATTTATAGAGTTGCTTTAATGTTCAGCTCCTTTATGTTATTTAAAATCTTGTTATATCTTGACAATATTTTTTTAAATTATATTTTTCTGTGCTTCGTGTCGAAAACGCATAGTTTCTGAGACACCCTGTACAATGATATAAATAGGTAATCTGTCGTCATACCGACCATAACAGTTCACCGTCACGCGAAAGAACACTCGCACGTGCGTTTCACCGGTCGGGGTGGAACTTTGCGTGAAGGCGTATGTAAACTTTTTCTCGGGGCCCGCACGAGGAAGGGTAGATGGGGGGCGGGAGAAGGGGAGGGTTGGCACAGGTAGTCACGCGAGGCTTTACGAAAAACTGTATCGCGTGGCCGTAAGAATCTCCCGCGAAGCTTAGCTCTCCCGCGCTCGGCCGCGCTTATGCGCTATCACAGCTCCGCCTTGTGTCGTTAATAATCGCGACATACACTCCAATATTCGTACGAAATTATTTTCTATATATCGACGATAAACTCGCCACGTGTTGAGGTTTCTTTTGTCGCTTCGAGCTAGAGAATACTATTGCATATATGTATCGATAAAGTAATCTTTCAGCGAGTAATCAATATACTGTCGGCCAAGAACAGTGTCAAAGAGTTTGCATATTTATTGACTATTAGTTTTTTTTCCTAACGTTTTTCTGAGTCATATCATAATCTGTAATTTTATGTAAGAACACAATAGTGTTTATACGTTGTATACATTACTAGATAAAAAGTGAAAAAAGACGCACGGTCACTTGCGATAATATTTCTTAACGGTTAAAGTAATGTTTTTTTAATACCTCTAAAATGTCTTCTAAGTGAATATTTATATATACGTATAATTATCTATTAAATTTATCGTCGAAAAAATATACCTCAATAAGACGTTTTGCCTGAAGGAGGGGATAAATTGAAGGAATAGCCGATACATAGGAACTGTCGGGCAATATTAAGTTAAGATTATTCACGGCTTGTCTTCGATTGGTTCGAGATTATTCCGTGACTCGGTCACGGACCGACGAGCTTTTTTTCCACCGCGGATATTTTTAGACAATTGTTTTACGGCTCGATACTTCGTTCCGTGCCAATCGTCCGGTAGTCGCTCACTAGTACGTTCTCTCAGGCGTAGTAACAGTATACCCCGAGAATCCGTTACCTCGGCTAGGATCTTCCTGGTCACCGTTGCACACTTGCGGCTCCGCGCAACGCGGTTGAGAATATAATACAATGTAGATAGCCTCGAAAGTCTGCGAAGATTTCCCGAGTAGCGACTCCACGCTCGCTACTCGCTAAAATCAATCTCGACGCAAGTTCGCCGCGAAACCACGTTCCCACACGGAAAGAACGATTTTGTTGAAAGGTCTAGAAATTTCGCTAAATACAGATCTGAAAATAATTTTTTGTTGAATCATCAAAATAATTTGTTGGAATGTTAAAACTGATGAGCATTGCTATAAAGCGTTTTGATATTCTAGCAATCATTTTAACTTTCGCACAAAATTATTTTGATTATTGGACAAAAATTATTTTCAGATTTGGATTTTAGCAAAAATTGTTCTTTCCGTGCATTAAAATCGCACTAACGCACTAAAAATTTTTTTGTTTATAGTACACAATGTGTTTACAATATAAGGTACATAATAAAAGCTCCGGTTCTCCTTTTCGCGAAAATAAAATTTCCTACGAGATAGTAGTTCCGTTTTCTTGGAGGGAATTTTCTTGGACGTGAAATCGTGCGCGAGATTGGAGAAAAACGACTATCGGTTTCGCCACAGATACACACGAGTGTCCGCCGTCCGTCAGGTGCGTCGGAAAGAGTCGTCTTCTCGCCGCGGTATCTCCACGGTGTTTCAGGTGCCCCGCAGGTGGAAGGTGCCCCTGGCGCAGGTGTGCACGCACGGTTCTCGTCCGCGACTTCCTCCTTCGGCGCGGGGCTCGCCGAGGAAAAGTGTATAGTCCGGGGGTTAAGAACGTCGATACTCGGTATGTGCATGACGACGATTATCCGGTACTTCTCCTCCTCGGCCTTCCTCGTATCCGGTCTGGACGTCTCTATCACCTCGGCGTCATCTCCACGCTCGCCGTCCCCGTCTGGTAGTCGCACGGGCTCATTAACATAAGCGTTCCACCCTGCTACATTCGTACGAATGACGATGCTACTTTGCTCGCAAAAGCTTTCTTTTTAACTGCACACTCGACGATCCCATTTTAACATACGCGAAACGCTTTGAGGTTCGCCATCGTTTGTGATTTCTGATTGACGGTTGACGCCATCAAGCTGACATCAGTTTTATCTCAATGGGATCTCGATGTGACGCTTTTTCATCATTTTATACAGTATTTGTACCAAAAAGAAACACGGTGACTTAAGTATTTCCCGATCGGTCTGAGCCGTGTCACGCAAATGTGTCTTTCTGAGTAAATTTGCTTTTAATTGAGCTAAGCTCGACTGGTGTCATCTCGTAAGATTATTGTCGTGATATGTTATGCAGATAAGAAAACCCGCATTTATGTACTGTCGCTGTTGCTTTGACTAGTGACTTGACTGAGCTTCTTAGCATACACGTAACTTCGTAACTCGGGAAAATCCAGACGTTATTTCATCTATAATAGTATAGATATCGCTTCAGTATCGCAGGATTTCTATAAAGATCTTTAAGTATTTCCTCGGATGAACTTTGAATCGTAATTTTTCCGCTAAAGTAGAGATTGTGCAATTTTTTGAAAATTGTCCGGGATTGGAATTATCGTAGTCGATACGATTACAGTTAACAAATATGTGATAATTCATGCTACAGTTATAAATTTTACATAAATTATATAATTTTTAAGCATTTTTTTTTTATTTTACAATGTGACGTTATGCGATAAATTTAAAATTTTGAAAATGAGGGGGCGCCCACTCTTCACAGAGGTGGATATGAATTCATAGATTTGTCATTCTCAAGAGCGAAAAGAACAGCTGTGATAATCTGCCCGAGTCGCAACCTTGACGTTCTCGTTCTAAAATTCGCCAGGTATATAACGTACCGTTACATCATTCAAATATTTGCACCGGCTGCATACTGAGATTACGCGCGGTGCATGCGCGTGCGAGACGTTGTTTCAAATTTGCTCCGAAGAAAAATACACAGCGTTATCGCGAAGCCGATGACGCATCGGACTGGCCTAACCGACCTAATCCGGGTTCTTGAAATTTGTAATCGTCGAAAAACGTCTGGAGAGCACGTGTACAAATGCGTGTTCTAAGACGGCGATACGAAGGTGACACGACTCGGCACGAGTCGTGACAGAGCTATGCGCGCTGATATCGGCACACGTCAATACCGCGTCGTAAAAAAAAAAAAAAAATACGTTTATCGCGTTAGATTCGCGATGCGTGGCAAGTAAAAAAAAATTAATCGCGTAGTAGTTCGATGAAGAATATCGAAGCGCGCGCGGGCGAAGTGTGTTTAAAGCACGATCGGAAGTACGAGTGCCGCGTCGGTGGCCTTATCTTATCGCGGGCTTCTCGGTAGGATAAGAAGAACCTTGATCGCCTCGCGACAAAAGCGAATCGGCACCTTGCCTCTCTTTCAGGGTCTCGAAACGTTGTTTTTCTTCACGCGACGAGCGTAATGAGGCCTCTTCGACGCTTACAGAGACGCTTACATTCTTCGTAAGTTTTCCGTCAAATTATGAATCTTTTCCGCGAACATTTAAGTTGAATCTTACGCGTATTAAATGAGATACCTTATTTTAGACTTTTAAATGCGCTTTCTCAAAGTTGCGAGAAATGGATTAATCTCCACACTTTAAAAAATATTTCATTTTTAGATTTCTAAACTAGAAGAAATGGCATTCAGCCATGTTTTTTCACGGAGGAAAAACTATTCCCAAGTGTATTTAACGAAGTATTGTGTATCCAACTTTGATGTAAATTTTATAATACAATTTGTACGTGGGGGAGGAGTAACGCGCGAGGATAGATTGTTATTAGATACAGACCCATTATAGATATGCACGAGATTATGTTATTTGGTAACAACGGCGATGGCGCTATCTCCAGTTACCAGAGAACACTCTCCTTACAATTAAGCGCGTACAATAATAACAGCCGTGCGCTCTTCGATGCACGATGGGCGATTCTCCTCTTGTTTTTGCAACACACAGTCTCGTTTCTCGTTTCACGCGAGACCGAGCCGCGGGCTGTCTTTCTAGCGCGGGGCGCTCCGCTAGCGCGCGGGACTGGAGCGGGATTAGCGTGCGGGCACGTACGTCGCACGGTGTTTCTCCAGTTAGTTACAGGGTATGATAAAGTAAGCGACGTAACTGGCGCACGTGCGAATCATTTAGAGTATCGGCGAGAGCTATGTACGATCGCGCGATCTACTTTTACACCGGCAAGAAGCTACCTGGCTACCACTCTGAGCGGAATTGTAGATTTATTGCGAGTCTGCTCCATTAATTCGTCACTCAGCCAATTCGAGAGATTTTTTCTTCCATTGTCGATAGGTAGGAGTAAGGAGGTATATCCGTTTGGATAACAGTAACTTTTTCTATATTGGATGACATACAAACATATTTTAAGCAAAATTGCTCAAGAAATGATTAATCTAACGTATTTTCTTTGTACTTTCTGAATCTTGTATTTTATGCCGCCCTGCTGAACTACTAATGAATTTTAAATCGCTACCTGTCTAGACAACCGGATATTTTTGTTGAATCTAGCTCGTATGCTGCACAGTGTAGTCGATTTTGCAAGCATTGTTAAAACACAAGAAATGTCGATATACATTATCATATTTATTATATTTTATATAAAGAATATAATAGACGTCTTATGCTAATTACAGTCGAACCTCGATAACTCTAATTCTCTATAACTCGAAAACCACTCGAATTTTTTTCCTTTAAAAGCCATTATAATCGGAAAATTATAAACTCTCTTACAAAGCTTTCGTAAGTCGAATTTTCATGTTAATTAGGTTTTACTCAACTTTGATAAATCGAAACTTATAATTCGAAGATTTTTATATTTCTGTTCCCTTGAGATTTGAGTTATCGAGGGGTTTGACTATTTTTTAAATGAAACACGAACATTTCTGCAACTGTGTTTATTAAAATCAGGCACACTGGATATTTTTATAAATATATGATTCGATCGCGTTACTGTGTAACGCGATCGAATCTCTATGCTCGAACGGATGCTTTGCTATTGTAGATTCTACGATTAGCGCAAGATGAGAGGAAAAGTTTGGTAGCACAGTTCGACGCTAGATTTTCCTTCGATGGAACGAGTCCGGCGCACGAAAGGAGGTATATGGTGGAAAGAGGAATAGGCTCGTTCTGCCGGAGAGCCACTCGAGGAGAGAGAGAGATGCACCGACCGCGTCGTTGTTGTGCATAAAGCCGTGCGCAGGGAGCGTGTCAGGCCGTATCGTCGGTCGGTTCCAGTTTCTCGTGAAACCTCCTTCGCGCGGCCCGGCAGGTTCAAGGCGAGCATTCGCGGAGGCGCGCACCTTCAACCGCCTTAGCGAAGAGGGATCGCAGCGTATGTACACGTATACGTGCGATACGCATACGCACGTGCATGATGCATATGGATTCGCGCGCCGGAAGTCGTCGTGGTGGCGGCGAAATGATTTTGTTGTACTACAAGGTTCCTTCTGCTTATATTCCATCGAAGCTCTGATTTCCATGCGTTCTCAGCAATTCGTACATCGGTTACATGGATGTTAATCTTTTTAATAAACGGTCAGTCAGTCCGTCCGTCCGTCCGTCAGAAGCGAGCTTCTATACGTATAATTGGGCGACCAATTACGGATGAGGAACATGTACGAACTTTATGCGGCACGTGAACTATTGGATCGTGTGTTACATTGCATGGGCGACGGAAGAAGATATCGATGTTGCAGTTTCAGGCTAAATTCGCGTTTAGAAGTTACCGTGAAAAGTTGTATTTTGCAACTTTGTTCCATCCGCTTATTCACGCTAATGCGGATGTGATAGGTGGGGATATAATATGAAACAATTTGGTCGTCACTTTCTTTCGGTTGCCCGCCGTTTAAATTTCTTTTTATTCCTTATACAAATGTCGTATGAACATATTCACACTTAATTACGTTGATATATATACCTATATATCGAGTGTTTTTTTCTATTTAGTCCACAAGTTTGTTTTATATTTGTTACAGAAAGAGACTTTTGTAAATATTGAAGACTAAATTTTTTTGGAGAAAAGAAACGTTTACACATTGATACAAGAGCTCTTTGACAATGAGCGTTATCACCGAGAATTATTGAAGGAGAAAAAGATGGGACAGGTTCGGACAATAAAGAGGAGAAAGGCTCTTTCCTGAGTCATGGTTTACCTAGAAACATCGATGCAGGTGTCTCCTGGGACAGGTGTAATTTGGCAAACGTCTCCCCGGATTGTCAAGCTTTCCTTCTCGCAGGGCCGCATCCGTCCCGGCACACCACGCGCTGAACTTAGCAAACGAAGCTATGTTTATTTTAATTAGAAACCTCGGTGTAATAGCACACCAAATGTAAATTACCAAGGTTTGCTGGGTAATTAGTTTTAATTTAATTAACACGGCCGTGGCCAAAATTTCGGTCGGCGCCATGAATTTCTTAAGCGTTATATTGTGCCGCAATTCAAAAATCCTCGTTAATAAAACGATGAAAAATATTTCAGCTGCAGGCCGTAGACCGTTTCCGCGTCGAGCGGAAAGAGGGAATGGCGTTTCGTAACCGATTTTGTAACACCACGTTTGCGTTTGTTCCTCTCACGATTTTTCCCCAAATTAATGAAACGTAATTATTCAACATCCAATATAGTAAGAGATACAACCAGACGGAATTAATATGAATGAATTAATTTCGAGGTCGATAAAACTCGTGATAGATCGCCCAGAGCCCCTCTTGGCGAGGAACCGATCAGGCCTTGCCGAATCGATATTCGCCGAACGATTATGATTTCAACGCGCATAATCGCTTCGCGTGCGGAGATTCGCTGGTGAAACGACGATATATAGCCTGGCTCTCGCGCTCGCTCGCTCGCGCCGGGATCAATGGCGCCACGAGAGATTCCCTTGATTTACCCGACCCCGCTCATTTACTCCCTTATCTCGGCCCGATACCCGATAGTCGATCTATACACACGTACGTCGTACCCGTTAAGTTTTATGGGTCAGATTGCCTCGAAAGGTTCCTCGATTACACCCACTTAAAGAAGATCTCTCACGAATCGCTGCAGCGGCGGCGGCCGGCGCGCGTGTTTACACGTAGGCTGCATTTCTCGGACGTCAGTGTAAACATCCCTTATCTCTGAGCGTTCACGAATCCCGCTATCGGATGTCGTCGACGCGCGCGAAGGAACTTCCCCCTTCGAGATGCACGATCGGCTTGACTGCAGGGCCTGTTAGGATCTCGTGAACGTGCCCGATGACGCGTGAACGATACGCTCGATATCGCTCGCTTGATTATTTTTCGACACTTTTATATAGGTCTTTGGGCTGAAATCTTTAGGCTATCTTGACCCGATGTTTCAATTTAGATCGATTATACAAGGATAAATAATAAAAAATAAAATTAAAAAAAACTAAAACGACCTCTATTATAAATGATCAATATTATTGTATACGATTATATTGTGCAATATATTATTGGTGCTGTCTTTAGACAATTCAAATATAATTTTTAATATAGCCTTCAAACGATCAATAATATTGTGCAATATTAAATATTGTATACAATAATATCGATCGTCTAGTGGCCGCTTAAGGGTAATTATTTCTTTTAATCGAAACGTTTGACCAGACGCGAAATTACAATGTCAATTGCAAATCTAGGGAAGTTTTGCAGCGACGTATCGCGACCTGTAATATTTAGCTTGCAGGCAACGAGTAAGCATTGAAAGCACCAATCGTGTGCAACAGTGTTAATCAGCGCGCTGTTGTAAGATTTCTATAAACAAAAGGCGTACAACTGACTGAAATTTACAGAGAAATAGTAATATAGGGATAACAATATGATAGAGAGTATGAATGGTTCAGTAAAGGTTTAGTAAAGAAAAGAGACAGTTTTTTCGCTGTGCAATTGATCAAAAATATTTTGTTCTCAGTATATAAGGAAGTTGATCGCATTGAGAGGAAAAAATGATTGTAATTATCATAACTTAACTATTTATAATGTATAATTATTTTTGGTGGCAACTGTATACTTGTTTAGTACATATAAATATAATTAATAATTAGTATTATTATTAATATTATGACATATAATAACTGTAAAATGGAGCTTCAAACTAAGGCAATTATAGTCAAAAATATTTTTTTCTTAATAAGAATGCCATAAAAAATGTGTTATATATTGTAAAAAGCGAGCGAATATATTGAAAAGTAATGATTCTGCTACACGGAAAGAACGATTTTGTTAAAAGATTTAAAAATTTTGCTTAAAACAGATCTGAAAATAATTTTTTGTTGAATCAAAATAATTTGTTGGAATGTTAAAACTGATAAGCATTGCTATAAAACATTTTGATATTCTAGCAATCACTTTCGCACAAAATTATTTTGATTATTGAACAAAAATTATTTCCAGATCTGGATTCAGCAAAATTGTTCTTTCCGTGTAGCATTTGTACTTTTCGAATAGAAAAATAATTGCCCTTAGATTGTCACTTAACTTCGTATTCAAAGAGATACGAGACTTTTGTTTACTCAGAATTAATATGTAGAAGTAAGGATGTCAGTCATCCAATCTTTATTCGCTACGATTTGGCGTGCAACATTGTGTGCGCGTGAATAAGCCAAAGAATTTATCCTCGAGATCTTGAAACGAGTTCGTAACAGTGTTTACGGGATCGTCAATGTTGCGAAAGCATTGTTGAGTCTCTCTCTCCTGAGACTCGCGCTGCACGGATTTGATAATCGGGGCCAGAAACTAAGCGGGTACCATTGATTAACTTCATCGTGACAGCTTCTCTTTTGTCTCGCTTTTAACGGCGCGCGCGCGCGCGCGCGCGCGAGACACTCGTGTGCCGCGCTTATTTATAAAATGTCGCGCGGAAACGCGAGCACGCTCTCGCGCGCGCGGCGCGTCACGATCAGCTTCGTTAGTGCTCCGCTCCGAGACTCGAGAGTGCCCCGCGCGACAAAGCACCCGTGTTTAATTCATTCGCTCGGTTCATTCACAGTTTCGACAGGCGGCGTTTATCCAGATCCCGGCCACGCGAATGTGCCTAACGACCTGTCTCCGGCTCGCGCGATTAACATCGTCACCTCGCGTCGGTAACGCGGCGGAAAGAAATGGCAAACGAGGCGCGGCTGCCCGCCTCGACACAACGGACACTGTCACGACCTCGACAATTCGGATGGTTTATTTTTACACGCGCCGCTATTTCGACTCGATGGTCTCCCGTAAATAAATATACGCACTTATATATGCCTGCCCCTTTCATCTCTAACGAATAATTTATTCCCGAATAAGCCCCGCGCCACGTCCGCGCTATTCTCGTATTACGCATGCATGAACAGTAGTTTATTCAGAGGATAAGGGGGAGGGGAGGGGGAATTCTTTAGCAAGGAAGGAATTATTTATGTAGTCAACCATATACAATCCGTACTACAAATGTATTTGCTTGTAAACACGGGGAGTAAGGCATGCATCAGACATACGTATTGGAGATTAAGGATTGCGAATTGGAAATTAAAATTCAACTAATATATTAGAACGAAACGGATCGAAATTAAACTTATCTGATTGCTCTAATCCTCAGTTCGCAATTCTCAATTTTCAATACGTACACGGAAAGAACAATTTTGTCGAAAGGTCTAAAAATTTTGCTGAAAGCAGATCTGAAAATAATTTTTTGTTGAATCATCCAAATAATTTGTTGAAATGTTAAAACTGATAAGCATTGCTATAAAACATTTTGATATTCTAGCAATCATTTTGACCTTCGCACAAAATTATTTTGATTATTGAACAAAAATTATTTTCAGATTTGGATTCAGCAAAATTGTTCTTTCCGTGTACGTATAGTCCGACATTAAAAATGCATCTCTCATTATACATATTACGTCAATTCAGCTCAATATTCGAAATAATTGTCAAAGCTCTCAGCGATGTCGTTAATTTTTTTTTTATGCATCATGAGGCCGATACAAGTTTTGACTGTCAACCGTCCAGATCGGTGACACTTTCGACGTTAAACGGGTGCGTATATTAAGCCGGTCTCGCAGCCGGAAATAACGGCCGATCGACTGAAATCAAACATTGAGCTATAAATAATGGGATTAGCGCTCTGGCTGTCCAAATGCAGCGCACGCGACCTCGCGAACCTCGCCAAGTGTTCGTATATTCCGTAGAGAGTCGTCGTGGGTTCAAGCGACCTACCTGCGCCGAGAGCGCGCGCTCTGCTTCGCCTCAGTGGTTCTCATCAGCGAGCACGCGAGGCGCAAAGTCAAACGAAGGCATCTTTTTTAACATGCAAAAAGATCAAGATTCCGAGTTTTGATATCGTCAAATCGCATAAAATGTAATTTTGCAATTGATCTATTATTGCCTCCCGTGTACGCGTCGGCTGTCCTGATTACGACGAAAAGACGGACGAGATAAATTTAATCGGCGTTGGCAGATCCGCGTCGCAAAAATCTATCTGATATTTATATAATTTATAATACTCTCGCGAGAGAGTTGCACAGCTTGTTGGCTATCCGACAAATTCGTTGTATAACGCGGAGAGATATCAGCCTAAACCGTCGGCTTCTCGCGCGTCATACGGCAGGACGACGCGCGGCGTCGGCTTGCATCGATGCGCGTTTGCCGTGTCGCCATTCTTGCATCATCAACGATTGCGTAACGGCGTGTGTCCCGGCCGCGCGCGCGTTGTTGCGTCGGTGTGTGTGTGTGTGTGTGTGTGTGTGTGCAGTGCGGCGAGATTTTAAAATGTCAGGAATCCGCTGGCACGTCGAGATCGATGGAGCGCAGAGCCGAGCGAGTGTCGTCCGTCACGTTCCGATTCGATCCCACCCTTTCGTGGTACCTCGAGGAGAGAGATACTCCGCGGAATATCGAGACGCCACACGTATACACAGATTTCGAGGCTGTTCGGGCCCCCTCGATGACTTGGGAACTCGGATGATGACTCGGAGGATTTCTCTCTCTCCGCGCCTCGCACTCGCGCGCGCGTTCCCTCCTCTCGCTGCGCAGCGCTCGATTTCGAAAAGAATCGCTTATGCGAGATGAGAACCGCAAATGATTTGCCAGTGAAGCAGTTCGTTCGCGTTGAAGTTGGCTCGGCTGGTCTCTCCCGTCTCTCTGACTCTCTCGCCCTCCCCCGTCTCCCCCCGATTCCCCCCCTTCGTCTCCTTCTTCGTTCCGTTTCTTTCTCCGTCTTCCCTTCTGCGTGTGTTTCCCTTCTTCCTCTCCCGACGCTTTGCCTCCGTATACTGGTCTCTCCGTCGTGGTCCGTGTTCTCAAGGCCGCCTCCTCGAATCCTCCTCCCTCGCCTCTCGCCTTCTCTCCACGTTCTCGGTGTTCCTCCTGCTCCTCCTCCACACCTCCAACTCTGCCTCTTCCTCCTTCGTCGCTTCTATCTCACCTCAACCTACCTACATCTTTCGACGCTGTCGTCTCTCCTTCGCCTCCTCTCGCATACTCTGTCCTCCCCCCTTCCCATCCCTTCTCTCTCTCTCTCTCTCTCTGTCTCTCTCTCGCGTTCTCTCCCGGCTTCTGTGAGAGAACTTAGCTACACGCACTACGGCGCATCGAAGTTTCGAGTGAGCTCAAAGTCGATCGTAGTTTGAGTTTGCCGCCGAGGCATCGGCGGGATGCATCTCACCGGTAGAAATTGCAGGCACCTTGCAACGTGGAAAATGTCGTTTGACCAGTTCGCGCTCTACGACCGGGTTGCTCGTGTCGGATCTGGTAGTAAGTCCGGTTGCGAATCTTCCGAATGGATTCGAAAGTCGCTTCACCTCGTTCCTCTTCTTGCTTCTGTTTTTCCCTCTTCATTCTTTTTCTTTTTTTTTCGACGTATGATGCTGAAGATAATTATTTTGGTATTTACGATCCTCTTGCGCTCCTTTCCACGGACTTTGTAATTGATTTCGAACTGATCGATTTTTTATAACTGTGGAAATTGATTTTCTTTTGTTCGCAGCAGTTTATAAAGCATTTTTAATTTTTTTTTCAAAGGATATCTTAGCTCTGTCAAATTTTGTCTTGCAACAAAGGTATTTTGTAATTTATGTTTGAAGGGACAAAAGCTATTAAGTAATTTAGAGATAGGAATTAAATTATTTAAGAATATTACAACACACAAGAGATATCTAGGATGAATTGTGATGTAAAGGAAGTGAGTTAAAATAATTGTTTCTATTTCACAACAAGACGCATACGTCCGTTTCTTACTCGCTTTTACAGTGTATAACAACGAAACGAAGGCAGGTATATCTCCCCTTCTTCCTGTTCAGCACATATCATTTTACATATCGCGATTCACAATTCCTATACCGTGAAAGACTTCGTGGTAGGCTCTATCTCTCTCTCTCTTTCTCTCTCTCTCTCTCTCTCTCTCTCTCGCAGAACTTTTTCTTTTTTACCGGACGAGCGATCTTGACCGTCGAGATAAGAGCTGTCGCATTAACAATGCAATCAGAACGTTGAATCACGTTGCATTTCAGCCAGAATTAAATCGGGGATCTTACAGAGTGCGGAGTTATGAGATACGAGAGAGGGTTATACGAACCATAACCGCTCGAATTAGAATTTCTATACTCGGTATCGCGCGGTCGCGTGAGATCCCATTTTTCTTGTTCGCCGCTTATCCGGAGGAGAGTAGTAATTTATTACACGATAGAAAAATATCTTACATTTTGCTCGAATGAAAATTTCGTATGCGTCGAGAGCTACTTGAAGCATGCCAGGAGAGAGAGAAAGAGAGAGAGAGAGATATATCCTCCGCCGGTCCATTCGTCCATGTCTTTTTTCGGAAGACGAATCCCGCTCACCTTGAAAGGTACGTCGCGTGGCTCGTCGTTCGGGCCGTTCGTCGGATAAAAGCCCTTCGAGCGACGCGCGCGCATGCAGGAAACTTCGAAAAGTCAGAGTCCCAGGCTTTCGTGTCTCGATGCACTTTTCCTTCGGCGGCGCGGCGCGACGAGGACGCGCGCGCATGCATTTTCAAGGCGATCGCGAGCCGGCCGTTTGTATGCGCCTTCGCGCATAAATTTTAGAGACACTGACTCCGGTATAAATTATATCGCCGCTATATTTATTTCTTGCAAAACATTAGCGTGGCCATATAAGCGCATGCGGGGGAGAAGTGATTTTCGGTGCACTGGTCGCTCCGCAGTTCAGGCTCGACGTTGTTTGCAACTGTAACTGCAATTGCAATTGCGACCGGCGCGCTTTGTTCGATCGTAATTTTCTTCGAGTCCCGCGCTTTTTCCCCGTTCTGAGCTAATAACCGCGATACTGCCGTTATTTGGGCGCGCACAAGGTATATTTGATCTGAAACTTCACATTGTGCTTATTAATCGATATTTTTTTCCACGTATCACAGGCTTATGTATATTACGGCTCCGTTAGAAAAAGTTACAGTCGCGAAATTGTGAATTAGAAATGAGAGTCACAAGTTTTTGTACATCGGTCTTTCGATCGGAAAAATGACCGTATAGTGCCACGCTACTTGCTATCATTTTTCCAGCATTTTTCACTAAGCTGTCTTTCAATCGTGATTTAAAATCTAATTTTTTTTTAAACGTCTTGATATTTTGATTCTGGAAACGCGATGTATATTGTCATTGATTTGTGGAAGATCGAGACGGAATCAAGATATGTTCCAGTGCATTCGTGGACCTGGTACATGAAAAGAACACTTTTGCTGAATCCAGATCTGAAAATAATTTTTGTTCAATAATCAAAATAATTTTGCGCAAAAGTCAAAATGATTGCTAGAATATCAAAACGTTTTATAGCAATGCTTATCAGTTTTAACATTCCAACAAATTATTTTAATAAAAAATTATTTTCAGAACTGTTTTTAGCAAAACTTTTAGATCCTTCAACAAAATCGTTCTTTCCGTGTAGATTTCGGGGGCGGAAGGGATCAATTCCGACGTTATATATTTCCACCTTTAAACCAGATTTATTTGACGTCTTTTATTCGTGAAATTATGGCGCGCGATGAACGCGAGTCGCGTACACACGAATCTGCCGGGACTTGGCAGCGCAGCGGCGGGAAGAGACCTCTCTTTCTCCGCCGTGCGAGAGGAGCGCTCGCGCTCGCGTCATCGCAAGCGAGCGCGCGCGCGGCAGGATGGTCTCTCTCGCCGTTGTGTTGTGCCGTGTGGGTCGAGTTGTGGGGATCATTTCGGAAACCAGTTCCGAGCGGTCCACAGGTCGTAGCGCCTCGTTGTTAGGTCCCGCCGTGTGTGATCACCCAGCGAGGATTAATCCTTCCAGCGTGCTCGGGGTCACGGCGGAGCGATTCACGCGGCTCTACATCTTCATTCTGCTTTTCGCGTTCGATCGTCGTTCTTGTCCGCGGACTAGAGGAGCGATAGCTTTCCGCGCTTTCGTGTCGAGCGCGACTCGCTCTCTTTGCGAGATTATAAAACACCCCGCGGCTTCCGCGGCGAGTCTGCGTCGCATTGAACATCATTTGCGTGAAACATTGATGGGTTTTCCGAGAGAGTGTAGATGTTAAAATACATTTGGAAATAGATAATTGCATCGACAAATGATATTGAGTTGGTCAACATGACAATAAATTATCTTAATCAGTGATATATTATTAGGAAATGTTATTTTATACTGACGAGTTAAAGTAAATAATTAACGTAAAGTAAATACAAGTAAAATGTATTCGTATGAATATTTTGTTGCGGCCGTTTACAGAATAAAAATAGTGAATGCTTATGATTTGTTGTATCACAATATTTGAATTTCATTTGTTAGTAAGAAATCGTATATACATTTATTTCGTATCGTATTTACATTCTCCTTGATCGAATAATTACGAATAAATCTGAGCATGCGGCATAATTGAAAATACTCCCTGGGAATTAATACGCGCGACGCGGACGCGGAAAGTTTATAAACTTCGTGACAGCCGAGTCCATCCTATTGTACCAATTAGAACGTATTTCCATTGGAAGCGCGTACCGTGATTGGCCCGCCGATGGAATGGAACCTATCGGGAGAGATGGAACGACCCGATTCGCGAGTCATGCAAATTTATTCCAATAATTACGTTTGTAGCTAACTCGCGGAATACCGCGGTACACAATTTTGATATTATTGACAGGTCGATGGGCGTCAGCCGTTTCTATTAAACACGGGCGAGTCGGCGATACACGTCTGAACGGCGAAAATGCGACGCGAGTCCGGGCGAGACCGGACGGAGTGTTGAACGGTTGACCCGATAAAATGCCGATGGGATTCTCTCTCCTCATTACGAAGTAATCGGGTATCTCGGGTCAATTGCGTTCATTTCACTTACGTACTTGACAAATGGCGCGACTTTACGCGATCATTTGTCTTCGCCCCCGATCAACTTTGCCGCGCTCGTCGCCTACACTTCAGAAATCGTATATCGAGCTCGTGTTTCATTAGCAATTACAAATGCACGGTATAATGTCTTGCTCCCGCAATCGTGTGGACACGACGAGGCATAAAATGACATAATCTATCGCTTGTCGATAGGGACTTGTTTGAATTGAATTTTAACGTCGACGCTGAAATAAGAAGCCGTACACGCGCCACGCGCGCATACATCCATACGTAATGTATACGTGTGGAGTTTTGAGACTAATTGTTGCAAAAATTGTATAATTTATGCAAAATTGTATAGCAAATGTAGACATATTTTTAAGAATGTAGTTCCTACTAGAGATAATGAAAAGAATTCACGCAAACATTTATTCTATTTGATTTCAATCATCAATTTTTTAAGAAATTATACACTGATTGTGAGGGAAAAATATTTTGTATTTGCGACTATAATTGCATGGTAAAAAAATTATGGTTAGAAGCACTATTTTTATAGTTATATTATTAACTATATTGTTAGTAATAATAATCTTATATATATAGTCCTACCAAATATGACAAAATTTTATTATAAATTATAATAATTTCAAATATTAATGTAGTAAAATATTAAAAGATACATGAAACAAACGAAATAAATATTTTTATGTAGTAAATGCAACTGCACTTGTAATAAGTATAACTATTCTCTTAAAATTTGTTTACTATTAATATTGTAATAATAACTAAAAAATAAGTAAACGAAAAAGTAATAATATCAATCACAATATATAACCATAATGCATTGTTAAAGCAGCTATAATTTGCATTAAATTATAATATGGTTAAATTAATTATAATTTTATAGTTGTCCCCGAAATTCACTATAAATTATAGTAAAATTATGGCTATTCCAACTATATTTTTCTCTCGGTGTACGTTTCATAATTCTCGTTGTGAAATGAGCTGAAACGTAATCGGGTTCCGGCACACATCTTGTGTTAAAACTGAGCGTAATTCCTCGACACAACTCTCTTGTGCACTACCCCGCGGTCGTACGTATAACAATAAGATTTTAACTAGGCGGTTATGCCTGCCGCATTTTTCTTAACGCGCAGCATCCCAGTGTAGTACACGCTAAAAGCACAAGATCGTTTCAAGTGCTCCAGTGAGTTCCGCACGTGTACTAAAGTCTACTCCTTCACGTCCTATGTTATAGGGATTAAAGCTTCTAACGGGGAGGAGGTGGGGGAGGGGCCACGTGAAACTAGCGCGCGCGGAATAGTTCTCTAAGTGCGGCCAGCTTTTCAAACTTTCATACTCCCGAAGCCCTCCCCCCCCCCCCCAGTCATATTTTGTTCCCCCGGCAATTTTCCGTGGGAGATGAATCGTCGTAGATATTATAATGCGTGCGGTCGATTCGTATCACATTATACCCTTCATTAGTCGTTCTCGTTACCGCAAAGAAACGTGGTTTGCATTCGATGCGTTAGATTGCTGAGTAATTTAGCTATTATCTCCATGAATTATAACTTAATTTCTGCCAATGTACATTATCGTCGCGGCAAATCCAGAAATGCAGCTCGAGAAAACAATCGTACAAATACAATGTTTGTGAAGTTGAAAGATTTCTCACACATTTGCAATTGAACATAAAATTGTATTAAAAAATTATCTTGTTAATTTAATGATATTATTAATGAAACAAGTACATCATATGTTTTTGTTCTAATAAAATGCTATTTGTTTCATTATAATACTGATATTGAATGAACAAGATAATTTTCAATTAGACTGCTGTTAAATGCAACGCAATTTTTTTCCGTGTAACACAATCGACTTATCGAGCTTTCATAATCGTGTTAAACATTATCGAACTCGACTTTTGATCAATTTTAAAACTATTGAATTTCAAATTTATTACCAGCTTTTTCCAAACTGTTATTTTCATTCTATATTTTTATCTGCCGGGAAGAAAGGGTGCATACGTTATTGTTCCTTTTATTCCTATAGTCGGATACCATCGGACATGTTTTGCAACGATGTAAAAGTCGAAACTGCCTTTCTATCGCAAGCTTTCCAACTTAACTCCGGAGCTATCACGAACGATTCAATGTTGGCAGAGATACAACAATTTTTCGCATGAAAGCGATCTTCACGTCGGCGAATTAAGGAAAAACGCGGAAAGGATTTATCGGTCCGCGCCTTGGATGGCAACGCGCATAACTCGCTCCTTACGTCTTTGCCAGCATCATTTCGCACGTGATTGTACACGCGAGACGAGCCCGGTAATAGCTTTTTTTTTGTACAATATTATATATAGATACTGAAGACTATAACTTGGAGAGAAAAATTTCGTTAATTGTAAATTCCACGGATCTCTCGCGTCAAAGCAGCGGACGACCGGTCAAAGAAATATCCGCGGGGACGACGATATTTTTCGCGTTAGCTCGTAAAACGGGCGCATCTTCGGCGGCGGCACGGCTGTGAGGGGGAAAAAAACCGGCGGGATTTTATCGAACCCTTCACGCGGACGTGTCTATCGCCTTGTGCCGCTCGCTACCTGCGTCGCGTACCACGCGAGATTACGCCCGCGCGAGTGCAGAGCTATTTTTTATGCAGCAGCAAGCTGCCGCGCAAGGTTTATTTTGGATTTGTAAGAGCTTTGCGCCCGCTCGGAATCGATTACCTTTGCATATCCTCGACATTGAGTGCGATAGTAATTTTCGCGGATCTGTTTATGCATTCTTCCTTATGGCCTAAGTTAAACTGCGTAGAAGCACAGCAAGACATATCAAGAAAGAAAATTTTCTCTTTTTAGGATTAGGATTTTCTAGAATTTGGAACGAATCTCTTAACCCTAGGTATGCACACTGTTTTTTTGACAACGTATACACACTGGGGTCCCGGGGATCCCATTCATATTTATTACTGTAACTCTAGTAAAAATGGACATATTTTAAATAATTTTTTTCTTCAATCGATAGAGAATCGACCAAGGAACAAACCCATAATGTTTAAAAGTCTATAGAATTAAGGAGCTTCAAGATATACGGGTTCAAAGAAAAAGGAAAGTTCAAAAACGCGAAAAAATCTCGAGCACCTTTTTCAAAAAATTATATTTCTTTTTTTTATAAACCGATTTGAAAAATCCTTGAAAATTCTGAAAGGGCATACTTGAAATAGTAACAAAAAAATGTGGCGATCCGATATTTTAATTTTTTAACAAAACTGCAAGCAATCCCGGGGACCCCACGTTCACTTCAACTGTTCACTGCTTGGTTGTTGAGCGACAATTGCCGCGCGTCAACACGTCATCTTACCGAGGAGCTCCAAACTTTTTTTACGTCAATATCCCAAACCTTTCCCCTTCCAATTTTCAGAAATGCTAAACTGAGAAAGTTTCGCTGAGGTCTCGGGGACCCCAGTGTGTATATCTAAGGTTAAAATAAGTAAATTTTTACTATTTTACAAGCAAGTTACGATCATGCAAATCAATCCATCATATTTAATCCTTCCAGGATGATAGAACAAGGAAAACAATTTATCGCAAGTCTTGCATAGACATGCCCTGTTGATTTAGTAAAGGATTTGAATTGTTAATTAACCAATGCGTTTTTATAAATATAAATGTTTAAGTACATATATATATTTTGATTAAATGTTGTTCAATTATGTCTAATTATTAATACTTTGTGAAAATATCATCGTAAATGATGCGGTATAATAAAAAAGAATGCAAAATTGAGAAGTGTATAAAAATTTAAATACTCGAATTAAACCATTTAAACTTTCAATATAACAAGTAATATATTGAAAAAGTAATATGATGATATATAACATTATGTGTTATTTTTTGCAATATATTAATAATGTATATAAGAGCAATACACACACATTTTCATTATTGAAGGGCACATTATTTTCTGTAATAAATTATCAACATCAAATATGACATAAAATGACATTACGTGACTTTGAAAACATTCCCTGCGCGCGAATCCTGAATCCTGTTACACAATTAAACCCCCTCCCCCCAACTCTCGAAAAAGTTTAATCCCCGCAGCTAAGGGCGAATTGCGGAGGCGGCCGATCGACGGAATTCACGATCGAAGATGGACATGCGATTTTCCACGTATAGCGTCGTAAAACTGCGTCCCCGGGGCCGCGTAGGAGGAAAAACACGGAAGACGAAGGGATTTATCGGAGGGGGAGCTGCTCCGCTCCGCTCCGCGCGCGCGTTCGGGATGGATCGCTTTTGTGTCGCCTCCTCTCCTCGTCTCCTTCTCTCCCTCTGGCCTCTTTCTCTTTCCCTTCGCGCGGAGGTATGGATTCCCACGGGACGTTGCGCGCACACACATGCACACACACACACACGATGCAACACACCCGACACACACGTATGCACGCGCGCACCCGCCGATACGCACAAAGGCGGAGGAACCTCCTTTCCCTCGGGTTCCCACGTGTTTCCGACCGCAAGCCGCAGTTATAACGGCGCAGTCGCGAGTCGTCGACCAGGAGGACGACGCGAGCTCGAGCGAGCGAGCGAACGAACGAACGAACGAACGAACGAACAAGCGAGCGAGCAACGGCAGCGATGCAGCGAGCTGCCGCGCTCCTGCCGCCTCCCTGAGTTCGTCGTCCTGATGTACCAAGCGGGACGGTCTTCTCCTGCAACGTGCCTTCCAGCAGCGTGCCGCGTCGTTCCTTCTCCCGGAAGCGACGGGGAACGTCGGCCGCGACCTCGAGGTCGGGGAAGACGCTGATAGGCGGCGATTCTCTCTTCTCTTCGCGTACATAGATTCCATCATCTCGACTCGCTCTCATTTTGCTCCGCGATCGTGTTTCTTTCTGTCGAGCAGTGTTTATACTAGAAGATAATGTATACGTTTTGTTGGCCTACACACTGTGCTTTGAATCGATAGCACACGGGGGAAATATTCAAGAATACAAAATTTCCATTTATTTTTTGTCATTCATGTCGTTTGTTACGAATCTTTTAGCAGAGTTAAAAGCATTTTAAAAGATCCTCATAAAGGTTCTATCGTTTTATCTGTTAAATATGTCGTGCACGAAAAGAGGTAAAAATACCTACACTTTTCTGAAGTTTGCATACTCTATTTAGTATGATTAATCGATGTTTAATTTGATCTGTATTCTCGCAATATACATATACTTTGCATGCTTGATAAATGAGTTTCTTAACTCATTAATTAAATGCACTATCTTATGTTTTGTCGTGTCACTTTCGAATCTATGCATAAATGCCTTTGCTTAATCGGGAAATATTCCCAGAACAAATTACCCTCTCTCTCTCTCTCTCTCTCTCCTGTGCATTCTCACGCACGTCGACGGGCGCACACAGGCACGTATCCACTCTCTTATTCTCCACTGAGGTGACTCGAAATGACTCACTCTTGCCTCACATGGGTGAGTTCGCATGTACCGCGTGCCGGGCAAGGCCGTGTTTTTACGCCGATTCTCTCCTTCGCGAAAGCGAGACAGAGAAAGAAAGAAAGAAAGGGTGAGAGGGGTTGGGGATGGAAGGGGGAGGGGAGGGAGGAGAAGAGGGAGGATTGGTAAACGTTTGCACTTAGGACGCTTTTATACGGACATTTTATTTTTATTGTCGCGTCTACCGCGTGCGGAACATGTCGATTTTCGTGTTGGCCACGCGGCGCGGCGGAGGTACGAGGGATGCGCGCCGTTTTCGCGTATAAAATAAACGTCGCGACGCTGCATCGGACGTTCGCCCGTGTTGAATTTATGACGATCGAACGATCCTCGTCGGCGCGGTCCCCTCCCCCCTCCCCCGTTCAATCGCGTTTGAAACATTCCCTTGCGCTAGCTGTTATTAATTAATCCTAGGAAACGGCTAACCGTTGCAAAAACTGCAGCTCGTAACCGTTTCTATCCTCTATTGGAAAAAGAAGGTAATTTAAAAAATGTACATTCAGTACATTCGAATGCACTTTGTAATATATTGTCGCATCGCCCCTATCTATTTTTACATGACTGTATAGCGACCAGAAGTCGCCTATGTAAATAATTCTCAAACAGTAGCTGGTATAAAAGTATTTCTTGACGTACGGCAAATGAAAGCTTAATGTCGTTAGAATTCGCGTCGCAATCAGATACACTGGAATTACACAGGATATGTACAAGCAACTTTCCGATTTTCTATAATAGAGTCATTTGTTTTTATGCTTCTATTACTATATATATTATTGCACGAACACCTTTCTTCTCTAAAATAATTTTTACATTAATGAGATATTGATAGATGATCTTTCATTCACCGTTGATTTTTATTCTTAGCACTTTTTGATATAATAACGTTTTCACTAAAGAAGTCAAAGTTATATAGAGCAGATCACGCATCTTATTATCTATGCGTCCATTACATTATTTGTTCGACGAGTCTTGTCTCACGTAGCATTCGGAGAGAATCAAGGAAAATTATGTTTTAACATCCACGGCCGTATAAGATTTCATTTATCCGCGTAGGAAAGAGCAGCGCTAAACGTTCACCTAACCCAATTCCGTATCTGGCGCATCTCACGCCTCACGCGTCGTGCGTGCGCGCTTTCGATTCGCGATCTGCGCAACGAACGGCGGCGGCGGCGGTCGGACGAAAGTCTCGCGGGGCGATCTTATCGGCGCGTTACGCCGCCGCCACCGGCAATATCGCGTGGTAATATCGCGACGGAGGAAACGCGACGGGACACTTGGACTCGCGAAGTAACGGAACGTCCGGCCCGATCAGACCGCCAGATTAAAAGCAAGCCCCCGCCGCCGTCTCCACTGATATCTTGACATTACGGTCGCTTGTCTGGGAATCTATAGCTGCATGACGGAGATATAAAGGTCTGGCCGGAGTGACGGCGGGCCGATCGATCTCGAGCATCGATCACGACGTGATCAAAATTATAGTATAGGCTATTTTAACGACGCGCGTGGCGGTGCCACGCTCAATCCCTCTCCTTCGTCTCCTCCGATTTCATTTCGCCCCCCCCCCTCCCCCCTCTCTTTTTCCTTTTTTTAGAGACTATTCGTTATCTCTGGCCGGAAACCCGTGATGGGTTACTCTGAAATCACTGACCGCGATAGCGAAGCCTTGATTACGGCCGGGCGACATACTTTAGTATCTTGTACGAGTATCTTAACGACCATGGTAAAAATGTAAAAATACCACATTTTTTCGATAATTCCCCTGCTTCGTCATCCGAATTGTCATCGAACTGCCTTCAGCCAGCCGCTGCGATGACAGTTTAGATCATGATTATTTTCGTTAATGAAGCGAAAAATGCCGATGCGAAATATCGATATTTTACATTGAGCACTTGCATTTTATACACTTGTATAGGAAATTATTACAATATGCGTGAAATTTGTAGTCGCGTAACGATGGAAATGATTGTTAACGTACTTGTTATCTTTACTCTCTTTAATTTAGTATATTGATTAATTATTTTTGTGAATCATGTGAAAACTTAAATTACGTACCATCGAATATTAAATTTTACTTGATTATATTTTATTTTAGTAATTATTTTGTAATTGGGAAAAATTTCATTAAAAATTTCTTTAAAAATCGATACTGTCTACAATAATATGCATGTATAAATGCAACTACGTTTTTTTTCCATTTACTTTGTGAATGTAAAATATGATTAATGAGAGATTTTATATACGTTTATATTGTATATTTTTTTTTCCTTCAACTGCTTGCTAATTCAAAGTTAAAGTTTCGAGACGACTGTCATGCAGACGAGACGAAAGAAATCTCGCGATGAATTCGAGAAATGTGACTGTCTTGGTTGTAGCATTAATTTGTTGCAGTTTAATATCGTGCGACGAAAAAAGGCATTTCATAATTCAATATCATATTTCCGATTTTTACAATAATGTCCTCCTAAGTAAAAGAAGAGGAAAGTAAAAAAAAAAGAAAGAGATTAAAGATTTAAGAATCGATTGCGTACAATCACGGAAGTTTTTCTCTCACATAAATACAGACAGACAAATGCGATCGTGTGCCTTGTCTTTTATAATTGAAAACTGTTAGACTCTGTTACTATAAAATCGAATCGTCCGTCCTTCATTCAGTGACTTGTTGCTGAATAATACGACTCGTATAATTTACTCGTGATAGTGAAAATGCATAATTAGCATGTTTGTTTAGACACGAGGGGCAAACGATACATATGTATATTATACACTATAAATACGTAGGAGCGATATAATGATGCGGAATAAATGAATGACTACACGTCTCGCCGTACGAATACTGTGATTATATTCGTTGTACTGAACGAATGGCGCGGTGCATCGCTGCTATTTGGGAAACACCTGACTACCCCACCAGGTTAGATGTTTCTTAGAAGGTCATATTCCTGGTTTTCTCGAATTCGTTAGGCCATAGATTCCGCGAACGTAAGCCTTAAATACGCCTCGGTTTTTTACAGAACTTAAAACAATTCTGTAAGAAAACAGGAAGCATTCTTGGAAAAGGAAATTTTTAATTTATTACAGACAAATATTATCACTAAGGAGGTTCTCTTAAGCAAACAAACAAAAAATTAGTCTAGGAAGAAAAAAAATTAATCTTAAAGAATTATAATATTCATGTTTATATTACGAGAATATCTGTCTTGATTTAAGACTACTTTTTTCTGTGCATAATATAAAAATATGAAATTATTTAATTAATTAGAACATTAAATTATTTGAAAGTATCTTTGTGCAAAAGTCCTCTAACGTGAAGATGCGTGAATCGCCCGTGTTTCACGTGCTATGCGCGCGTAGCCTTATTCAGGAAGCAATATTTAGAACCCAAAGCGACTACAAATGTCCGCAGTTGTAGAGAAAAGAGGGAACACGCTGGCAGTACACAGGAGTTTTTACGCGAATCTGTGTCGAGCACAGCGGCCGGCGGCGGTGGTGGAGCTTCACTCCAGTGTGCGCCTGCCGGGGTGATTCGCCCTCGAATCGAATTCAAATTACATTCCCTCCATCTCCCTCTGCGGAAGCTCTTTGCGGTCATGGGACACCGCCCTATGGTAGTACGATTATATTGTACGGTCCGCTAAAAGCGGGCTAGGAGCCGCGGAGACCGCTCGTCCGAAAAATGCCCGCGTTATCGCCGCAATACAAACGATCGGTGTAAACAAGGGCGAGCGCTATTAACAAAGCACCAACATGAAGCCGGCGATAAGTGCTGCAGCATCGGAACCCATCAAAACGGCTCATTTCGGTTATTCGGCGTTACATGATTCGCGCTTCTAACGTGTGTATTATACGCGTGTATCGAAATCAAAGTTCGCCATTTCTCATATTCCGCGAGATACTGGATATCTTTCGGAAAAAAATTCCGCAAGAGACACCCGATAATTGGATTTAGCGCGCTCTGACTTACGCTGCACGAAACTGTCACAGCTCTAATTATCATTTAACAAGTGACATATATTCGTCGCAATTTCGGATGTTATATATAGTTCCTCGATACGCGTACATGTATCGTCTCAATGTTCTCTTCGCGGCAATCAGTTGGTCGATAAAGCGTGAGCTCGTTGATACTCTCGCATTTTTCATCGACTGATTACGATAAATCGCGAACGTCTGCGCGTGTCTCGCCTATTGAGAACGATTTAAACGGTTATTACAGCTTCGCTTACGCTTCGAGGGCAATTAAAAAATGCCGCCGCGATCGCCTCAAGGATCGCACGTACGTCGATTACGGCTATCAGGCGTAACGCGCGATTCTCGCGCGGGAGGGGGGAGAGTCATTCGTTTATACGGTATTAATCAAAGGTTCTCGCCCACTCCTCTCTCACTCTTTTTTCCGTGAGTGCTCCTTTGCGGTCACGGGACACCCCGGGGGTACCCCGAAGAGAAGAGAGTTGGCCAGTCGGCTACGCGGTGCGGCCCGTTAACGAGTAGTTACGCCCCGGATCTCCTCTCTCTCGTTCTTCCTCTCTCTCTCCCTCCCTCCCTCGCGGCTCTCCTCGGCGCACACCGGCGCGAGCGGTGGCGACGGCGGCAGCGGCGCTGGTATGGCGTTCCGTATAGGAGGTTTACCTATATTTAGCCCGATAAAAATACCATCGCGCCTCCCGCATGACGGCCTCCCGGCCCGCCATTCCCGATTTAAACTTATACCGACGACTGCGGGGAGGACCGAGGGAGGAAGCGAGAGAACGCGAGATTCCGAGAGAGAGTGTATCTCAGCTCCTTGGCTCGTGCCTTGTCGACCGTAAATCCACGAAACAAATCGGTGCAGCCGTGACAAAAGGCCTAAACGCCCGTGGCGACTGGCTGATAGCTGTCTAAACCCTGCCCGGATGGGGATTCGCGAACAGGATGAGAAACGTTTTTGCCGGGGGAATCTGTGATTGAGTGGCGAAACGATCTGTCGATTAAACACAGATATTTCTATACACAAAATATCCGTAAACACACCTTTCTTCTCTGCAACTTAATTTTTTTTTTAACAATTGACTTTATTGTATTGTAATTTAAAAGAATAATTAGTATAAATACTCTTGGGAATACTCTCTCATTCTCAGATTTTCACGCAAAATGTTTTTTACACTGTCGTACGTAGAGTTTTTTTTTACTTGTAGGACTGTACTCATTTCTGTCAATCCATTTCCCCGTGGAGCCATCGGACGATAAACTGGCTCGAGATAAACCGGGACGGCGTGTCTCGGCGGATAAAGATGCCGTTATATTTTCAGAAACGTCACGGCTGAAAGATTGCTATTTACCATTTCCTTGACTGGAATTTAGTATCAACTTCGACCGTTACGTTTTCGAATTGGCTCGTGCCCCAACACTGTAAATTCGCGGGGAAAGACAGATTATTGTCTCTTGTAATAAAATACCCAAAGAGATTCTGATGAACGTTCAACAAATGCGATCGACGAATGATCATTAATCTCTCTTGCGACGGAAATAGAAAGATTTTCGTACGCGGAGAGAATTTTATTTTAAAATTTCCCCTGAAAATCATGTTAATCGTAAAACAACAGTGTTTCGACGAATTTTATATGATTTTCACAATTTTTTTTTTTTAATATACTACAACGAATTTATTGTAGTGTACAGTAAAATTCGTCAAAATTATATTGTCCCACGATTAACAAAATTTTCAGGATAAATTTTAAAGGAATATTCTCTCCGTGTATAGTCTCGCGCGATGGAATCGTCAGGACGATCGTCCCGCGCTCGCGCGCTCCTCCCGTTTTAAGTTTCAAACACTGAATCGCAATTTCAGCGTATCGATTATTTTAACCGGCGTGAAGAATACGTGCGACTCTCGAGATTGAGTGACGTCTCTGTCGGAGACAATTCCTACGCGTCAGTCACGCGCGCGCCGCGCAACTCCGCTATTGATCGATGTATCGGATTCTCGAATTAGACATCGACTTCGAGCATCGATCGTCGGGGCTTTTCTTGCCGAGACAACCGTAAATCCGCGGAGCAGATCGCCGTGAGATAAAGTGTGCCGCGCGGCGCGACGCGATCGCTTCGCCTGACGCCGCGCCGCGCCGCGCCGCGCCGCGCCGTGAAGCGGCAATTGTCGGGTCTCCGTCGTGCGACGCTTTGTAAATATTCATTTGTATACACGCGCATATTTTTGAGAGATTTGATGACAATGGAAGATTGACGATTCCTCTTATTGAGTCGGTACGAATCTCCAGCGCGGAAACATAATGCGTCGCCATTTCGTTGATTCAAATCTACAGCGAGAGACGAGAAGTGAATATTCCTGAGTCTCATCTTGGCGCGTGCCACGCCGACTGTAAATCCACGAAACAAATCAGTGCTTCCACGACGAAACGGTTAAAACACCTAACGGCCTATCATGGGAAGCGAATGATTTCCGAAGCTCTATAGGGAAGAGAGTTGTGATACAGCGGAGTAATTTATTTCATATTCCTGGGATGTGCAATTCCTTTTAAGGTGTATAAAATGAAAAGTGAGCAAGAGATGAATAATAAATGATAAAGAAAATATCGGTGGAAAAACTCGATTAGTACACTGAGAAAAAAAATTTGTTTCATCTTACCAAAATATTTAGTCCGATACGTTTAACTAAACGTTACTACGATGACACAAAATAATTTGTTACTATTATAAACAAAATTCTATTTTTTAACTAAACTATTTTGTTTTCAACAAAAATTTACCGTATTTAACTCAACCATTTGATTAAAAGTACACACTATTTATTATTTCCATCAGCATCGTTTAGTCTGTTTGATACTTGGAATTTGAACAAATATATTACTTGGATAACTAAATAGCATGCAAACACAAATAAATATTACTAGTATTTCGAACAAAATAATTGAGTTGGTTTAATTAATTCTTGATTAAAAAATTTTCATGGTTGACATGAATAAACTATATCTTTCTTTGTGCAACCAAGGAATTGTTGAATCAACCATTGGATCAAACAACTATACAAATTTAACAATGATAAAATAAATGCCTTTTAAGAGCCGACGCAGTTCTTGTGGCGCAAATGATCCTTTATTGTAGTAGTAAACGACTCTTGGATTGAGTCCTCTTCAGTACATATATCTCAAATCGCCGTAACATAAATTCCAAATTTAATCCGCTCCCTCATTCTTGATAATTTAGTCAGAAAACTGATGTGTCAATTTGAATTGAAAAGGTCAATGCTGTAATCAAGCCCTATACTGTGTATGTCTTGTAATATAAAATTATAAAGTCAATATATTAAGTCAACGGATTAAAAAAGTGAGTAAATAAATAATTAAAAGATTTGATAAGTTGTATAAATACTTTGTAAAAAGATAAATTAGATTAAGACTTACCCAGTAATAAACGAAGGAAGGAGCAAAAGTGACAAGAACGTGTGGACAGTCTCCATGTTAACAAATGACTGAGGGTGACTAGTGAGGATATTCAAGTACATACAAATTTAGTTCGTATAATCAATTTTTTTTCTCAGTGTAAGTAAATTATTGGTTACATATAATTAGCGTATACGCAATAATGAATGTATATTTGCACTAAGGATAAAGCGGGAGGGAGAGGGAGGAGAGACTTTAATTGGCGGACGTCGATCCACGGTTGATCGCAACCACGAATCGAAATGATAATAATATATTTTATGTCATTATCTAGAAATAATTACACGTCGGTAACTTCTATTAGCGAAATTAATGGAACAATTGGCGTATTCTGCGGCCACTATCGCATCAGAAATCGATTATCGAAATACTAAAGTATTTCGTATCAATTATAATTAAAATGAGGCTATTTACGGCTTCCATCTCGTAGCCTGGATAAATGAGCATCTACCAAAATATTGTCCGCGTAGAAATACGTAATTTTTTTGTTAATATTAATAGCGTGTAAAAAATTTTTTCTATTTATTACAAGAGAAACCTTACGCGTTATGGATAATCCTTCGAGTCTGTTACATTTTCATTAATATATTTGCTATATCATCTTTTTAATATTCACTGAAAAAAGTAATCTTGCAATTATTTAGGTACGAAAAATTAGCTAAAACGGAGAAGTGATTAGTAAGCACTGCACTGCGATACCACATGTTTTGTATTTAATCAATATAAATATAATAGAGACAGAAATTACATATAAACTATTTGTCAAATTTAGCAAGAAAGTTCTTCTATGACATTTAATCAGTTCAGACTCCAATCATATTCATTGTTATGAGACCTATATTTTTTTGTATATATTCTTATGTTGCTATAAATTCTATGTATGACAATTCTTTAGCAGATACAAAAAACAGAGATGTAATTTAAGTGTATTATTTAGAATTTTAGCTGGAACACCGAAACATTTCCCTGAGTTAGAAGCGCTGACACGTTTCGAGGTGACAGTCGTAGCGTAGCCTTTTCGAACTAAATTAGCGCGGAAGCTCGTAAAGATACGCGAAGAACTGCTCTCACTCGCGCCGCGGAGATCGCGCATCGCCGCGACGATTACGCGCAAATGCGTCCCCGGTGGTCTCCGAGTTGCGCAATGATAACGATGACAAAGGCTCCAGCGACACACAACAGCGCGATAATGACGACGGGTAATGAGCGATGCTCTTTCGCGGGTGGCGCGTCGTGACAGGACTCGTGCAATCTCTCGTCTTTCACGTTTAGACTGTTATATTTACAACTCGATTATCGGCGAAACTTATACACCGATACTCTGCAGCCGCGCGTTTCCTTCGACGCGCCGTAATCTGGTCTCGGGATGGGTAATAGGAAACTTGTCGCGCGTCGACGTCTATTTTGTTGCACGTACGTCAGTTTTACGCGTGCCGAAAGCTTCTTCCGCAACGTGCCCACGTGGGAAAAGAGAAATTTCTCAGGTACACGTAACGACGCGCGGCGTGCATGTGTGTATAACGTGCACTCCGCCGCTCCGCGCGCGCGCGCTGTCGTGTATATTGCGTAAACGAATGATTGACGTGCCGCTGTTTACGCCGACATTTCGCCGTCCGCACCTATGCTACCATATGACAGACGTAATGAGCCACTACGCTCCCAACCGAGAGAGAACCAGTCGCGGAACATGATCGAGATTTGCGGCTATCGTCGAGTCTCTTCCTTCTCTCACGTAACGCGTTCACGCAAAAAAAATGACTTAGTACTAGTAGCTAAATTTCAATAGCTGAATTAAACTTAGCTATAAGAGCTACCGCCTTAGTGTCATTGCTAAGTTCTGGCTATTACATGATAAAAAACATTCACTGTGACAAAAAAATTTATTAACTGAAATTAAAAGCATATATTAGTACAATAGTACAGCAGCTAAAAAGATGGCATACGTATCTAAATGTCTTATCATGCACACATTTAGCACACAGAGCTAAGTTTATAGCTACGCGCGAAAATTTGATTTGTAATTGTTTCTGCAATGTGACACTGCCATATGCACATCTACAGCGCATTTAGCATTTATATTTTGTAGTATATAAGCTATATACTGCAAATATTATTGCTCTATTGCGAAGATAAAATACACTGAAAAAAGTAATCTTGCAATTATAGCGAGAATTATTTAGGTACGAAAAATTAGCTAAAACGAATAAGTGATTAGTAAGCACTGGCGATACCCTATATGTTTTGTATTTAATCAATATAGATAACAGAGACTGAAATTATATCTGAACTATTTGTCAAATTTAGCAAGAAAGTTCCTCTATGATGAATCAATTCAAACTCCAATTCAGACTCCAATCACATTTAGTTACGAGACCTTATATTTTCTTATATATATTCTTAGAATATTGCTGCTATATAAATTCTATGTATGATAGACAATTTTTTAGCAGATACAAAAAACAACGATATAATTTAAGTGTAATATTTAGAATTCTAGCTGAAACAGCAAAACATTTCCCTGAGTGTAGCATAGTAGATTCGGTTAAATATCATTTGATTTTAACAGCAAATATTTTTTGCTGTAGCACCTACATTTTAATAACTAATAAATTGAACTTCGGCAACAACGACATTAGCTGTCTCTATTTTAATGACACATCTTAGCTGCCATAGCTATATTTTAGCTTCATTGGCTAATCCTTTTTCTGCGTGTTTCGTTAATTTGCAGCGCGTCAAGGAAAGAGAAATTTTCATTACGTCAGCTATTAGTATTCTAAATTTAATCTTCACCAAATGGTTTTTACCAAATTGCCAAATTAGTGTTGATTTTCTAATTTATATATTGTTTACATTTTTAAATCAGCGTAGTATCGCCAGGTGCGTGCTGTCACAACGTGATCACTCGCGGATGCGTATAAAATTAGCGGCTCCGACTTCTTTTTTGTATCGCGTCTCGTGTACAATTGCTCTTGTATTGGCGTTCGCGGCAGCGTGTGCGTGTGTGGCGGACATACGCTCGCACACACGGCGGAACTCGAGATTTCTGTTCGAAGATTGCGTAAACGATTGACTGACGTTCTAGGAACGATGTTTTCTAAAGCTGTCGGTGGCCTGTAGCGACGTTACACCACAGTGAACGTCTGCTCGTGTATACAGTTTCGTACATAATTTTGCGCGCTCGTTTGTGTGCGTGCTGTTTATGCATTCGTGTATGTGTATGTATACACGCGCGCGTCATCAGTGCTGCGATAAGCGTAGCGTTCGAAACTTTACCTATTTTTCACGTACGGCGCGGCGCGTTGGTTAGATTCGGTTAAGTACGATCCGGTCGTGCGAGTTCCGTCATGCGTACATTCTCATGTTGGCTGAATTAGCCGGAATTGAATTAATTCATAACCCCTAACTGCCCGTGATTCGATTACATCTCTCTCGGTTGCGTCACATTCATTCGATTTATCGGGATCATATGTCATATAGTACGCGAGCGAGTAGTCTCGAAGAATTCAGCAGCTCGAAAAATCCGAGTATCCGCAAAATGTCGACGAGTAACATGTATAAAGAAAAATCTCTATTTTTTTTCTCTCTCTGCATTGATATGCAGTGGAAAACTACAACGTGAAAATAAGGATATCCAAAATCTTCTAAATATTTCCGAATGTCTCGCTTTTGGTGGTGAAATTTTCGTCAGTGGGCCATCTATAATTTACGACGTAGTTTTTGACCTCGTGCGTTATAATTATATTATCACAATTTATGATTTGTTGATTACATAAATTAATTTTCGCTCACTTCTGCAAATAAGTTTTCTTTTTACGCGCAATATGAAAGATAGGATTGCCGCGAAAGGGAGAGAGCGGTCGCGTGACTCGACCAGTTGGATTTTTATTGTGTGGCCGCGCGGAGGAAAGAGAAAAAAATCTGTCGCTCGATGACGATTGCGTATATAGCTCTCGACGTTGGGATTTAATTGAGCGAACGAATCCGCGACGTGTTCGGGAATGTGAAAGTATCCCTCTTGCTCGAAGTAAGACGATCGCGGATGAGTCGTCGCATATAACGGTCGCTCATTGCTCGCCGTTGTAAGATTTTCAAGCATTCATCACGCGGTCGAAGCTCCGGTACAAAGAGAAGTGAGACGATGACCGCGAGGAGGGAAGGAGCGGAGGAGAGAGAGAGAGAGAGAGAAAGAGAGAATATGCGCGAAGCTTATCTTAGCATCGCGTACGCATCGGCGTGTTGCGCGTATATCAAAGATTACGCGTGTGTATGGGTGGAGTAGCGGCGAAACGTACCGCGCGTGCGGTATACGGGGATGTATTTTTAGATCCGCCCCGCCGCCCGGTCCGGCCGACGATTATTCCTCGCTAAATCATAACTTTCGCTACGCGATCTCGTATAGCTTCGCGCCGCGCGAGCCGGTCCAAATAAATCGCTCCGCAAACCGCTGCTCTTCCATGTACCTTCCAGGGAGCAGTGCCCCCTTTCGTTTCGGTTATTAATTGCTGGCAAACAAGCAAGAGTAAATAGCAGTCTCTTAAGCACGAAAAGTTTTCTAATTAATTGAAATTTTCAATTAATTAAATTTAACGTCTTAATTGGCAATTCATATTTTAATATTAACGAGGGAAAGAGGTAGAAAGAGAGAGAGTATATGTGCGTGTTTATAAAATAACTTGTCAAATAAAATTTAAATTTTCAATTAAATTCAAATTCAGTCTCTCTCTCTCTCTCTCTCTCTCTCTCTCTCTCTCTCTTCATCTGACAGCTCATATGTTACAAACCGACAATGGAATGTTTCTCGATATACGATGTTGAAAGTTACTTTTCTGCGTCTTATTTATCTTATCGAATCTTTCTCACTCTCTCTCTCTCTCTCTCTCTCTCTCTCTGTTGGCCTTTCAGGGATATCTGACCTTGCGTTCGGTTTTATCGCTTCGAGTGTATACAGCGACGTATATACTTGAGCCAGGTGCGAAATGCGCGCGACGGATCCTCTTTTCTGCGCGCTTCCCGGATCACGACGTCATTTCCGCGTGTATGCACCGACACGGGGTAACCGAGCGGAGGGAAGCCGAGTGGTGTCGCACCTGCTGCACACGTGTTCGTGAAAGGCACGTGCCTCTTGGCGCGGCGTCTCGGCCGCGTCTCATGTTCCAACGGTGTCGGGTGAGGCGGCGGCTCTTGTTGTTCACTTTATCATCGAGATCTCGGCGGAATTAATCGCGAGACACACGATTATTCGATCGCGATCAACAGCACGCGCATTCTTGGAGCTGTATCTGTTACACCGCGTTACATCGTACCTATCCAAAACGTTTAATTTTGATCGAAGGAGCATACGAATTTAAAAAGAGAAGAGGCGAGTTTCATTTTAGAGAACAATGAATTCTTGAAAATAATACATTTTTTATAACAAATGTTTTTTTTAGAATCGTATATCCGTTACTATTTTTTTTATTTTTCAGAATTATCGTTCTATTCTATCACTGTTCTTATCACTGCACTGTGAATGAAATGAAAATTTGAAATTAAATACATTTCTTGATAATTGTATAAAATTTCTAATCAGTTTCGTGAACTGTTAAAATAAAAATCAAAAGTGTGTACTTAAAAATTACAAGTAATTTTATGATAAAACATTTTAATTTTTTACATACCCCAACATAGTATAATAATTAATAATTGTATAGAATGGATAGAGATTGTAGAATTATTGAATCAAATGTACTTTTATCGTAACGTATCGATTAACCTTAAAATTAATCTAATTGCCCTTATTACACTTGGCGATAGCTGCAGTAATATTTTATTTTCACGTTAATCGCACTTATCGCATGATATATGTTAAACGATTATTCATGAAAGCGTTATGAATATCAATGAAAAAAAGCTAGAGAGTTGAGTTATTTCCCGCGCGAGATTCTCGATGTGATGCAATTCAACCGAGTCGCGCTTTCAAGCCTCCGGCTCGCTTTGATCGGCGCTCGTTTCCGCCCGTAGAGAGAAACGATCGCGGGCGCCCGGCGGTCACGAGCCGCGATCGATAAATCAGTCGCGACGACGTTTACAAGTCCCCGCGCGCGAAATCTTCTCTCGAGCTGCCGATCCCGCGCGCGCGTTCTCACGATGCGGCGCGGCGCGGCGCGGCGCGCACGTGGCACGCGCGGTCGGCCACGTGGCACGCGTGCGCGCGTGATATCACACGGCGGCACTCCTACTCTTTCGTCGTCTCGTCTTCCACACAGGAGACGACGACGACGACGACACCTTGTCTCGCCTTAACGGCGGATCGTCTTCTTTCACGCCTGTCATGTCTCGCTACGGCGGTGGATAATGTAAAGCAGCTCCTCCGTCGTTCGGGCGATCCTGCGCTTTTTCAGCTCCTCCGATTTCTCGCGATCGTCACTCTCGAAAATCGAAGACGACGGACGCTCTCTGTGGCCACAGCGCGGTGTGGTATAGCGAGACCTCTTCCTTCTCTCTCCTTCTCCTTCATTGTTGAGCGTCGCCGCCGGCTAGATTCCGCTCTCGTCTTTTCTCACGCACCTTCTTGCGTCGTACCTCGCGGCCGTTCCTATTACCTGAGGACACGTGTCGGCCGATCTTCTTCTGGACGGCGACGCGCTCGGAATAAGGAAGGCTTTCTTGCGAAACCGAAGAGGATAATGAGGCGCGACGAGACGCCAATCGGCCGACGTGATTTTACCAGAAGTGCGTGTCCGTTGCGAAACCGCGTTCTCCTCTTATATTTATCATCGAGTACGGCTGTCATGGATTTTGACGTTCGAGTCAACATCAAGGCGAGTTTTTGATGTAATGTGAATGAGTGAAACTCGAACTAATCTCGGACAATCGCTGAATTAATAATATTTCCACCTTTTACCGCGCGTCATTACCTCCATTCGGTTCTCTTCCGCAATTTTAAACGGCATACATCTTGAAATTTTTAAATATTCCGAACAATTCAAGATATGCAAAAAAAGTATATATTTCGCAGAGATTGTATTTTCTAAAATTGTCACGAGAATGAAAATTATGAATATAGAAAAGTTTACAAAGTCCCTCTCTACTCTGACTGCCTCATAAATTGAGATTTTTAGGAATTTTTTAGAAGACTTTACCTGTTTTTATTCATGTTTAATTGTATATGCTAATATTTTTGAATACTGAATATTCGACTTTCTTGTAAATATACTTATATAGATTTCCATAGCTTATTTGAAAGAATACGATTCGATGGTATGACATGCTATTTCTCGTAAATTGTTTCGTAAATAAATGATAAATAATTGATTTACATTTATTCCACGAAATATTTTTGGAATACTGAACTTTAATTTTATTAGAAAATATTAAAAAGTAGTAAAATGTGTTATTCTGAAATAAGTTGTTAATTTTGAAAATTTTTGATGTTTTAAAAATCTAAAAATTTTATTAATTATTTAATTGTTTGATTTTTATTAGATTTAGTATTCCAAGAAAAATGTGTCTCTTATAGATTAAAAAGGAAAACGAGGTCATTTGGTTGATTAATTTTTGATATTCGTCGCATCAACTTCGAAAATGCCATTTTGAGAAAAAAAACACGATTAATGTTTTGCAAATGCAACATTTTTAAGAAAATTTGCGCACTTTAATTTACTATGCCAAAATTAGACGATAAATTTTTTTAAATTTTCTTAAAATAATTTTTGTTTTGGTATTTATTTTTTTCTTTTTGTTATTTAAGTTTTTCTTGATACCTCGATCGTATATCTGCTCTACAAATTTGCTACCTTTACGCAAATATTTTTGTTTGCGAACCAATGATCATGATTATTTATAGAAAAATAGTCAATATTATATAAAATTCTTCATTGAAAATACAAGCATTTAAAAAGGTTGCTATGTACCATGGTACATATGGTAAATGATTTTTAGGCAATTTTTGATAAGTATGCCTCTGATTGTTTAACTTCAACTTTTAAATTTTTATGTTTAAACATAAACGCAATAACTATATCGCAATAACTATACTTATACTATGTTTTTATCTGCTAAGAAAATTAATATTTTGTCATATTTGAGTCACTGTTAGGCAGGGCCTATTTTTAAAGGCCATGAATCAATTTTATAATTATTTTATAATCACCAGTTTAGCAAATTTCTTAAATAAAATTTTAAAGACAAGATTTCAGAAGATGTAAAATAAAATTGATTTTCTGTCCATCTTTTTCTTTTAATTTCTAAAACCGACTTTCTAAAGTTGACGGAGAGACGGTTTAAGACAGACCAAAGAAATATTGTATATAAGGAAAAACGTTTTACTTTCTTTTTTATTGTTGTTGCTACCCAATGTAGTCGAACCTTTGTGGAAAGCTTTCATCTTTCTTGAGCGATACAATGGAAGAAGGCAGGTAGAAAGACACGTAAGTAGTTCGTCACACTTCGAATTCTAAATACTCTAATATTTACACCGCATGGATAGATATGTAGAGAAGAAAAAGAGATATTTTAGGTCCTGTAATCGTCGGCTTGATAGGAGGGATATTGTTCAATTGTTCAATTTAATCACACTATTTTTTGGAATAAAATTACAATGAAACAAAATGAAAATTTATTTCTTTTCTAACTGATATTTTATCGCTTTCGTTTGATTTTTCTGTAAATAAATTAATTTTATATATTTGAGAAGTAGACACGCAAATCGTATCACGAGTATACGAAATACACGAATGTAGAAACTCTACTGTAGAAAATACAGATTGTTTAACCTATTTTGAACGATACGGATGCCTTAAGAAATTTCAGCACCAGCGAATACGAGCTGACTCACTGTTTGTTATGCAAAGTAACCGGAACTATCTCTCCTTTGTATTTTTCAGCAAGTCGAATATCTATCGCTGCATTATATTTAAGTTCATACAACAGCACATGCTCTCCAGGAATATAAGGGAACGTAAAATATATACCCGAAACATCCCTTCTATTAGAATTAAACATGAGATTCATCCCTTTAGAATTTCAATTTATCTCGTAGGTGATCGCATCCTTCAAAGGAGTTTAACCCTCGAAACGGTCGTGACTCAAAAGCGTAATTTCGTGGGCGTCATTTCTCTCGAAACAGTGCCTATGAAATTTTCTCAAATCCTTCGTACTTGTCCACATTTTGCATTCGAAATTATATACAATGTTGGTTCATTGACGGTCGCTTTAAGTTCGGATTTCATCGGCAGAATGAAATATTAAATAGAATATAATCTAATTCCGGGTGACGCCGTACTCCGCAGTGAAGGATCATAATGAATTTCTTTAGGCAACTCCTTTAAACTTACCGTATCTTTTTTTTTTTATTTTTACGTCGGGAGTACCCAATAATTGCGCGTCAAAGCGATACTATACAGAATTGTTGGAATTAATGGAGCACCCCGGGCAGACGGGATCGGTAACAGCTGCGACGGAAATCATTCTCTCTCTTCCTCCCGATCCTTTTTTTTCCTCCTTTCACAACCCCTCCCCCCCACCCCTCCTCCTCGATTTTCACCCTCGAAGTTTCCGGCAGACGACTGATAGAGACATCGGTCTTGGACCGCGCGAGACAAAACGTCGTTTCTAAAATTGGTCTCATGCGCGCCATGCGCGACCTATGTTTACACGCATCATCTGGAGGGAGAGAGAGAGAGAGAGAAGGACGGGTAGGTAGGGTTGAGGGGAGGAGCGCGGCGGAGAGGAAAAGGAAAATGACGATGGAGCGACTTCCATAGTCTGGACGCGGTTTAGGAAACCGGCGAAAAAGGGAAGAGTAGAAAAGGAGGAGGAGGGAAGGGAGGGGGAGAAGGAGGAGAAGGAAACGACGGTGATGGAGGAGGCCGAAGGGAGGGACGGGTATCGGCTAATTTCATCCTCCGCACGTGCATACGACGCCCAGCAGCCATGAGCGGAGGCAAGCAAGCGAGCGAGCCGAGCGAGCGATATTTCCTTACGCAATGCGCACGCACGCGCACGGATGATCCCAAAATTCACGCGTGGCGACACGCGATTTTGCACGCGTGTGTGTATTGGGGTGTACTGCCCGGCTGGAAGGCGATGGTTAACCGATCATCATTAATAATAGAACCGACCGGCCGAAATCATATAGGCGCGCTGCGGCGCGGCACGGGCGTGTCGCGGTTCCCCGCGTTTGAAGGTTTTTAACCGGGAAAACGCGCACCATCGAGGCACGACGACATCCTCCCTCCCCTTCCCTTCGATCGTCGCTGAGCACCTCATTAATTTCGCATCGGTTTCCATGGTAGAGGATATACGTACATATATACAAAATATATAGGAAGCGGGGATGAATACAGAAATAGAAAGACTTTGAGAGAGAAAGCTCGGTCTTTCATGCTGTCATAACGATGGCATTGCCACTGTTATCGGGTATACGAGGGGGCGGCTTGTTTGAGACGAAGAAGAAAGGGCAGAAGTACCCCTTGACAATACATCGAACGCGAGAGCGAATGAAGAAGAATTGTCGAGTGCGGAGGAAGTTGCACTTATGAATGCATGTGTATACGGCGTCTCAAAACTATTGGATGTAGGTATGTAAGATGTCTCACACCTAACTAAAGAGGAAAGTCGCCGATACTGACGTAGCGTCTCCTAAAGAGACGCCCACTTATTTCTCGGAAACTAAACGCTGCACTTTATTAATACTGATAAAAATATGATCTTTTTAGACAATTAAAAATCTATAATTCATATACATGTGACTTATTTCTATATGAAATCTGCTGAAAACGAATTCTACAAATGCGAAAATAATACTATTACGATTTTCTTTTGCAAAGTTTAAAGAATATTGGATATGTTATATTGTTAATATCAGATTGTTTTACATGTTTGTAGCTTCTTGAAACTTTTATTTGTATTTTTCTTATTTTTGGTTTTGGGGCTCATTTTGTCAAACGCTTATTTTTGTTTATCTTACGAAAATGTCAAATATTGCAAAATTCTAAACAGTATTACAAAAACTGTTATATTATCTAACAGAAGACACTTTCTAGTTTGTATTTATGTTTTTAAAGTTTTATTTTTAGCTTTTGTTTAAGAAGTATAATCCAAAAAACAAAGTGGAATGACGTAGTATTGGTGATCTTTCTCTACTAAATACAGAGTTTTTGATTATCTTAGAATCGATTTTATCGCAAAAATGTCAAGGAAAGTCGTCATTTTCAATATTTTAATCTTTTTTTTATATATTTTTACAAAGTTAAATAAAAGTTCTGTTAAATTTTGCTTAAAGTCACCTGAAAAAATGAATAAAATTTGCTATTTGATCTTCATCGAAATTGAGTTCAAAAAGAGCTCTGGTTTTAATCGTTTATAATTTGAGAATTGTTGATACTTCGACATTTCTCATTATAAAGAGATTTTCTTTTGGAACACTCTATATATAAACGGAATGCTGACGAAGGGCAGAGGGATCCTGCAAGAGCGAAGTTATGGAAGCGCCTAGAGGCGTATTCCGCGAGAATAGACGAAGGGATAGCGATGTGCAGAGAGAGAGAGAGAGAAGTACCACCGTCTCTTCCTGCCTCTCTCATGCGAGAGAAACTCATGCCCTCAACCGTTGCATTGTCGGCGACATCGTGTAATGATATCCTCGAACGATAATCAGTTCTTGGCGTCGGCGGTCTTCGTCTGGATGATTGAACTTGTTCCAGCATAAATTAAAAATCATCGGATAAAATGTAGAAGTGAATAACTGTATTGTTAATTCTTGTTATTTTCAATTTTCTTCTGTTATTCCCTTCATTTTATTTGTGCCAATTTTTTGGTTGCAATTCATCTCTGGTTATTTTTTCATTAAATCTTTGCTTTACTTTTTGTCCTACGATATCGTCGTTGAGCTAAAAGTAAACGACGGTAAGTTTAGATAAGCCTTTTCAATTATTGTACATTTCCCCGAGTTTATGCATGTTGCGCGCTTCAAAGCGCGCGCAATCCTTTCCATTTCGTTGACGAACCCAAATTAACTTAATGGAATTGACTCGCGCTCGTCGTATCGTATTTCAACGATATGTCGACCAGTAACAACCGCTTGCGTCTTGCGTCACTGATCGCCGCGGATGTTCTCGATTTCTAGTTTCGTCGTCTGCGGATTGTTGATCTTGGCTGCAGTTTGCGAATTTCGGCGTACGCGGAGCGCCGCGAGTTTGTGTCGCGATCGCTCGGCGGCGGCGATCTGTTTGCCTACGCCACGAAAGTGTAAGGCGCGTACCGCGCGCGCGCGCACGAGTGCGGTATCGCGAGCGATAACGAATAGCGAGTTATCTAACGGTGCCATCGAGAGGCAGACGAAGCCGCGGAAACTCGGGCGAGCCGCATTGTGCGTATAGAACAAATATGAGGTGTTCGCGTCAGGATGTATATATAGTTTTTGCAATGGTAACTTCGGCCACGCGATTCACGTGTACCGTCGTCAACACGTTTACGCGCTCTGCCGCACTTCCGTACACGAATTATATTACCTACCCTTTCGGAAGTCTGCCGTCTGGTCTCTTCTCATCCTTCGAGATGATCCATCTTTTCATCTTATTGCATCGGAAAGCAATAAAGGTTAGTTTGAGAGTTATGCAGTCGATAGCATATCGTATCGTAGTATTAAATTCTTGCTTGTGTACTATGTACAGTAAATTTCCATTCGTATATTTGTACATTTACTAGCCGTAATAAATTTAGGAATATATAATTGATGAGACGCATGATTATTTGCCACACCCGCCGTAAGAAAATCGACCGAATTGTTTTCGACAGTTGACGCATGTATACATGAATATTCTGTTTGAAAAAAAAAGTACGATGACAGCTTCGCGCTATGCAAACTAGCTCAATTAAAAGTTTATATATGATAATTTGAATTTCGGCATAAGTATCCGCGTAAATAAAAAATAAACAAAATTATTCGGCGAATAATTCGTAAGCCGCTTATTTCCGCGCTATACGGAATTTGCATTTTTAATTTTCTAATCGAGCGCGGTGTTTTAATTTCCCGGCGAGCCCAAAAATTTTTCTAGACCCCGGCAAATTCTGCGGTGTATCCCGCAACGCAACGCGGCTGTTCCACTTCGCATCAGATTATCCGAGCTAAGCCGACGGACGAAGATGTAGTCCGCTCTCGGGGACGCGGCTTTGCGCTTTAAGTGCCGTAGGCAAGGCCTTGCCCTCTTTAAGGCAATTAATGACTCAATCGGGATCAGACTGATTGAGCCTTTATAAGGGCCCGCTGGGGTAAACGCGTGCGGCGCGTGGCTGGACTTCGCGATGCGCAGAATGCACTTGCCTGGCCGCATTTATTAACGCGGCGGTGGCCGCGGTGGCGGCGGCGGCGGCGCTGGTGGTGCATGAACCCAATTAAGGACGACGGAGAGAGCGTGGCTGGAGGAAGCCGGGGATTCCTCGTCGTCATCGCGTGCTGCTGCGCTTATACTTTCGACAGAGACTAGAGTATTGTTGTATATACACGATACCGAAACGCGAGAGCGGAGCTGAAGCGCGATTTTCCTCGCGATCGCGTCAAAAGTCACGAACCGCGTCCGCGCCACGCGGCGAAAACGCAGTTGCTTTTGGTGCCAACCTTTCCGTCCTTCGTCCCGAATTATACCACACGCCAAGAATAGCGGAGGGGGGCACAATAGCGAGACGCGCTAACTCGTGGCCGCCGCCGCGTATATCTATATATACGCGAAATTTCAACTTTGTTATTTTCATCCCGTTGTGGTGCATTAGCGTTAGACGCTCGTATACCTGCGTCAGCTCGCGCGGCGCGAATATCCGGGTCAGGATGCATATTAGGACCCCGAGTGTTTTATGCATAATGATATATACAGCGTATGACGGCAAGCCGCGGGGACCGACGCGGTCGCTTTTTGGTATTAACTTAATCATCGGACCTTTATAAATTGTATAAATCCAACGTTGAATCGCGGCGATCTAGCTCCGATCCGCTGCAGTTGCCGCACACACACGCGCGGACGCGTAGGAGCGAGTGGGAGCTAAAACCGGGGATTGGAACCGATTTAATTTCGGCAAGAGTTCGTATTTCGACGCGCCGCAGTGAATTCCGTGTCCCGTCCTCGACACAATGGAATTCTGAATACTTGGCGTAAAAGCTCGCTTTCCATACGCGGGTAATTGTATACCTACACGGAAATTGAACTCGATGAAAATTGCGCTCCTTGTCTCGCGTCTTTTATCGGCTCGACTAGACGAGACGAGGCTTCGTGCATCCCGAATAACTGTGTCATGCGCCTCGCGATAATTTTCGTAGTCACGTTTCTGTGACTCGGCGCGTTCGCGCATGTCGCGTCGCGCGCAGGACGGACGACAGATTAAAACGGTAATAGAATGATTCACCTCCGCTCGCTTTGGAACGTCTTTTATCGTCCGTCTTACGTGTCTTACGTTTGGCATCGACGAGAAAATTTCTCGTCGATTATAGTTTAGGGGCCAACATTTTCAAACGTGTGTCGCTCCCGCCGTGAATTCTCTCTCTCTCTCTCTCTCTCTCTCTCTCTCTCTCTCTCTCCGACTCGAGGGACGCGTGCACGAAGACGCATTCGCGTGGTTTCCCCGCTCGCGTTTTCGTCCGCTCGTCAGAAGCAAGTGACGTTAATGTGCAATAAATTAGCAGCCTCCCACACACATGGCGCGCGAGGTCCCGCCGAGCGTTCACGTCGACTCGCGCCGCGCGTGTGCTCTCAACTTCGTGGAAAAAGTCGCGGGGGGATGATGTCGTGCTCTCCCCCCCCCCTCCTCTCTCTCTCTCTCTCTCTCTCTCGCCCTCTCTATCTTTCTCTCTGCGCGGTCGACGTTCGTTTTATTATTCCTGCGTGCCAGAGAAATACATCCTGGCTCTCTGTTAAATTGCGAGATGCAACTCTCTAGTGTCGACCTGTTCTCGGATCGATTTGTCATCGGCGACGTTTTACAAAATTTTACACCGGAGAGAATCGGGGTTTTCGATAAAAATCTTGACAAAGGGGTCACGGGCTGTAATTGATAAAATCGAATAAATATTAAATTGATAAAAATTCGTTAATTCGAACTGATAAAATAAAATTTCGCCGTGTGCGCACGTGGTTTGAATTATCTAATGGTGACGATGCGTCATCGCCGTCGCGCGCCGCTCTGCACGAGCGTCGTCGTCGGGTGAAGTCAGAATGTATCACGGCCACGGCGTTATATATGAATATGCACAAATCACGGTATATTAATGGAACGGAGTTTCTCCGTTATGAATTGGACACGCAAACTATATTCAAACATATTTTATATATGCGTTATCGTTGTATTTCGGGTAAATTCATATTTTATACGGGGAAATAAATTGCCCACGCGCGCGCGCTTGTAAAGTAGGCGGAAGAACATTTGGACGTGGCTGTATGTATTAGTATATAATCAACACGATTGCTGTATACAATCGATCGCGAATTAATCCGCCCGCTCTTAAAAATTTAATCCCGCCGTAGTCGCTATACGTATATGACAATGTTTTCAATTTAAATCGACAGCCGCTCCTAAACGCTTCTTTTCGACGGCCACGTTGGACGCGAAGCTCGGGCAGCCGCGTTAACCCTAATCCTCCCGCGATGTCGTCGTCGGCCGATAATTATTTTATCAATAATAGAGCGTCGCGCGGTACGCGCAATTATCGCGCGTCCGTACGTACCGCGCGGGCGGGCCGGTAATCATGCCGCGCGGGAACGCGTAAATTTATTCGCGAATCAATCTCGGCGGTTGATTGGGCACGTCTAAATCGCCGAGGATAGCCGAATAAACACAGCGGAGGAGCGCGATGGTTTATCGGCGTAAAGCCGGCCGGCCGGGCCCGCCTACCCGGTAAACCGGTATAAGCCTTCCCAGGCCGGCGTGGACAACGATGGACCGTGACACCACGGATTTATCGCGCCGTCATTTCCGTGTAAACAGCGCTAACGCGCCAGTAATAAGAGAGACGATGCCACGGCGCCTTTCGTTTCGCGTTTTCCTTTGTCGTGCGGGGCGCTACCTTACGACGATAAATTACCCGCGCCGGGTTTTAATCGCCGCGATATGTCGCGTGCGCGCCGAATGGGCCCCCGCGCGTAATCGCGCCGTTTCTGTTTGAACGACGAGCCGCTTGAGTGGATTTAAGGGGGTATTCTAGTCTAGCGGGTCGGAAAAATCGATTTTTTTAAAAACATATTTTGCAAGTATTTGATATAGAAAATATGTCTGCAAAAGGATTTAACCCGATTCGCAAAATTAAAAAAGTTATACCACTTGATAAAGAGCGGTCGCTATCTCTATGTACAAAAAGTTTTAAACGCGTTTTTCTCGAAATCATGTTTTTTCAAATTGGCTCCCGTAATATCTTGAAAACCAATTGACCAATCAAATTGGGCTTGTGCACACGTCTTCAGCATATGCGTGGCTATAGCCCCTACTACCAAGTCAAAAAATATATTTTTTTAATTTTTACAACTCTTTAATAGTGTAAAAAAAATGCAAAAATTGAAACTTAATTTCAAAATGTCAATTTTTAAATTTTCAATATTTTTTTTCGTTCTAGTACCTGCTATAGCCAAACTAATACTAATTAAAAATTTCTTTGATCTTTTTGTTTTAAGGGGTAACACCACTGTAACGGCCCAAAAAATTGCACTTTTTCGACATTTTTTTTTTAATGAAAGGAAATGAAATAAAGTATTAATACTCCGTGAAGTTAATAAGCATATATTGAAGTACTTGTAAAAATTTTTTCATAAAATAATATTACAAAATGGCGGAATGGCAGCCATATTCCTGATGCTCCTTTAAAATAAAGGGGTCCGCGGCAAGCAGTGTAGCCGTTGGAAATTTGAACCTAGAAC
>NW_012026779.1:845538-847032 GCF_000956235.1 Wasmannia auropunctata
CATAGTGCTTTGCATATGGCCGCGAGGAAAAATCAGCGCGAGCTTTGTATCCTCCTTCTGGACGCCGGTGCTTCATTACATATGGTCGACGAGGAAGGAAATACGCCCCTCCATCTTGCGACACTCTTGTAAGTTGGAAATTGTTACTGAATCTGCCGTAATTTCAAACTAACATCGTTTTACTTTTTCGTTTGATTAAACAGTAATCAGCCGGAGATAACGTATCTGCTGTTATCGCGAAGCGCGGCCATCAATGCCGTCAATAACAGAAGACATAGGGTAAACCCGGTATATGCCCTGTTGAAAAAATTCATATGGATTTTCACATGGTAATTTGGGCCAAGAATTCATGGATTTTCACATGGAATTCATATGGAATCCATATATAATTTATGTGAAATTTATATGAAATTCATGTGGAATCATGTATTACAGATTCTACAATAAGACTTATATTACAGATGTACATAGTATTGAGTATCAGTAATGTATCGTTTCATAATTATTACGGTAAAGATCAGTATAATAATTCCGGTATAAGATTTTAACAAAAAAAATTTTTTTTATACTATGATTACGTATTATTATTTTTTAGAGTTTAATTTGTTTTTATTCTATTTCGCATATTCTCTATTTTATTAATAATTACAATTACGCAAGTTGTTATAATTTTTGGAAACGCATCGAGATCCGAACTTGAGATCCGTAGAATAGCAGACTTGTACGCTAACGCTGAGCTAATGATTCTTTGTACAAAGGATGTATTTTTTCCGGTATATATTTCTCTGTCACTGAGTTTTCGCGTCTGAACAAATACTGAGAGCTAACAGTAATAATTACGGAATCGCATATGAACAATGAAACTTCTCAATAATTATGTATTTTTTCAGATAGTATAGCTTACAGTTTTAGTTTTTAAATATTACTGTATTTTTCAACAAACTTTACTATGTTTTCAGTAAGCATCTACAAATTTAAACTAAAATTCGAGAATAAGCGAAAATTCAAAGATTATTATTACTGTTTTTTGAATCTCATCTGCAGTGTGCATAGAATCCACATGGAATTCATATGGAATCCACATGGAAATCCATATAGAAATCCATGTGAAATCCATGTGGAAATCCACATAGAAATCTACATGGATTTTTTCAACATATGAATTGAGATATATATATGTAAATAATTTATAATTCATATATCATTAATATATTAAATTCGCCAATATATAACTCGCATGTGTATTTTTTCATACACGAAAATTCAAATCAGTATAAATTATACAAATAGAAAATAAAAAATAATATTAAATTAAACAAAAGAATTCAAAAAATTATATAAGATAATCGCGATGCATTACCCATATATGAATTTTTCACATTTTTTATATAGATTTATATTATATTTTCATATTCCATATATGAACTTTAACATAACGTACATGCAGTTATCAACATGGATTTTCATATGGATTTTAATGACATGGTTATCCGC
>NW_012026779.1:847082-862844 GCF_000956235.1 Wasmannia auropunctata
CGTACTTTGTGTTTAAAATGCTTGAAAATGTTTCTAACGACAACTGTTAGTGTATTAGAGAAGTTAGAAATCGAATGGTATGGACATAATGCTGTACCCGACAAGCAGGTGTCGTATTTACCGCAGGTAGTCGTTTCGGAACAGTCGGGAGGGGTCGAGAAAGAGCTCGAAATTTCAATGAAAACGATTTCTGGCAGATATAAAACCGTTTGTCTCTTATTCTAGAGGGTTCAAAGGATTTTTTAAGCCAATAAAAAAAAATCGATTTTTTGAAATTTCTACTGTGGTGTAACCCCTTAAATGAACAGAACAGCCGGAATTATGGGAGCCGTGGATACATTTTTTTTATGACCTCAGTATATATTGTATACAGCGCTTATTTACATTATAGTTATTTTTAAATACAAATATTTTCAAACATACTTCAAATATGTATAAATCTGCAGGGAAAAACCCGTCCCAAAAAACTTTATATTTTCTTTTAAAAAAAATTCAGAAAAATAGCATAAAAATTTGGCCTCTAGACTAGAATATTCCTTTATGTTGTGACTATCCGTGCGACACGCGTTTATTAATTCGACAACTATCGTTGTCCGATCGAATACCCTGAACTATCAAATTAGTTTCTCTTTTTTTTTTTTACTGTAATAGTAAAAACGAAAATCAAATCACGTGCGCTACGGCATGGTACAAGATACATCTAACTCTCGTAATGGAGATGTGCACTTTTATATCGCGTTCACCCGCGGATACAGCCAGCCTTACAATCAGCGAGAGGTCGAGATCGAGGCGACGATAATAATATGTTTGCAATGATGAAATTTGATACTGCGATTACGATCGCGGATCTCCGCATCTTCCGTGAATTGTAGAGATTATCGCGACCGTTGACCGCGCGCGACCACATAACCCGCCATTTATTTTCAATAAGAGCATAGGGTTACACGCGCGAAGCATTCTGCTATAAGGTGTTTGACGTGACGATTTATCGATCCACGTGGTATTTACGTTAACATGGATTTTGAACTACACTTACGTGCGCGCGCGACACGTAGAAGCGTTTCTTTACGAAACTGGTACTTGCGTGAAGAGGTACGTCCGGATTAGAAACGAAGGCGAAAACGAAGGTTGAAACAGGGTTGACACGAAGGGGGGGGGAGAGGGGGGTTAAACGATCCACCGAGGTCCTTTTTCGTCCGTATGACCGAACCGGTTCCTCAAGATCGTGTAACATCTTTAAACTTGGTAATCCCACGGCAATTTAGCCCGAACAGATGCGTCACCGTTTTCTGACACCGTCATTTTGTGCGCATCGCGCCCCTGTCTCGACGCAATCTCTATATAGGTACGTACTCTCGCTTTCTTATCACCAGGATACGCATTAAATACAATTGACATAAACGCAGTAAATATAATTGATTGATATTATAATAAATTGACTGTTATTAATAATTTATTATTATTCATGAATTATCTTGTCATTGGCGCGTTTCGTACTTCGAGTTAGGGGGACACACCCGATACCCGTTATTACGCGACGAAACCTGCAAACCGAATTTTTAAATGTGTCATCGCGGCGAAGTTAAAAGGCACCGTCCGGCGATTTTCGCGGGAGCAGAAGCGGTAATGCAATTTTCGATGTACGTCGCGAAAATCTCATTAGCAGCAAAAATTCAATCTAACACGCTCGCCAAACACTACTTGCGTCGTATGTATATTTACTACAGTTAAAATATATCGCGTCTACCAATTTTCGCGGAGCAAAGCAAGCGATAATGCGATTTTCAATGTGCGCCCCCGGGCAAAACCTCGTTACTAGCGGCAGAAATTTAATCTAATATTTTTATTAAACTACTTATACGGTTATGTATCTCCGCCTCTATATTGTTTTGCATGCCGGCCGTTAATTATAATGTGTGCTCCCGATTTTGCGCAGCGGCATAAGCCGACAAAAAACGATTTTCGGTGCGTGTCGCGAAGAAAATTTTATTACATTCGAAAGAGTTGAATTCGAGTTGAAAATATTTGCTGCAGCCCGCACGCCGCTGCTATCAGCGGGGCGACTCTGAAAAACGACAGAGAAGGCCGCTATCATTTTTCGCCGAGGTGCAGCTTTGATAACGATAAATTGGAACATAAGTGCGATAGTAATTAAATAACCATTATCTATGTTGATGCACGAATGTTGTTTAAACACGGTATAGATACAATGGATATGGTAGATTATAATGGTTTATTTAGCACATTCATCATTCGTACACGTATTCATCAATCACGATCGCGAGAAATTCTACGGCGAAGGTTAAAATGCGGGGCCGCCCCGAGTCTTTTTTTTATCGCTCAGCATTAATTATCAATTTTTGCGGCTTGCCTTTTGGACTCTCGTTAAAAGGAAGGCGCACACCGCTAATTGATACCTAATCGTCGTCGGTCAAGGGGCAATCGGGGCAAAACAGTAGTTCGAACGAACTGAAAAATTTATCTTTTTCCCGTTCCTCAGTGCATCTTGCTCGCATCGAGGAGCATTTTGCCTTATCGAGTTGCGCATATAAATCACGAAAGGCGGCTGCTTTATATCTCACAGTAGGTATACGCGATCGGAATGTAAATTTAATTCTTTTTTCTTTCGCATTGTCGTTATATATCGCGTATCGTTTATTCTTTGCAACAATATTGAGGCAATATAACCATAAAAATAGAGCCACTCGAGAGTATAATGTTAAAGCGTCAGGTTCGCCTTTCTTTATCGTATCTAATTTGTAATTTAAAATCGATGACAAACCGATGACGAAATCAACGACAAACTAATGTAACACGAGATTTAACGCTTGCGTTAACGTTACAGAAATAATCGAACGCGTATGCTTTACAAACGGTTCAAAGGAACATTGTGCGACGCAAAATGCTTCATTTGTGAAGCTGTTTATAAAACAGCTTGGTGCTCTACGAACGGGTGACGAAATGAAGGTTCTTCTTTTCTGTCCGGAAGGTGTTTTGCCTGTCTTCGTGGATTTCGACACGGAGTATGAGGAAACACCTGTATGCCGGCATTGCGCATCAAGTATTTTGTGTTACTGAACAGTATTCGTGAATAAGTCAACCTTGTTGTAGCCGAATATTTTTTATTTTTTTTATTATCCAGTAATTTATATAATTACACGGAAGGAACAATTTTGCTGGATCCAGATCTGAAAATAATTTTTGTTCAATAATTAAAATAATTTTGTTGGAAAGTCACAATGATCGCTAGAATATTAAAACGTTTTATAGTAATGGCTTATAATTTTTAACTTTCCAACAAATTATTTTGATGGTTGAATAAGAATTATTTTCAGCTTTGTATTTAACAAAATTTTTAGGCCTTTCAACAAAAAAATCATTCTTTCCGTGTAAAATTTTGATTTTTTTTTTTATTGAATGAGAAGCATAACAAAAATCGTAGATCTTGGCCTAAAAATAACTTTCTGGATTGTTTTTGGAAAGAAAGTAGCGTTCTTTTTTATAAGGTAGTTAAAAATTTATAAAAGAAAACATTTATTGACGATATATCGATAATTATAGTCAGCCAGCTGTACATCAACTTTACGCAAAGATTACACCATCTTGGTGCTCACAGTTTGTATTTCTTAACTCTTTCGTGTGTATTTTACCCGTTTCTGTTTTGCCACTTCTAAAGTGAATGGTATATAGCTCAGTGCATACTTTGCCATACGAAGCGCCGTGTAATATAATATTACATCATGACATTTATTATAAAATTAAATCTCTAAATCAGTAAAGACTAAAAATTGATAAATGACGTCTCGCACGATCATTGCCGTTTGAAAAATAATTATCCATCTGAACATATGTAGTTCAGATATTCGCAAGTGTCCCGCGCGATTCGAATTTCGAAGTCATTTCTTCCTATTTGACAACGTCAACTCCATAGTCCGCTGCTGCTCGCACTCGCGCGATTTCATCACGGAGAGGCTCACGCCGCTCACTTTTCCAGCAATGGCCAGTTCGGAGCTGCCCGAGTTCGAAGCGAGCCGCCGCGTGTTGCGATTATTGCTCTTTTATGGCGCTGTGGCAGAACGATGGTGCGACACGGTGGTTCTCTCCGAACGACCGCTTTTCGTCCTTTCCCACGACATATTTGTCCATCAATCCGTCAGTCATCTGCGAGAAACTCGATTGCAAGGATCGCGTGGTAATTTCCGAGTGAGGGGGGAGAGGCTAGGGGTTATATTGGTCGCAGTCGAATTGCAGTGGCCGAGCTTAGCCATCAGGCTTAAGGTGCCAACAAAATATGCCTGAGGAGAAATCTCATCCATCTCCGTGGAAGAGGAGGAGGAACTAGAGCGGGCTGAATTGCCGGGGTCCAGGTGAATTATCCAGGGTCCGGGTGGAAAAAGGGACGAATATCGCCGATAAAACGCCGTCATGGGCAGCGATAAATTGCTGGCGTGGCGGCACGATTACTGCTGCGCCAGCGACGGAAAGTCCTTGCGAGAGTATAAGGTGGTGGCTCAACGGTCGCGTCGCTGCCGCCGCCGCTGGTGCTGGTGCTGCTGCTTCTGCTGCGGCTGCTGCTGCGGCGGCGGCGACGAAGCTGAGTCGGCTGTTATTCCGAACATGGACCAGCGAGTGAATTTCTGCGTGTAATTAAGAGAAGCAAGAGCCCCCTACGCGCGCTGCCGTTATCTGCGATCCGAGCGATTTTATTTATCGTGCTTGCTCACGGTGGCATTTAAAGTACCTAGCAGTTTGAGAGAGTCGCTCTGGTATTCGCCCTTAAGATATAATGATAATAATGACGATCGGATTTATTAGTAATTTTTACATACGAAGCTCATTTATCAAAAGATTCGTGCGTCTTAATGCAAAAAAATTAAATTTGACAACCTACTTGTATACACGGTGCAAAATTTCCTCCTCGAGATACAGTTGCTTTACAATTTTCAATTGTTCCGGTTTTTTTTTGTTATATACTGACATTACATTGAAGATGATCCGAGATTTGATAATCCGCCCTTAGAATATTTGATTGGCTTAAAAATATTATTATTTCAAATTACTTCTTTTAAATGGTTTCCTGATACTATGCTATATCATACTCGTATTTGATGAGAAAATTTAAATACTAACATATAAATGTTATCTGTGTTTTGTCACGCTGGATGAAACAGATTTTTCAAACACAGCGATAATAAACAGATTCGGTGATACGAGTATCGTCCTTAAAAAATTTTCATCCTTAAATAATTTAATATTAGATTCTTCTTTTTTTAAATAGGCTTTCTGATACTGTGGTGTATCCCGTCATGTACATATTTGACGAAAAGATATTCCCACACTTAACATACAAATGTTATTATTATATGCTTCGACGCTAGATGAGACAGATTTCTCTCTTTCGTATGAACCGCGACGGTGACGACGCGATTTTAGATTCGGCAGAACCGTCCCTTCGATCAATACGAAAGGTTCGTTAATAGCGAATGCTGCGTCGCGCCGTCCTTCGACAGTTAGGCCAGAACGGATTGCTGCACACCGTGCGTGTGCACGGGCTAAAGCTCGTGATAACATCCCCCGAACGAGCTTGCTCGTGTGCCTTTCTCCATTATTATCCTTATGACATGCAGATTGCGCATTACACGCGGTGCATCACTTTGAAGCGCATAATGCACCGCGTGTATACGCGAGTGCTCCCCACAGCACTGCCTGCGAGGCATATCGCGTATTTCTCCCCGGGTCAATTTAACGTTTCATCTACAACAATTAGCTCTACCAAGTCCTTCCTCGAAAAAGAAACTGTTAAAAAATGTTACGACACGTGCGGATTATACATACCATGGATATCTCTCTCTCTCTCTCTTTCTCATGCTTTCTCTCCACTGCAGACAAAGGTCATTACACTCTAGAACTGAAAACGATATCAGTTTTCTTTCGATATAGAGATAACGATATTTTATGTTGCTATTAATTACGATTAAGAGTTGAAAAACTCGCGGTGCGTTAAACGCGATAAATAAGCAGGCAGCTTTTGAGTGAATCATTTCCCCCGGGCGCCAATTAATCTGGAGCTGATTCCGCTACAACTACCTAACCGATCCCACTTCCACTTGAAGCTCGATAATTGTCGCGGCGGTGCGAGCGATTTGTGCACGCAAAATATCTCCGCACCGCGAGACATTATTACCGGGAGAACAATCCGCCGGATCCGCGCGCGTATCAATGGATCCGATATCGTCCGTTGTTGGTCCGAGTTAGTAATCTGCCGGGCGAGAGAACTCGCGCGCGGGCGACACGCGGAAAACACGCCGCGCGCGACGGATAATGCCCCGGAGAGTCCGCGAGAGAGTTCAAAATATCCGGTCCACACACGTGCGTTTATGCGCCTCGCGCGTTTCATTCTTCCCCCCCCCCTCCTTCACCCCTCGTTTTCGTCTCGTCTCTCTCCCCTCTTTCTCTCGGCATAGACTAACCCCGTGCACATACATACACACTCGGGCTACGTGCGAACTTCCATACATGTGTGTACTCGCGCGCTATATATAGACTTCGGGGGAGGGGTTTGGGGGTTAGCATGACTCCCTGGCATTGATCGTACTACCACCCCATGAGCAACCCCTAATAACACCCTCCTGCTGTCCCCCGTTTCCCCGGTTCCCGCTTCTCTCTCTCTCTCTCTCTCTCTCTCTCTCTCTTTCTCTGTCTCTTTCTCTTTCTCACTCCTCTCCCTCGGCGCCGCCGCCCCCTCGCTCCAAACTGCGCCCTTTGCTAACCCAATCTGAGACCCCTGCAGGCGGCGACTCTCAACCGGCGGTTCCCGTGCGACGCGACGCAGCGCGACGCGACGTGCCGAACTGAGCTCACGCGGGCCAGCTGGCCGGTCAGCTGATTCCCAGCGGCGGCAGCACGACGCGGCGCGGAGCGAAGCGAAGCGATGCGGTGTGGCGCGGCGCGGCGCGGTGCGGCGCGTCGGGACGCCCATTAGCCACGCGAACTAAACTAAAGCCATTAACTCCCGCGGCTTAATAACGGGCGAAGCCACCCACGGCGACCTGTTTGCAAATCCCGCGGACTTCGGGACGGGCTGCGACGAGATATCGGCCACGCCGCGCCGATGCCGCTTCCGGCACGAGCACGTGGGGCGTCGTACGGTATACCGAGGCGAAGTAATCGGACGCGGTCTGACCCCTTACCTTAACCCTCTCGAGCACGCGGCGGTTGGCGGTCGATAAACACGCGTCAAAAGTGGAAAGGTACAGAGAAATAATATAATCATGTCAGGAGAATACAAAATACAATCTCACGAATATACTGTTACTTAAATTCTATATAAATTATTCGTGGGACAGAAAAGGTATCACTCTCGATTATTCCGTCTCTGAATATTATATATATATATATATATAATATATACTTACTACATATACATATATACGTATGTAAGTACATATTTTTCAATAATTAATGAAGATGTTTATTTGTAGTGTAATTTATTGAATGATCGACATATGTATTTGCGAACTTTGGGGGGGGGGGGAAGACCGGCTATTGACTGTTCCACGTGCTGTAATCTAAAATATTGTCACGTCGGAGAAGTAAACAGATTCTCGAAAACTCGGAGAATGTCTAAACTTTCAGAAAGGGTGGCGAACTTATCGAACGTAAACGTCCGATGTAGGTACCATAACCGAGTATCGATGGGGATGAGTCGTCGCGCGAGATAACCGCGCGGCGATCGATACCCGTGCCAATGTGTTATTTTAGTAACTAACGACGAATTATGTCCGTCTTTTGCAAAAGCACGAAGAGTATAACGTATTACCTTGACGAACACGTAAAGTTCATATAAGACTTGCTTATATTACGAGAGATTGTTACGTATAATGTACACAAATTTTGTAAATTGCCAAATTATAATTTAAAAAATTTTGTTTTCTTTGATGAGCATAAGATTCTTAAGAAAACTCAGGTCATTTTTGTCAGAAAAGTGAAATTACTCTCAGATCCTGCCGTTGAGTACTGTTATATCCGACGAATCGCCACAAATCGATCAACTCACTGATTAATGGCTCTATCTTATCTATGTTGAGTGTTTATGGTAGCCTAGCAGTATTAGACTTGCACTGAATAAATTCGCATTGAACTTAGTCACTCAAGTGCAATGACAGAGAAAAGTCTTTCTCTTTAATAAAAGCTGAAAAGAGATAATTTCAGAATGTAGCGTATCTCATCGCAGTAGACGTTTTTATTTATTAAACAGCGATGTCTTTACAATTATGTAGTTAATCATTTTAGCATATTTCATATAGGCGAGATAGACGATTTGTTCCAACAGTAAAAACGTTTAATGTAATGTAAGTATGGACTGATAGTAATTAACTTTATACGTGTCGCCAAGCTGAAAGATGTAGACTCCACCCCAGTCAGTAATTTTCCGCGGAGAGGGGGAAGGCTTCTGTGAAATCAGTGTGTTTACGACGTGTAAAGGAAAGGTGTTGAGTCTGTTTTTAATTTCTTTCCATCGATTTGAGATTTGTTCCGGCTCTCTATCAATTGTCAACATAACTTTTAATACATTTTGACATATTTGACATTTTTTTACTAACTGGGGTGGAGCCTAAAAATCGAAGTTCCCTACCTCAATCAACTTCAGTTCGGCGACGCCGGGCATATGTCTTTTACATAGTAAAAGTGGGGGGGGGGCTTATAAATATGGATATAAATATGGATAAGCAGTCCATATTTATATAGTCAAAAATACAGCGTAGAAACGATAACGGCTTATAAAAAGAAGTTAATGATAGAGGATTAATTAACCTCGTTTGCTTCATTGTCAAGTTCAACAAGCGTGTGCCTGTCGTTTCTGAGAGAGCACAGCAAGGAGCACAGCCTTGAAAAATTCTAGGCTGCCGCGTGCCGACTTGAGCGTGCGCGCGCGCGCGCGTGCGAGGCGCTAGTTTTTCATTCGGCGGATTAGTTCCGTATCGGTGGAATGATCTGTCACGAATCCTCTCCCCGGGTTCGTGAAAGAGAGAGAGAGAGAGAGAGAGAGACGAATGCGGCAGAGGATGCAGGAAGGCGGGCAAAAATTCTGGCGGGCAACCCGCGCACGCCGTGGCGGCGGGTGCCGTGCGACGAATTAATTAGTTCGATCGTGCGGCACGTCTTGAATGAAAAGCCGGGCGCGTTACATGCGCGCACGCCGGGGGTTATTGCACGAGCGGCACTCTACGGCCGCTACGTGCCTCGCGTGAAATTACGTTTATCGGACTAAATTAGCGCGATTCAATTCCGTCTTACGGAGTCGCGGCCGATTCGTCAAGCGGCGCGGCACTTGTTTCCGACGTGTCCGCGCGTAATTCCGGAAGCGATCGCGTTCCGTTACATCGGTTTACGCGCGACGTGACTGTTTTGACTGTTTGCTATTCGACAGATTGCGAGCGGTGCCAAATGAACGTATGGGTATGGGGTATTTTTCATTAAGAAAAGGAAAAGAATTTAACTTCATTCTTATGCAAATATTTTTTACGACTAATATTTTGAAAGAATAATAATTTATCGATTCGTTAAATACGCGCCTAGATTAAGCCTATAAAAGTGTCTTAGTTGCTGTGACGTTCTAGATAACTTCATTTGATAACGCTTCATTTTATATTTAGGATTATTACGGCGAGATTGCCGAGCGATCGTTGTTGATCGAGCGATGTAGCGAACGGGACGAAAGATTTGTCCACGCGTCCCGTCACTCCCCAATAAACCGTACACGACAGTGGGTTACCCCTGCAACCCTTGAGATCTCGACTCACCCCTGGCAAATCTGCCCCGCGCGCACACATACACACACATACGCGCGCGCGCGTACCACACGCGTGCGACAGTGACGTGTCGTTGGGGTCCCATGGCGTCGATTCTCCGGAGACGAGAAAGTCCAAGTTCTTTCCCGACGCGATCGATCTTGGAACGGGTACATTTTCTCGTACGTTGAAAAAGAAAATCATGCCGTATTTCCTCTCGATCCGATCTGTCAGTCATTCATAATTTATTCATACTATTAGTTGATACCTGTCAGCTTTTTTTCAATATCAGTATACATAGTCGACAAATATATCTCTTATAATTTATCCAGTTACATTCGCTTTCGTATATGGATACACGGAAAGAATAATACGTTGCTGAAATGTTAAAAAATTGAACCAGTTACAGGAAAACTGACTTCGTTGGACTATCCAAATAATTGTGTAGAATGGTCAAGCTGATTGTTAGAATGTCAAAACTTTCTGCAGCATCCCCGATTAGCTTGACTTTCCCAATTATAGTGCTTTTTTTATGTGCACAGAAAGAACAATGTTGCTGAATCCATTAATTTTTGTTCAATAATCAAAATAATTTTGTATGAAAGTCGAAATAATTGCTAGAATACCAAAACGTTTTATAGCATTACTTATCAGCTTTAACATTCCAACAAATTATTTTGATGATTCAATAAAAAATTATTTTCAGATCTGTTCTTAGCAAAATTTTTAGACCTTTCAACATAATCGTTCTTTCCGTGTGATCAACAAAATTATTTTCACCTGTATCTAACAAAATTTTTGGACACTTCAGCAAAATCGTTCTTTAAAGTCCGCGTATCTATTCGTCTATACATTTATCTGTCATATAAATCGCAAAGACGCTTATCTGTCTATATGCAGTTTTCACTGCTTTTTTCGCGACACAGACCTCGAGGTCTAACTCGAGTGATTTATCTTATCGATCGCGTCGAATAAAGATTCAAAGGAACCGTCTTATCTCCTGCTCGTTTGCTGAAGGCCATTTTTTTAACCGAGATCCTGATGATTCGTCGAAATTCATTTGAGCATGCGTTTGCAATAGTTTATTTACATTAAAATTGATTCTAGCTAGCTCAGCGAAAGAAATCATTCTCCTCTCTCGCATTCGTCGTTCGTGTTTATAGCACCGGATGTTTAGCGCGCACGGATATCACGATGACATCACAAATCCGGTGGAAAATCACAGAAAGCCTTCTTGGATTTTTTCATAGAATTTGAATAAGGCCGCAATAATGTATACTTTTTGCCGTGTTGTCAGTCAGTCAAGGAACAAGTTACAAGTCCGTCTCTCGGGGTCTCTCTTAAGACGCATATACGGACGCTCGCGCAATTATCATTCCCGCATTATCGCAACGTTTTATGTCTACTCTGTTTATCTTTGTCTCTCGCTGCAACTAAGCGCGTTCTAATTAGCATAGTGATTTTACAAGGTTGCCAATACGCGGAAGAAATATCGTGGCACGTGAAGGTCGGGATCACGAGTTCGGGGGAAAGTCCGATTTGCACCGATGCAGGCAGCAGAGAGGTGGGGATTTCTTGATCTTTCGTAATCTTCGTATTCGACGGATTTAGCGTGACGCGTTTCTTTTCTTCGGAAAAAATGTTGGATCTTTATTCCCTCTTCTTCTCTTCTCTTCGTCGTAGATCGGAATCCGTTACCTTAACGTTACGGAATCCGTCGCGCGCGTCACGGTCGCGCGAGCGAACGCGATGTATGTATAATGCGCTAATGCGTAGAGTATCGATCGCGGGTCGAACGATAGTCCCGAAATTCGTTACCGGAAGCGCCGCGCTCTCTGGGTTGTACCCGGAATATTCCGCGTACTCTTGTTATTAATCACCGCGCCGCGCTCGCTTCTTAATGATCGCTCGTCCGGCCTCGGGGGCGCGAATATGCACGCGGGGTAAACACCGGCCCGGGCATTCCGAGCACTAAATATTATCAACGCGACGTTAATTATCCGCTGGTTAACCGACTACTACTCCACCGAGAGACCGGAGAGCCGAGGACTTGATTCTCAATGATTTGGAAGCCATCGGTTAAGAGGATGCTAAAGCCGTCTGTTTTATCAACAAAAATACCATTTTTGTTGGATACAAAATACTTCGTATTAATCGCATAGAATAAAATTTCCTTTTCCACGATTAAAACACACATGCTAATGCATCTGGCTCTGGTGTGTTTTGTACCAAAAACAGGAAAAAATTAAGAAATTACAGATTTCGTTATCCATTTTAACCTCAACATGGCGACTAATACTATCAATTTACCAAAACGTTTACTTCGTGAAAAAGTTAGGCAGGTTATATGCTCGAAATGAAGGCAGAGCCAGATGTACAATAAAGAAATGAATATAGGTGAGTCGTTAAAATCAAATTTAGAAGCCTAAATAAAAATACATTTGTATCCTACAAATTCGTGTATATGTATGCGTGAGATATATTGATGTGGTAATAAACATGACACATCACTACACACTACTACATCAATATCGCACGCATACATACTCACAAATTGTCGGTAAAACAGCGGATTTTTGGAGTTTGATCTAGGATTTAGGATCCTCTTAAGGCATTTCTGCAACAGCATTCGCTCTCTATTTTTTGTTTGTTGAAAATTATATAATACAGATGGAAAAAGTCATAGAAAGTGCGAGCGATTTATTTTGACATGGGATAAACGTTGGGAAAAACTATTAATTTCAGATAGGCTCCCAATCGAAAGAAAGGGATGAATCGTTTGATTAAATAAATAATTAACAGATCTCAATAATGAGGCAATAAATATAACACTCAAATGAGATAAGAAAAAAATATATGCAGAATAAAGTTGCGTTTATGCTCGTCATTGCAAAATTATTGCAATCAGTTTGTATTGTTTGTATCGAGCTAATTCATGAAAATTGGATATACCGTGTAATATGTTTGATAATGTTATAATTGATTCGTGACATTAAATTATCGGTGTCTGGATGATCGCCGACAATTGGACTGACAGCATAAATACAACGACCTTCGCGTCATTATTGATTTTGATGTAGCGTTATTTCAGCTCAAACAGCTGAGCGACTAAACTTTCGTCGTCGATACAAAACTACACGCGTTATTAAAAAAAAAATCGGTTTTAAAAGTCTTCATATTTGCAGAGTTAATTTTACGTTTTTTCAAAGTTCCAGGTTGAAACTTTGTTAACAAATCTCGCTTCTCTGTCTTGCAAAATTGTCTGTGAACTGCCTCGATGAAGAGAGCGTTGTATACATATGCTTGAAAAATACTTTTTTTCAGTGATAATTTTAGCTGAAAAAACAAATCTGAACTTTTGGAATGTTTAAATAGGAAATAGCGTTAAAACTGAAACTTCTGCGGAAATTACTAATTATTATAATGTAACAGTGTGGTTTAACATCCTTATTTCAAAACTCTGGAAAATTGATTTCGACCGAGCGAAGTATGGAATAATTTCTCGAGGTCCTTCCAAGGAAGTCGATTAGGAAACTGGACCCGGTTCCGATTTCAACGCTGTTTCCGATATTCAAACATTCCAGAAGGGTCCGGCGCAACCGATTGTTGTCGCCGGAGACCCTTCGGGTGTGCTGTTTCAAATCTCCGCTTCCGTAACGCGCGCACCGCGTTAAAGGGATCAAGGAATGGCGCGCGGTCGTGGTGAAAGTTGTAAACTACGTTTCGCGAATCTGTGCCACGTCCGAGAGTGCGTTTCGCGGCGTTTCGCCCGCGGTCGGAGAGGGCCTCAGCCTTAGAGTAGTGCGTAGTCGCGCACCCCTCGTTGCGCCTTAAGCGGCGTCTACAATGAGACTTAAGATCTAAGATTTAAGCTTTAAGGCATTAATTCGTGATGTCATTTCCGTTCGTAAGGCGTTCCCGCCTTCTTACTTTTAGCCTTAACTTTAATCCTCAAGCGAATTAACGAAATTTCAATTCTTACGGCTAAAAGTTTACGGCTTAAAGTAGCGCGAACCATAATAAGAACCAATCATCACATTGCCTTCCATTGCTTTTTCTTATTGCGTCTGCTTTCTGATTGGATGCTTGGTCGTTAAAGCTTAAAGTTATAATCTTACAACGTTTATTTATTGTAGACACTACGATGTAACGACCTAAGTCTTAACGCTTACGGTTTAAGATTTAAAGCTTTTAAATCTTAAGTCTTAAGTTTTATTGTAGAACGGGCTTTAAGTGGCGTCTACAATGAGACTTAAGATTTAAGCTTTAAGGCGTTAATTCGTGATGTCATTTCCGTTCGTAAGGCGTTCCCGCCTTTACTTTAGCCGTAACTTTAATCTTCAAGCGAATTGACGAAATTTTAATTCTTACAGCTAAAAGTCTACGGCTTAAGGTCCATCTACAATGAGAGTAGTAAATCGTAAGCCGTAAGAAATTTACCAGTCACAGTCGAATATGAGAAGAATAATCGACTGTGTTTGGTCAATTTCTTATGGCCTACGACTTACTACTCTCATTGTAGATGAATCTTTAAAGTCGCGCGATATAAGAACCAATTATCACACTGCCTACCATTGTCTTTTCTTGCGTCTGCTTTCTGATTGGATGATTGATTGTTAAAGCTTAAAGTTATAATCTTACAACGTTTATTTATTGTAAACACTACGATGTAGCGGCTTAAATCTTAACGCTTACGGTTTAAGATTTAAAGCTTAAATCTCAAGTTTTAAGTTTCATTGTAGAACGGGCTTTACGAGAATTCACGTGGTGTCGCGAAAATTTCGACGCGAAATGCGACGCAACGCGATGGGAACGATGGGATGGGTGGAGGAAGGGAGGGATGGGGGGGGGGGCGCGTTGCATGCATGAAACATTTCGCGACGCACACACGCGAAAGTAACACGCTATACACAGCACACCTAACATGAGCGATCGGTCTGATCTGACAGATCGTTGCCTGTCCCCAGGAGGCACACTCCAGCCTATGGCTACAGCCAACCGGACTACAGGCTCCACGAGCTGAACAAGAGGTTATCGCAGCGCACGGAGGTGAGTACACTTTCTCGAATACATTTCTCTTTTCTCCGCCGTTTCTACTTGTACACGTGCTATCGTGCTATTTGCGATGTTCAGCGAGAGTCCAGCGAGAAATTCCGGATTCACCCTTCGTCGGCCCTTCGCGCACTCGTGCGCGCGCGATTCATCCACTGTCGCGCGCACGCATCAACGTGCGTTCAATACGCGTGATATAATCGATTCGATAAGTTACTCGCGAAACAGGTCTCATAAAATCAGTTCCAAAAACGTAAAAAGTGAAAAAGGTGCACTAACAAAAAGTGTATCTTGATTAAATTAAAAATCTTGTCGCTCGCGGCGCGCGGTATCTGAAATTACAGATACTTAATGGACTACGATTATTATACGTGATGGTTTTGCCAATTTTCCGATTACCGCGTGAACAAAGTGGGATATGTTTTTTTTTTTTTTGGTAAAACGGAAAATAAATATTCCTTTGAAACGATGAAAAAAATATTTGCGGTACCGAAATGGTCGGCGCGACGAAATTTACGGCATGCTTAATCGAATGCGCTATTTATCGCAATTCGAGATGTCGTTATTTTGATAAAGGTTATTGCACGCAGTTTTGTTTAATCGCGTTTTGCTAAATCGCTCACAATTTTCGTTTGTTCCTGGCGTTTGTATTGCGAAAAAGTTTACGTGACTTTAAAGCCAACTTTCCTGTCATATTTACGCAAGAAAGATTCTAACAAGGGAACCTCGCGAAGTGTCAAATTCTGATTTTAATGAAACTTGGTACACTTTGAGGTTACATAAATAGATGAATTTAGAAATTATCAGTTGATGCTAAAAAACGGTTTAAAGGGATGAATCCACCCCTTATATGTTAATTAATTCTTTTTTTCTTTTGTTATATCTCGAAAACTATTCAAGATAAGATCGGAAGAGCACA
>NW_012026779.1:862864-876834 GCF_000956235.1 Wasmannia auropunctata
ATTTTAAAAAAATTCCATTAACGTAAATGAATAAAGACAATTTTACTATAAAACTTTTGTATACAACATTTTTTGATATCTTGAATCGTTTTTGAGATATAACGAAAGAAAAAAAGAATTAATTTACATATAAGGAGTGGATTCATCCCTTTAAACCGTTTTTTAGCACCAACTGATAATTTCTAAATTCATCTATTTATGTGACCTCAAAGTGTACCAAGTTTCATTAAAATCAGAATTTGACACTTCGCGAGATTCCCTTGTAAGTCTCAAATTCATCTTCCAATGGAATTATTTACATAAAATGTATAATGCACAGAGAGACTAAGGATGCATGTGTCGCAAATCTCAAAATATATTATCAGCAATATAAAAATTTCCTGGATTGTTTTTATTATTACATCTGAGTATCCAATATAAACTTTGAACATAATTTTCTTACATAAAATTTATTTGATGTTTATTTGATGTTTATTCGTTAATTACACTATAGAGAGAAAGGAAATAGCACATTATTGAATTAAATCAAATTTTTTATACATACTAATGAAACTCTAATAAATATTCGTGCAATAGTTCATTCGGATTCGCTTGCTCGTTTAAAAGTCATTTACCTAAAATTGCAGGAAAATATGGTCATTGTGCTGCAGCCATTATAAGCCAAATTATTCGTTGTTTTGCTTTTTTTTGTTTACAGTTGGCTTCAGGGCGAATTCACGATCAAAATTTTCGTAAAATTTTTTCTGACATTTTTTTCATATATATCTGATATTGCACAAACATCCCAAACGTCCTTAAAAGCAATAGAAATAAGCGCATAGCTTTGATCAGATTTCACAATTATTTTGCCTTCAACGGAATCACGGGATAAATGACGAGCTACATTTACGCGGGAAATGTTTTCGTTCGAAACGCAGCGCACATACGGGAAATCTTTCTCCTTCGAAAACCCCGCTCGCGGCTTTTTGTTGCGCTGTAAAATTATCTGGCCCATATTCCGCCGCGGTAGATAACCGACCTCTTCTGAGAGATCCACGATAATGGCGATAAGATATGATCCAGGGAACGCATTGTTGTTCGCGCACATGTCGTTCTATATCCATCGGGTCGATTTCGGGCCGTCGAAGATTAATCGAGGTTACACGCCTAAAGAAAACTGCATTTGTATTGCCATCGCGTGTTGTAAGTTTATCCTTGATTTTTGCTGATGTTGGAAATAAATTTTATATATATGTATTGTATGTATGTACATACCATGTATATACTATATACCATATATATACTATATTAATCGATACATTTATAGAGTGACAGAATAATTGAAAAGAATGATGTAACAAGTATTTAATTGAAGTTAGCCTTATAAAAGTTATAACAAAAGTACCAAAAGTATATATGATATTTTTTTATAACGATTAAATATTCCGTACGCGACATTGCGATAGGTTTAAAAGAAAATCGGTGGATTCGAATAATCTACACTTTGTCCTACACTTTGACATTTTAAGATCAGAAAGATGATGGAATCTTATAATGTTTTTAAGTATATGGATACAGAATCGTTAGGTTCGTCGTCGCCGTCTGCATGCGTGTTCACACGTACGCAAGTATACGTCGAAGATTATTTTCCATCAACGGTGCGCGGTTTACGACAGGCAGCCATTGACCATATATCCCTCTTTGAGGGTTTGATACTTTGCGGAGTAGTGGTCAATATGTTATTAGGATTGAGTAATGCGAGAGAAAAGAAAAGAAATGAAATGAAAAGAAAAAAAAAAGAAAGCGCCCGGGGTTAATGCGTTCTAATGAGCCTCCGCTTCTAGTACCGCGTTCATTAATCTTCGAGTCGCGGATGGACAACCGGTCCTTCTTTCCTGGGAGGTCTCTCGATAAGCGGCCCGAATAAATTCTTCGGTTCCTGTCGTTAGCGTCGCACGGCCACGCGGACCGGGGGGAGGGGGAGGGGAGGCGACGGCGGCCGGGCGAAGCGTGTGGCGCGCGGGGCCTCTCTCGAGATTGTACGCGTGCCAACACGAAAAACTTCACCGCGTGTTTAGCTTCTTGTCCGACGAGTTTTCGGAGCAGCGATCCTCGCGCGGCGGACACTTTGCGCGCGCGAGGCGCTTTCTTTTTAAGCTCTCTCTCCTAGTTTCCTCACTTTTTCGATTTACAGTTTCGTTACAGATATTATTATCGCGCCAAACCGCAGCTTAAAGTAGATGTCCGGAGTGGGGTTCTTATCGCGCTATCATTTTTCGACATCTTTTAACGCTTTCCGTCGGTTTTCAAAATTCTCACAAATGGCACGTTCTGTTGCACGAGAAAAAAAATACATTGGATTCTTTTTCTGTGCATCTCTCGCGTTTAAGAAATTTCTATAACGCATAGTTATCGTCAAAATCTACCAATAAGGCAGAAAGATTTTTTTCAACGTCTTTAATTATTTTGGACACACTTTCGTTTTCTCGCGATTGTGAATACCTATACATAAGTCATCTCGTCTGGCCGTGTCTGGAAAGGAGACATTTTTCTCCTGACCGCATTCGTATACCACACAATCATCTCGGACGAGTGCAAAGCTATTCGGGAAATTTTGTTTTTCTCTTTTTGGTCATTTTCGCGCGCGGCGCGCACAGGGGACTGGGCGTGTGCGAATTATATTTCGCTGGCACAAGCATATATGCGACGACGAAAGAGAGAGAGAGAGAGGAAGGGGGAGGGAGGGGGAACGCGTACATGTCAATATATACGCGTGTATACATGTGGACCGCATCGATCGTTACGACGGGAGAAAGAAAAGGTCAGAATCGAACCGGCGTACATTGCAATTGCTTTTACTTATGCATACTCGAGCTATATATTCTGCGTACTCGACCCGAATTCGACGGTTTAGACCGTCGACGTAGGTATATAGGTAGTTATCGGTTTTCCCTTTCTTCCTTTTCTTATACGAAGAGAGAAGAAATTTATCTCTTTCGTTTTATTTTTAATCAATTTCATTAGTCTTTCTTGAGGCAAACGCCGGTTTTTTTTTAACCTTAAACGAATTATGCGATCAACGGCGTTGAAATCCGGCGTTGTTCGGACAGCAGCGTTAGAGATTTGTGCGCGTTCAACAAGCAGAACGAGATCGCGTGGCGCGCGCGCGCGCGCGCCGATAGATCAAAGCGAAATAAATTCTTTGTTAAAAAACATTTACGTACACTATCGAAATATTAGTGGCGCGCGCGCGCGCGCGTGAAAGTGTGGCGCCTCTCTCGGTGAAATTACGACGTGTCGTGTGGCGTGGTTAAAATGAGCGCAAAGAGAGTTTAACGCGCGCCCCCGCTTGTAAGCTCCCGCGTTTATGCCACCTTTTAATGCCGCGGCGCGTTTCGACAAGCCAATCGGACACCCTCTTGCACGCAGCGCGCACCAGTTTTATTTTATGAATCGCGCCGGCGGCGACTTCGAATGAGAAGCGTAAAAAAAAAAAACAGCGTTTTTCACCGCGGCGATGTAACCGAAGCGCCATTACGGCCGCGCGGCCATCGGCCAAAGATTGCTGTAGACCTCTCCCCTTTCCCACCCTCCTCCGCCGTGCAATCTCTTTGCCCGAACGAACCGCCAGTTGATCGTTTTTGCAGTAAACGCGTTGTTTAATTGTAAACCGGAGGTTGCGGTCAAACGCGTCCGTCGGGGAAAATTGCGGGAAAATACGGTCAACGCAGCGCGTTAAGCTCGAGCACCACAGCGTGAATATTTTGCCAAAAAAAAAGGATGTACATTTCAAAGAAATCTATCGATATTTAAAAAATACTTTGCAATTAAATATAGCGATAACGAGTTACCGAAACAAAACAACAAAATTCTTTTTCGATTTTCGACGAGTTCTCGTACCGATGTTAAAAGGAAAAAGTATTCCGTGAATTTCCCTCAGAAATATTGCCGCGGGAAAATAAGGAGAGAAAAAGTCTGTCTTCTTTCATTTCGAATCGCGCTCGCGCAGGTACTTTTCAGACACGGCTGGGACAAGATGACTTTATGCGTTTGCGATTGTGAGGAAGGGAACGGAAACGGTGTTTCCAAAATAATCGAGGATATTGAAAAGGAAAATCTTTCCGCTCTCTAGAATCCTCTCTAGATTCCTTCGATAGAATATTATACGTATTTCTTTGATCTATAGCGCGCGATCACGATGCGCACGCAGAGAAGCGATTAGCCAGTGCAGCTAAAATATAGCCGTGGCAGCTAATATGTGTCTTTAAAATAGCTGATATCAGGCTAATATAATAACTGTCAAAGCTAAATTTATTAGTTGTTAAAATTTAGGTGCTATACAGCAAAAAAGAAAATTGCTGCTAGAATCAAATGACGTTTAGCTAATTCTATTAAGGAATATTCAGCAAAATCATTCTTTTCGTGTGCCAGTTTCTTAGTTATTGCTGTTAGAGTACGGTTTTATTTTAGCTAATAAAATTATATCTTATAATAAATATATTTTATCTTTAATATAGCTAACCTTTAGCAATGACAGCGAAGCTCGAACTAGCTATTGATATTTAGCTGATAATTCTAAGTCATTTTTTTGCGTGCGCGATCAGCGGCTCCCCGTAAACAACTACTATTACAGTTGCAGTGATCGTGCCACGTGAGTTCGCACGGTGCTCATGCGTTTTAACCTGTGCGCTCCGCACGACGACAGGTGCATGGTACAAGGCCGCCTTTAAACACGGCCGCGTGAAGTCGACAGGAGTAAACGAGGCGTGAAGCATCGCAAAGACAGCGGTCCAAATTTCAATGTTACAATCCTTTCGAACCGTGGCGGCATGCCTCTGGCACCATTTCACTTCCTCCTTTCGTTCGGTCCCGATCGCGCTTGGTTGGCGATGTAGAATACTTTTAAATTAGACAAAATTGTTGTGTAGAATATTCCAAAATTACATGAAATTTGATTCCCTCTCAATTGACTCGGTGTCGAATTTCTCTAATTAAAATTTTAATTTCGGTTTTCTTTCGCTCTTTTTGAGAAAGCAGAGAGTTGGATGTCTTGGATGGTAACTGTCTTAAATTAAATTTCTATTCGAAAAAAGTTCAACTTATTTAAATTTAAAAAATTTTTGTTTGATTTTAATTGAAAATTTAATTTTCGTTCATAGAAGCTTTCCGTGTACAATTTGAACTTATGAATGATTGTACATATGTATATTAAGAGTCGATTCCGATTTAGCCTCGGTCATTGCGCAACTATTCTATTTTTCTACGCAACATAGTTCTGCATTCTTAACTTGCTGTTCAGTCACACAGCACAGCGTACTCCTCATTTTGTACTACTTTCTTGCAACATACACGTTGTTATCTACTTTTCTTTCATTTTTCTTTGTAAGTTTTTCTTTATATGTTTTTCTTTGTATTTACTATTTGTCGTGTATACTCATATATCATGTATAGTATCCTGAGAAGGTTTACTGCTCTCCCTCTCCCTCTCTCTCTTCGGGGAGAACACGAAATAAATTCTACTCTAGTCTTTCTCTCTGCTCTCTCTCCATTCTGCCTCTCTCCATTCTTCGTGTTTTTCGTCCAGTCTCTATTCCCCCTCCCCGTCCCCCTCTCCCGCGCACGTGGATACACACGCGTGCATGCACACGCGCACGCCCGCGCAGTCGTTCGCGAAGTTTAGCAAACGACATGGCGTGTCCCACGGACATAAATCATCTTTCCTCGCGCTATCGTCGCATCTCGTGCGTTGTCAGCATGCGTTTGCAAGGTTCACCGCCGTTTCTTCCGCTGCTTCCGTTAGCTCCGTGCTAACGCCGCCGCAGAGAGAGAGAGAGAGAGAGAGAGAGAGACGCTCTGCTACGTGTAAAAGAATAGTCTCGGACCGTCGTTGGCACCCTTCGAATTGTAATGATACTGGCGCTGAAATAATGAAGAATTGATCGATTCGTGATTAAAATCTAATCTTGAGGAGGGAAAGAGGTAGGTCGGGCCAGATATTCAGCGGGGATATATTGCGCGAAATATTCGCGTATATTCGTAGATATTTATAGTAATATCTACGCTATTTGATTATATTGAAGTCAGATTCGTGATTAAATATATTCGGATACCGTTTATCATCGCTTCGTCAAATGTATATAGAGATGATTGATGAAGGGCAAATAAAGAAAATGACGCGGTTAAAAAGAGGTGAAAAAAAAAACTGGCATGAACAATTGGTATTTGCAGCTGGTATTTGCAACTATTGCACTTAACGAATTGCAACAGACCACAGATCAAAATTCTAAAACATAAATCTTTTTGGTTCTAATTTGATTTCAGATAGCTCTTCTCGAAGAACTCTTGGAAATGAATTTGACAAAATTCAACGTAAGAAAAGACTCCATGTTACGATTTTAAATAATACTATTTACCAAGAAATAACTTTTTTTTTAGTTTAACAAGAGTAATCGTTTCCTGTAGTTTTTTTTGGACGCTGAATACGATTCCGTTTATCAAATTGCTCTGTCACATCACAATTTTGAGAGATTTGCAATTTAAAAAAGTTGCAATTTGCAAAAAAAGGATATTTTAGTGTATTTTAACTACGATATATTGTAACTACGATATGTGTTATATTGGAGGAGTTATTGTCATCCAAAATTAAATTTGCTGGAACTTTCAGTCCTTAAAAGGAATTTGTTGTATCGATTATGATTGAAAAGACACAATAAATTTATTTTAAGGATTGAAAAGTCCTAACAACATACTTAATTTTGATTGGAATAAAACTTCTCTAACACATCACGTATCGTAATTATAATATTCATGTACACAAAATACACATAATCTTTTTATAATAATTTTAATCATAAATATCTTAAAATTGACATGATAAAGCAATTTGGCAAACAGGATCATTTTCAGCGTTTAAATTATTTGGAAACAATTACCTCCATTTTTGCGCATTTTTGATGTTGAACAATATAATACGAAGAGCGTTTAAATTAAAATTATAATTCAATTATAGAAAAATAAAAAAAACAGCAATGTAAGTCATGTTATTTTTCAATGTATTACTGGAAAAAATATTTTTTGGTTGCAGACTTGAATACTTGTGACTTCTTCATTAGAGATACACTTTTTCGGTCCTTCTTACTCTATTTATATATTTTAATAATGTTACCAGATATTAGTGTATAAATATAGTAAAACCTTTACAAAAAGTCGAAAAAAGGCTTTATCCTTAATGAAGAAGTCGTTAAAAATGTTCAAAAATGGTTTAGTCTACAGCCAAAAGATTTTTTTTTTTCAAGAATACAAAAGCTCTGCCATGTTAGTGTACTGAAAACCAGAAAGAGTATTGAAAAATAATTTGTCTTACATTACTGTTTTTTATTTTTTGTATAATTAAAATTTAAATTTAAACGCTTTTTGTTTTTAAAAAATAAAAATTATTTTCTACCGGTTTAATATTTTTTATAGTTTTAAGTACGATTAATATTTATTTATTTAATATTTATTTAATATTTATATTTAATTCAATGAATTTTACATTTGCCTTACTGTTTTGTTACAAAATTTTTTAGAAAGAATTTTTAGAAGATTTATTTTTGAGCGTCGAATGTGGCTTAACCCTTTAACAAGGAGTCTAATAAATTCACATTCAGGAAATAAAATCACGATGATTGACGAATGAAAGAGGAACAGAAAATAATTGGCATTCGTACCAGAAAACGAGAAGAAAAGGGCTGTATTTTATCAGTATATAATCCTGTATGAATGGAAAGACATGTCTTGTATAAAGACGGACTATGATACGGATTATGCACTTTGTAGTCCAATTTGCAACGAAATCTTTACAGAAAGAACGATTTTGCTGGAAGATTAAAAAAAAAAATCTGAAAATAATTTTTGTTAGAGCACCATCAAAATATTTTGTTGGAAACTCAAAAATAATAAACATTGCTGTAAAAAATGACATTCTAGTAATCAGTTTGACTTTCGAACAAAATTATTTTGATGGTGCTCTAACAAAAATTATTTTTAGATTTTTTTTCTTCCAGCAAAATCGTTCTTTCCGTGTTTCTTACAGGTATCCGACTCGCAATCGCACGAATTAATTAGTATATTCTCGCGCAATCGTAAAATACGTGTGGGTAAAATTTCGTGTGTGAATTTAAACACGCGCGGTAATCGACGCCATATATTGAAATGCCATCCATTTCGAGAATCGCTAACCGTTTCGTCTTGAATCGCTTAAACGAATCGACGTTGATTGACAAAACACTTGATTTCTAATCCAACCGCATTGACTCCACTGCTGAACTTTATATGTGCTGCATATTAATAATAGTAATATTATAAATACGATGCGATATTAATAATATATTGTTAGTAATAATGCTAAAATTAGTATCGTTCGCTCGTAGCGGCGTGTATTATTTTTAGATATTTATCAACGATTCTCGATCGATCGATGAAAAATATTAATTTTGATGTGTAAAAGGATTTACTTAACGATCACTGAACTGTATCTTCGCGGTATCTTTATGGTGTGATCGACAGAAAGAGCGAAGAGAGAGGGAGAGCTGCTAACAATAAGTGTACCGTTACTGCAAAGTTTGGCGTAGTTCTGCCTACGCCGAAAGTTACCTAGACGAAGACGAAAGAGGAAGAGCGAGAGAGACGAGCGGAAAGAGAGAGAGAGAGAGAGAGAGAGAGAGAGAGAGACCGATTTAGTCGAGAGCGAGAAAACCGGCTAGAACAAAACGAAGAAAAAGAGTCGGCTCTGGCACGGATATAGGAAGAAAGAAGCAACGACGACTAGTCGGCAACGCAACGACCGCTTGCTTCGGTACGTGTCGCGAGTACGCGCCCAGGAATTCATATTCCTCCACATTCCTTTTGCGCGGGAAGGGAAAAGTCTCTGGTAATCTAACGCGAAACGAGCAGAATTGCCATCGCTTTAAATATTTGATTCTCATTGTCAGATTAATTGTAAACAGAAATGGGAAGGTCGATTAAGCTCGGCTCGGCAAACGATCTTTTTTTTTTTAATGTACAATTTTTCTATAATTTTACTTCATAATGTAAAAAATGAAGAAAAAGTCGCCGGTGCAGTCGTTAGTCGAACCCGTTGGCGCGACCGATTCACTTACACTCGCGAGTTCTCGACGTTCTCAATTCGGAGTATCGGCGAATCTCAGGTCGCGACTTTACTTTAAAATTCGGAAATTTCATTTGGGACTTACTTGCCGGGAAAGTTAAAAACTGAGAGGTCATGAGACACTTCGTGCGGAGAAGACATCTTTGAAATTCATCAAAGAAAATACTTCTAAAATATTTTCGGTTTCTCGAAATACCTGCAGCACAATTATACTTTCAAATATCCTACTATGCATATTGTTAATTACTAATCAATTTTAATCGAGGGATTTGAGAGTGTCTCAGAGCAAAGAAGACGAGTATAATAAGATAAATGCTCATCTCGAGAGAAGATCAAGAAATTTGCAATCTGTGCAAGAGAAGTGCACATGTATAGAGATCGATAAAATTTGAATCAAAGTGGATGAGTCCGTTCTTCCGGACAAATGCGATAGTACATAGAAGATTCTAGCTTCTCCGCCTTCTCTTCGCCTTTCTCTCTCTCTCTCTCTCTCTCTCTCTCTCTCTCTCAGCTTCTGTTTGTCGGTACCAGTTAGGGCTAAATCGATTCCCGAACGCGCTTTCTCGAATCGGTAGGATCTAAGCTTGAAAGAAGCTTATAGTACAATCGGATAGAACATGGCGTCACTATGAAGCAGTGTGGGCGTGATATAGTTGACGACGACGGCTCGGACCAGAATTAACGCGTACGGCGGGTTGCGTGAAACGCGAAATGGCCGAGGGGCGAGTCCGTGCGCGGCGGAATCAATTATGAATAAAGTTTTTCCAGTCGTGTCGAGATAAGAAAAATGTCTTCGTGTCGTGTAGATGTGAATGAATTTCGTGAGAATTTCAAAGACGCGTGTTTCGCGTGAGATTTTCACGTTTTTTTTTCTTACGATTGGAATACATTAAGATAAAAATAGAACTTTGAACATCGCACAGTGGATCAAGTTTCGCAAAGTACGTATGACTCGAAGGCAAAAATGTCTAATAACAAAATCGAGGGAGGATCTTAACGGAAGCGGATGAAGACGAAGCCTCAAAGCAATATAATGACCTACTAGGGAAGCTTTCGGGTGCACCGGGTGGTGCTCGGGATTCAATAGGAAACACTACTTCTATGATAAGACCGACCTCGATGTATATTACATCGATTTTATCTTAGGAACCGAGAAAAAGATTTAATGGATGGGGATGTGGAGCCGGGAGAGAGAGAGAGCCCGCGCGGGAGCCCCGAATGCGCATAATGACTTAATAGAGGGAATGCGCCGCCCGGGAAATTGGGACGGAGTAATTATTTCGAGTTCTGAATATACAACGTTGGCACATAGTTAGCGACACGCTGCGAATTTCGTGTTTCGGATAATGTCTATGGCGCATTTATAGCCGTTATCGATAGCAGAAGAGTCGATTGCTTTACGAAAAATTATATGAGCAGATAAATACCCAGCGCGCGGTTATACATTTGTAACAGAAGACATTAAAAATGATCTGTGCAGCATCGAATGAATTGTATTGGATTTATTGGATTGATTGCATTTAAATCGTTGCATTTATTTGCATCTACATAAAAGATTCATAATGCAAACTGCTCTGCGAAGGTTCAAATCGAAGAAGGAAGAAGGAAGAAGAAGCGCGAAATTCGCGATCCGCGATAAACGTGACAGAGGAGGGCGAGGCAAAAGGACAGACTTTCACGCTTAAATCGCTCAAATTAATTTAGACACGGGCAAACAGATGTGCCGAAAGAATGTAAGTTGCTGCAGCCAAATCGGCGGATCTTCAAATGGATTGACCCTCGTACGCGGGGCGGTCGTACTTTCCATGCAATTTTTCACCCTCTTTTTCTCCTCTTTTCCTCTTTCCCTTCTTCCCTCTCCGCTATATAGTCGCTCGCTGATCGCGTTCACGAGCGTCACGTCTGCAGCGTCGGAGCGCCACTATACCCAGTTTCCGAAGTACGTATTACGTCGGCGAATGTGTAACAATGAGGCCGATGGAGCGACCTTAATGGACGCGAGGGCAGCACGTCGAAGGGAAGCGCTCGCGAGCGAGGACGGTCAGGTTTGAAAAGAGAGAAAAGGGCCTGGAGCGTGCGCCGCGTTCTCCGCTCCGCTCGCGTCCTGGAACCGAACGGAACGGAACGGAGCCGAGCGGAACTTGACGTGCTTTCTCTTCGGACACTTTCTCGGGGGGGCCGTTCGTTTCTTCTCCGCGCGACGGCGACGTGCCCGCCTTTCCCGATGAACCATACGCGGAAACTATACCTTCGTGTCGCTCGCGTTGCCGTTAATATATCTAACGGTTACGTCCTCCGATTTCATGCATGTGCGTTTGTTTCTCGAAGATATTTACGATCGCAAATATAAGAGGATTTCCATTTTTTTTTTTTTAGCGTCATGTAACACAAGTGAAATGGCCTTTACGGCAGAGATTTAGCTTAGCGATTGGCAAATGATCCCACGGACGCGGGTTTCAAATATCAATTAGCCGCGGCCGATTCGCCGCGAGAATCGGGGCGTGAAGCAAGAAAATGGTATCACATTTATTCGCGCCGTGGCCGCGATCTTGGCGCGTTGCGTTACGCGGCGGCCGGTTTGTGTAAAGCCGAGGCGATAAACGTAAATAAAAGTGAATGGCGGGGAGTATTAAGGAGAGGAAAAAAAGAGGATGGAAGATAATAAAGGAAGGATGGGAAACGTATTATCTCGTCTCGCGCGCGGGAATGATATGAGCGAGCGGAACAGCGGGTAAAAATGAAAAGGACAGGAAGGAGAGACAGAGAGAGGGGGGGGGGCGGGGAAGAAGAGGAAAGGAAAAAGAAGGAGAGAAGATAGAGAGGGACTGCGTGTGTGAGGAAGATGCGCTAAAAAACGGAGATGAAGACTATAGCTGCGAGACAAAAGACGAGAATCGCCATGTACAATGTGAACGTTTAAGCGAGTTCCGATACACTGCTGAAGGTATCAGGCGGCGGCGTATTCGCGTATATACATTGTACACCGAACGGTAATTAACGGTGCAAGAAGAAGAAGAAGAGGTTCCTTAACCGGTTCGCCAGTTCGCCACCGATATGAAAACGAGTTTCTCGGGATTATGTGTATTTGCTCTATGTAACTCTTTATACAGTTTATCACTAGGTGATACACGGCCCGGTCGTAATAATACCGGAGATTCTTTTCTTTTTCTTGCATTGCGTTGAATTAATGAAGCGATTCGGGAGGATATTTATACGCGTTTCCGACCGTTGTAAATCTCACGAAGTAATCTCGTTACTAAGTAATCAACCGTAATATACTCGTTACGACTCGTATCAATATCTCGGAGCGATTACAATCTGCGTGAACGTCGAGTCCTCCGTGACGCGGATACGAAAAATAATGTCTCACGTCTTACTATCGTAGATAACACACAGCTTTCTACTTCCGGGGTTCGTCCCCGGAGTTTGTTCCCGGAATTGAGGACGCGCGAATTCCAGAGCTTCGCGTATCGTCGATATCATTTATATTTCGACAGTTAGAAATATTTCGATTATGTATATATACTAAAGTTTAATGTCTTTCGAGCCGACACGGATGTTGGTGTATATTAATTTTTTACAATATCCAGCTACACGCAAACTGCGCGTTGCATATTCGTTTTAAAACACAGATTTAGGGGGAGGGAATTCTTATAGATGCATGTTAGTATCAAAAGAGGTCAAATTGCTAGTCAATTTAATTGTTACAAGTGGATTCCAGCCTCATGTAACGAACTGTGTTTTAAGACCGACGAATATGCGGCACGCAGTTTGCGTATGTGGCTGGATATTGTAAAAAATTAATACACATCAACATGTTCGTGTCGGTTCGATAGGCATTACTTCAGTATATAATTGATTTATTCTTATATACGAGCTTAAGTCCTTCAAATTATTAGAAATATTTCGATCGGTTCGATTAAGGACTGAAACAGTCTAAAACATCTAAAACGTCTGTGCCTGCTCGAAATATAAGATATGGGAATGATAAAAAAAAATACGCAAATAAATCGGACCGTCGAAGAGCCGCCGCGCATAATGATATCACGCACCGATACAACGTGCGTCATAAAGATATTCGCGAGATTACGGTTTTCTCACGGCTCAAAATATCGACGTCGTGTATGTCGCGCGGTTGTGTCTAGGCATGGTTTTGCGGGCAGACAGCCTCGTAGTTTCATTATTATATATACAAAAGAACCAACAAAATATAGCATATTGCTGCAATAACGATACAACTAAAAAATGAACTATATATATATATATATATTACGACCGTTTATGTACAACACAAATTAAATTGAGAGAAGGCCAATACACGGTCATAGCAGGATTTTGGTGCTTCTAATATTTCTGTATGATTTTACATACATATTCTAGTTTCACAACGAACTGTGTGCCGTTACTTTCGGATTCAACACAGCATGTATGTAAAATCACACAGAAATATTAGAAGCACCAAGATCTATGCTATGACCGTGTATTGGCCTTCTCTCAATTTAATTTGTGTTAAAAAAACGAAGTTTTCCAGAAAATAAATTTAAATATTTTGACTCATTACAATTTTATAATATTAATTTTGAAATGGAATTTTGATTCAATAACTGATTGTAGAGAAATGAAAGTATATAGTTTCAAAGGTACATTTTTTTTCTTTTTTTCCTCTGTATTGTCGTTCCCATATTGTAAGCAATTAAAATGACAATTTTTGAATTATGTCGTTGTAACAAATGAGCGATATATGTATACACACACACACACACACACACACACACACACACACACACACACACACACACACACACACACACACACACACACACACACACACACACACACTACA